>NC_090870.1:12848154-12863154 GCF_036669935.1 Montipora foliosa | reverse complement strand
ATTAAACTGGTGTCGTATGTATTATTTGAGCAAACATCGAAAACTGAATATAAAAAATGATCATGCATAACTAACTTTTTCATCCTCTACTGTAGGTTTATACTCTTAAGAGTTTGCAAGAATTAAAATTTGGCAATGTGAATTTATATCCATTCTCGCTCTACTCAAGACAACTTTGCGTTTTCACTCTCGAATGAATTTCAAATTAGTAAATAATTTTCCCTGTCATTGCGTGTTTTAATAGACATAGAAATAAACTGGTGTTGTCAAAAAATAAGCGTTGTTTAATAAAATGCAATATATTATCTTCTCTTATTCCTCGGAAATTTGTTCAAGAAGCAATTTTATCGTCAAGATATCTGCACGTACGCAATGAAATGGTCAACACAGCGCTGGAAAAATGTCAACTCAACGGAAACTAAACGCGCAAGTATTCGAGGGCTAAGTTTCGTGATCTATAAATATACTTACATATTAATTACTTCGGCCGTTGTGCTCAGTTTGACAGACCCGTTGCAGAGTCCTAGAGAAACCCATGAAGTGATTACAAGAACGTGAATTTATATTTGGAGATGACGTTCTCGTTGCCGTCGCTGTAGTTGTTGCTTAAGCTCCCTATTATTTCCCTTTATTGTAATAATTTCATTCGGAAAGGAAAGTTTGTAGCAACATTGCAGGAACAAAATTGGCATGAACGGTGTGGTTGTTTGGGAAAAAATAAAATGCTCTACACATCCTCAAATTTGGTCAATTCACGTCGTTAGGGAGCTTATGCAAAAACGACGACGACGGCTACGAGAACATAAAACAATGGGTTTAATGAGCACGTGCCCTGCACGTGCGTTTTGCATTTTGGAACATTTTTTCGCCGTCCTCGTCCTGACAACGAGGACGTGAGAACATAACGAAACATTTTTAATTTTCTCCCCTAACAACCATACAATTCATGCCAATTTTATTCCTGCAATGTTGATACACACTTCCCTTTCCGAACGACTTGGGGCATCGCGCAGAATTGTATGACACATCCGGGATATTCACGGTGCAATGGCGCTAAATTTGAAAGGCCGAGACGACAAATGACATGAGACAATAAAGTAAAATGGCCGCAACAGGGAAAGGTCCCCCTGCGTTTTACTCTGTTACAGCTTAACTATATAAAATATGGAAAGGGTTGCATATGGCTTTTAAAGAAGAAATTCTCATAATAAAATAACAACCATTTTTGACTCGGTACCATCTCGTTTAACCTGTATCAATTTTGTGTTCAACTTGACCTATTTTGGGTAAAATTGAGTATGGGAAATAGCTGTATGATAACTTTGAGACTGAATTTCTTCCAAATGAAGATGTCAACATGTTGGGTTGCATATGGATATGTTTTCTTAAAAAGTATAAAGGGCTCATGCAACATAGGAAGGGAATCCGATGTCTAGAAGTAGTATCAAATCCAGCATTTCTGAAACATACATTTTCTCTCTTTGATTCCTCGCCGTCCTAAGGGCCTTTGGGAGTTGAATTGATTCATTTTGAACCTTGCGCGTGCATATTAATGACTCTCAGCTCCACCTCTATGAACAATGGCAATAGACCTAATCGGCTAACTCAATGTTGTACCCAATTCAAACCCTTTGGGAATAAAACGTTTTGTTCCAGGTATTTCCATATCATTTACATATGAATGCTGCATTATCATGCAAATACAACACACAAAGAATCTTAATCTCGGGAGATTTGAATTGGGTACAACATTGAGTTAGCCGATTAGGTCTATGTTTCGCCTCATTTAAGCATGAAATCAGTAATAGCTGTGAAAATGGCGGTCAATGTCTCGCTCGTTTCAACATTGTTGTGTTGAAGGTGGTTTTAAGCAACTGTATGGTTTAGGTGTTAATGATCCTTTTATATATTTTATTCCATTTGAACGGATCGAGAATTGAATAATTATTTTCAACAAACAAGAGACGTTCTCACTGAGACACTAGCAAATCACGGACAAAAGATAAAATGAAAGAGGCTTTTTCTTTGATGACGCTGTGAAGACAACCGGCAATGAACGGAAAAATGCTTCGTGAACTCGCTCTACAGGTCTGTTTTTCAGAAAAAAAAATCGATCGGATATTTAGACATTGCGCTGGTTTATTTCAAGATTTTTCTGAGTAGCGGGTAGCGGATAAAGCATGAGGAATAAGCAAGCATTAAGCCCCCGTCACTATAACTTTCTCTACAACACTTCTATTCTGATGGTCTGTTGAACCAAATAAACTCATATCGTACCTGGAAAATTTATTCTGCTCATCTTAACGTTTGATTGACAGTTGCGGAATTCGGAGAAGGAACTTAAGCATTCCCAAAGCTAAATCAGTTGACCAATCATATCCCACCAGTGCTGAATGCGTGTTTCTTTATGCCGGACTTGCCACATATTTTGCACTGCAAGTAAATGTCACGGAAGACAATAGAATTCTGCGCGATGGTTATAACGAAGTTACTGCAATAACGGGAAATGATATTTTCAGACGACGTTCTCGTTGATATGGTCGTCGTCCTTGCGTAAAGCAATTCATTTAAACTCGGATTGGCAAAAAATTCATTTTTCCCAAAATAAAACACTTGTTAATTAAAGTCATTTTCCCGAATATTGAACTGAACGGACAAAAATTTGCTCAAGAAGTTTCTTGATTGCTTCGCCGGATTGGTTTGGACATGAAGTTTCGATACCAGAATCTGAAGTGCGACTTTCCATTGATGTTTTTGAAGTAGAAGAAGAAAAAGTCGTAACTTTCAAGTCAGTGGTAATTCACCGTTGCTTTTAGCGATGTGTTTCAGAATTTGAAGATAAATACGGAAGTGCGCAAGTATGCTTGAACTTACTCAAGAGCAAACTATTGACTGATTCGAAAGCAAATGCGATTTGTGAACGGTCCGGGTGGTTCTCAGACGCAACGCGTTTCAGCGAATAGCATTTGCGTATTGGAAAAATACTTGTAGACAGCCACTCTTATGTTTACTTCAGCAATCACCGGGCGTTTTCCATTTCCACAAAATTTCCGGAAATTTCGGTGGAAATTTCAATCGGGTGAAAAACGTGTTCCATTTAACTCAGGTCCGTTCGCCGCCCAGTGATTGCGATTTTACGCGCCAAAATTAAAAAATGTGGCCGTGAATAGCCTGGAAGTGGTGAGACCTTTCAAAAGTTGTAAATGGAACACACATTTCCATCGGAAAGTTTCCAACGGGAAAACAGGACTACCTTTTGAGAAGTTCCGTTTATTCCGGAAATGTTCCAGTGGAGCGAACCAAAAACGTGTGTTCCATTTACATCCTAACCGGAATTTCCGGAATTTCTTGGTAAATGGAAAACGACCACCATCTTTTGTGTCACTACCTCGTGGTCTGTTTTATCACTTGGTCCATCATGCCTAGTTAACATTTCGTGGCAGCATACTTGACAGCCACCAAATGGGTGTGCAGAGTTAGTTTAAATGAGAAGAGGGTTCACTTTTCGGGGGATTGTTTTATGGGTAAGTCTTGAAATTTACCAAGATTTCGCCTTCCAATAATGCAATTACTGTTGACGTAGAAACTATTATAGAAATGAAATTAGTTTGCGGCATTTTTGAGGCCAAACAAGCGTTCAAATTATAGTATTGACAATAAACAATTTTCCTCTTACTTACTTGATGGCGTCAAACTCTTTTATCACGCGCGGAGTTCTTTCATTCTTTCCTTTCCTTAGAAAGAAATGGTTATGGCAAATAGCTTGGCATCTTTCTTGGATCAAAGATGGGGTCAAGCCCCTTAAACCGGCTAATCTGAATAAATCATTAATTTACTTCGCAAGGGAAAAATCGTCCGGGTGAGAGCTATTGGTCCTTGGAGGGACTTTGGTTGCAATTAGTGACGTTTACTGACATTTCGACATCCAGAGAGGAAGTTAGTCCGACAGTCAAGAAACTGGTGTAGTGTGAGTTCATCGTTTAAAGTTTCACCATGAGTAAAAGTTTAATTTTTCTTTTTCTTTAAATTTCAAAACTATGATATCTAAACTTGAAGTTATCTGGAATTTTCCTATTTAATGGTCCAGCATTCTTGAGAGAGCTGGATCCAGGAGAAAATAAAGTCAAAGACTCAGTAGGAATACAATGCGCGTGTGCGCGGCAGACTTAATATGCAGCATGGGAGTTCAGCACTTTTTCCTGGATCCAAACCTCTGAGGTCCATTCGGTCAGTTTTGAATGTCATGGCGGACCGTAAAATTTAAAACTCAAACTGAAAGCAAAAAGCCTTTGAATGAAAATTAAAACTTAGCATTTTGCCAGACAAGTGATAAGCAAACACACTTTCAAAATCTGAAGAAAAAAAAGGACGTCATTTTTTTCTGGTCTTTGTCAGTAGAAATGTGATCTTATTGGTCGGTCTAGTCAAACGTGATGTCGCTGGCTGGGAAGACTGTCAGTCATACATCTTGATCCGTAGAAGCGTTGTTTAACACTTCTGTCGGTTTCGTCAATGAGTCATTGTCTGGTGTCGGCTCTGTCAGTGAAGTTTGATACATCAGCTTTCTGGTGTTAGAGGTTGGCAGTACTATGTGAAGAAAGTTATTTATGCACAGTCATTATTGTGGTTTCTCAGTATAATTGGTGCTCAGCAATGATGTTGCTAAGATCACCGTTTTAACTCGCTCCGTTGTGTTCAGTCATTTGTGTTTTCAATTTCCTACTGGCCACACCAAGGCAAGTGGCATGGCAGTCTTATCAACTGCTCCTGGTGTGTCGTTGTGTTTGCGTTTGTCTTTGACGTTAGTAAGAAGGGATTAACCATCAGGAGTTGGTTGTATATAAAGTGAGTAATATAACGCCATTCACCCAGGCCTTCAAACACGTGGTGACAGAACAACATTAAAAAGCGAGTCTAATGGCTTTTGATTCCAAATACTTTAATTGTTGAGAAAAAGATTCTCTACGAAGCCCTAATATATATTCTTCAATAAATTATCGCCGTTGGTTATGGCTCCAATATTTTTCTGAATTTATTTATAAATATATACCAACAAGAACAAGTCTAATTCTGTTGTCTTTCTTCTCAGTAGCAATCAGTGGGTAGTATCACGCTTGTACCGGTATCGTCGCAGCATTGGGTGCGAATCTGTATCGCCGGTCTTCCTCTACATCCGTTGTCATTTCTGCAAGTTACAGCAGTGTAAGATTTATTGCAAATGCGAATAGCCACGGTGTTTTTAACACATCGGCTGTGTTGGCTTCTTGGTCGGCCTGAGGCGTTGTGAAGGAGACTTTTTACATTGCTCGCACAGTTACCTTCAACATCTCTAAGGAAGCCAAGAGCTAGAGTCAACAAAAGGGCGAACTTAACCTGAAAAAGAAAAACAAACCCGTCGACATTTAGGCAAAATGATGATGATGACAAAAACAACAACAATAACAATAACAATGCAGGTAACAAAAGTTCGATATACAAGCTTAGTTGCGGCTTGATGGAGTTCGTCCTGACTGACTCCTTTAGCCGAATTAATAACCTGGGCAAAAAAAAGGCCTCCAGCTAGGAAGGTGAAAACCTCTGGTCTGGCTTGCCTTTTGGTACAATTTAATTTGCTTTAACTGGCTAGAAGCACGCTATTGTGTTGGTTAGAGATATTAACACCCCGTTTACACGGATCCGGACAAATTTGTGCTCGGAGAAAAACTTGCACGGCTCCACCTTGCGTTCACACGGGACCGGTGGAACGGGACGAATTTTTGAACGGCTAAGGCTACGTTAACACGGGTCCAGAACAATTTGGCACGGACAAATTTTGTACCTGGACCGCCTGTTTACATGGAACCGTGCAAATTCTCTTACAGATGGCAATGGTGTTTACATGGGTCCACGCAAAATTTGAGACCAGTCGCGGCATTTGAATGGCTTTTTAAAAATCTCTGCTGTGATTGGTTAAGCTTATGTTTTTAGCCAATCACGTTGTAGTTAGGTGCGGTACGCGGCAAATCAAACGTGGCTTTCTGGTCTAAGACTTTTTCCACGACCGGTTGTTTTGTGAGCTGTACATGCTTACGAAGAAATTCAATCAAATGTGTACGTTGCCTCGATCGATGAACATCGGAGACAATGGCCATTTGTAGCAACGTGTACTGCAGTAGCCCATCTAATCCGGCTCAAAAACCGATTCATGCAACTGCCGCTTGTCTCCTCATATCTGTATCGTGCTTTTGTTAATTTGTTTTGTGTCAACAACATTTTTGCTTAGAAAAAGACGTAAGTAGATTCCATGCCTTAACCGCGTTAACCGTGCAAAACCTTGCACGGTTCGGGTGTTTTCATGAATCCGTATGCATAGTGGAACCGTGCCGGTCAAAAAGTTGACCAGCTTTTTTCAGGTCCCAAACTTGCACACTTAGCCGTTCAAAAATTCGTCCGGTTCCACCGGTACCGTGTGAACGCGAGGTGGAACCATGCAAGTTTTTGTCCGTGTAAAAATTTCTTCCTGACCCGTGTAAACGGGGTCTAAGTAGATCATGAGATGACTGAAATGCTACGGGGCTTTAATAATACTGACGTCTTAGGTTCTGTTCGTCCCCTGCTGGATGTGGGCACACATCGTCAAGAAAAGGTAGATAATTTAACTTTGAAAATGAATAAAAAAAAAAAAAAAGAAACACACTTTAATGTCTTCTGGACCCTGTGAGTACGCATGCCTTAGAGTGACTTTCCTTACGGGTGCCACTGTTGGGCTTAAAAATCCTCTCCACTGGCCTTAATTGGATCTTAATGAATAATAATGATGATGATGATACTACTACTACTACTACTACTACTACTACTACTACTACTACTACTACTACTACTACTACTACTACTACTATTACTACTACTACTACTACTGCTGCTGCTGCTGCTGCTGCTACTACTACTACTACCACTTCTAACAATAATACAAATAATTGACAAAATTGGTGAACGGCGAGGATCCTAAATGAAAGGTGCTGAACCCCTGAAGTGAAGCCAGGGATTTGACCTGGGCCCGTTTGTTAGAAAGCCGATTAACTTAATCCAGGAAAAGCGTAAAATTTTCTTCCATGTTTTCAACTTTTTGGTGAAACAGTGTTTCGATTATTTTTCTTTTTTAAGATTGACTTCCTCAGTCTAATGTAAAATTTTTCCGAATATCAGTGTTGAACAGCCTTTGGGAGTAGAGAAATAAACTCCTTGGTTAATGCTTAATTCCACCGGGCCTTGGTGTTCAAATAGGAAAACCGGTATAAACACCAAAATACCAAGAAAACTGATGATTCCTCCACTTTCTTAAAAAACCGCTAATAGCTTACAATGATTCAAACTTTCCAAAAAGAACTGGAAACAACTTATCAGTTTGAGATAGTTAACTTACCAGTTTAAGAAAGTTGTTCATTATGAGTTCTTTGTGCGTTCTTCTACTGAGTATTCGTACCTTCTAAAGCTGATCTACTGCGATCAATGATGATGAAGCTCTCCTTGCCATCAGCATTTATACTTTTTAGCCAATCCAAGCTAAAAATAAGTTGTAATGTTCCTGCTCCGTGTTAAAATTCTATTTAATTCTCTTCTCGTGTCGCGCTGAAGGAAAAAATTGGCCATGGTTCACTTATTAACTAAAGACCTTTTCGTTTCCTTTCCTTGCTGGTTAGAAATGCTCTAAAATAGTCGGTTGTAGATTTCTTTTTCTGGCTTTTCGAACGCGGAACCAATCAAGGAGAATCATCACTGGAAAAAAGACCGGTTAGGATTGTGTGCCCGAACACTAGTTTTAAATGAACAATTTAGAATGAGAAATATTTTAAACGCTGATAATTAAGATAAATTAAGTGGATGATATAAACAACTCTGCCAAAGTCTTTTTATTTGTGATCGGCGGAAATGATGGCGTTGTCAATACTTCCCATGGACATCGAACAGCTACAACTATCGAGCCTTTACAAAGAACTCGCTGAAGCATTGAAAAGGGAGAAAAGATCTGCAAGCTGTGACGACATAGGCAATTACACCCGAACAAAAATAGTTATCTTCGTTCCAGTGGCTTAAACGCGTTGATTTGTTAACATTTTCTGAACCAAATTTACTACAATCAATTAAACCTAAATCGTTTCAATTAATCCGCTGTAGCGCTTTATTTTAACGTTTGGGATCTTTGCTCATTTTAGTGTCATTTTTGTCAAATCAAGGGCGTTATAGTCGTATCTCGAGCACGGTACCCCCCCCCCCCCCCCCCTCATCCTCATCTGAGAATAAAAGATATCTTCAGCGTCACTCAATTACAAGTGCAACCATACGGGCAATGTTCAAAGCAATGGAAAAATGAGATACTCTTTAGCCGTTTTACAGTTCTTCATGAGTAGAGAGATTCAGCTTCGCTGTTTGCGGCATGAAACGGCAAATCAGGAAAGAAATATATCAAACATGTTTCTTTATTTTTGGCAAATCGCAATTTTTTCTTGACTTTTGCAGTTTGCCGCCGTACGATGCATAAATCTTTGAATGAATCCTCGACATTTTAAGCGCATAATAAACTATTCTTTAGAAGCGAATATCTTACAGGGAAATCAACTCAATTCTGACGGATTTCCTGTTGAAGGTTTCAGGTCTCTTAAAAGTTCCTCTACTTAGCAACTTGTTTCAGCGACAAAAGAGGGAGTGAGTTTTGAAAGTAGCTTTGATTTAGTTTTTCCAGAAACGTTCGAACAACCTGGTGACACTCTTAAATAGATTAACTTTTCGATTCTCAAATAATGCTTATATGAACCTTATCCAATAACAAAAGAAGAAGAAACACCTTCTTGTACAAACAAATAGTTTAACGTGTAGTGTTAACTTGATGGAAGATGCTCGCTCGATATTTGTTCCACTTGACATATGATTTAGCCCAAATAAACAAAAAAATTAAGCTGGCGATTTAAAACAAAATATAGTTTTATTTGGGTGTAATTGGCTGTGTCTTCTCTGACTATAGATTTTTTTCTTCCTTTTCAATGCTTCAGCGAGTTCTTCCTAAAGGCTCGATAGTTAGAGCTGCTCGATGTCCATGGAAAGTATTTGACAACGCAATCGTTTCCCCCGCTCACTAATAAAAATCTTTGACGGAGTTGTTTGTACTACCCACCCTATCTACGCTATCAACGTTGAAGTGAATTCAGTCTCATTTTGAATTGTTCTTTTAAAACTAGTGTTCGGGCAAAATTAATCATTCTCGTTTTAAACTATGATTGCTCTTGATTGGTTTCGCGTTCGAAACACCAGAAAAAAATCTACGACAACCGACTATTTTAGGGCATCTAGGTATCAAAGGAAGCGAAATGGTTTTTTGTTAAGAAGTGAAGCATGGACAAGGTTTTTCCTTCAGTTTGACACGAGAAGAGAATTAACCAGAAAATTAACTACAACGCGGAGCAGGAACATTAGAACTTATTTTTAGCTTGGATTGGCTATAAAAGCTGATGGCGAGGAGAGCTTCATCATAAGTGATCGCAGTTGATCAGCTTTAGACGGTACGAGCACTCACTTGGAAGAACCTTCAGTGAAATCACAATGAACAACATTCTCACACTGGTAAGTTGTTTCCACTTCTTTTTGGAACGGCAGAGCTTGAATTGTTGTAATCTTTCAGGGTTTTTTTTAAGGAAAATGGAGCAATCAATGTTATTATTATTATTATTATTATTATTATTATTATTATTATTATTATTATTATTATCATCATTATTATTTTTAGTGTTATTATTATTGTTATGTGGAGTTTTCTTAGTATTTTGATGTTATACCTGTGTTTCCATTTGAACACCAAGTCAAATCTCTAGCATGACGTCACATGTTACTACGTACAAATATTTGCACGATGAAACCTCTTTTAGCTTAGTTTTATCGAAGTAAATATTCACTTGACACTCCTTCTTTAGTGCGTGTTTAGATCCAACCATCATTATTGGTTAGGTCCGTTTTAAACATCGCATTTCACATGAGCCGGACTAATGCAAATGAGCGAAAACAATGGATTTTTCATTTGCATTAGCCAGATATATATTTCCACGATATCGGAATTTTTTCCACGAGATCGGAATATTATCATCATCATCATTTGAGATATCACATTGACCAATTAAGGCCAGTGGAGACGGATTTTTTAACCCAATAGTGGCGCCCAGCTTCTCGCCAGGCAACCACTGTCAGGCATATATGCTCACTGGGACAAGCAGATTGTAAATTTCTTTTTAAGTTTCAAAATTATATTACCTGCCTTGTCTTCACGAAGTTTGTCCCACAACTAGCGGGGAAAGAACAGGTCTGAAAGGACAATATATTAGTATAGTCCCTGTAGCACTTCCCTAATCTCATGGTCTACTTAAATTTTCAAACCAACACAATGGCGTGCTCCTACCCAATTAAGGCAAATTAAATTGCACTGAAAGGCAAGCCAGATCAGAGGTTTTCTCTTGCCTAGATGGAGGCCTTTGCTGCCCAGATTATTAATTTGGCTGAAGGAGTCAGTCACGACGAACTTCATCAAGCTGCATATAAGCTGGGATATCGACATATTGTTATCATTATTACTATTATTGTCGCGGGAGGCAAGGCAAGACACTTAACTCTCACGGTGCCTCTCTCCACCCAGGTGTATAAATTGGTACCGTACCGGCAACTCTAATGCTGGGAGTAACCCTGCAATGGAGTGGCATCCCATCCAGGGGGGAGTAGAAATACTCCTAGTCGCTTCTTGCTACAGAAACCGGAGATAAGTGCCGGCCTGATGGGCCTTCTAGGCTCGTAGCAGACTTTACCTACCTACCTATTCTCATTGTTATTCTTGTCATCATGATCATTTTGACTAAATGTCGATGATATTTTCTTTTTCAGGTTAAAGTCGCTCTTTTGTTGACTCTAGCTCTTGGCTTCCTTAGAGATGTTGAAGGTAGCTGTGCGAGGAATGTAAAAAGGCTCGTTGACAACGCTTCAGACCCACCAAATGGCCGATGTGTTAAAAACACCGCGGCTATTCGTATTTGCAATAAACCCTACACTGCTGTAACTTGCAGAAATGACAACGGATGTAGAGGAAAACCGTTGAAAAAGATTCGCGCCCAATGCTGCGACGGCACAAGCGTGACACTACCCACTGATTGCTATTGAGAAGAAAGACGAAGAAATTGGACTTTTTCTTATTGGTATATATTTATAAATACATTTAGACAAATGTTGGAGCCATAAACGACAACGATAATTTATTGAAGAATGTATATTAGGGCTTCGTAGGGAATCTTTTTGTCCATAATTAAAGTATTTGAGATAAAAGACATATGATTGTCACTTTTTAATGTTGTTCTGTCTCTACGTGTTCGAAGGGTGAATGGTCTTACTCACTTTTTATACAACCAACTCCCGATGATTAATTTTGGACCAAAATTCGTCTTCAGCTTACTGGTCTGTTAGCACGTCGTACAGAGGTGCTGACAGAGAAATCAATATCTAAAACGAATTTGGTTCCTTATTCATCTCAAGTATAAATTCGGCCTGCATTATTGGTTGAAGGAGAGAAAATTGTCGAGGTGCAGGAACACGTGCGGCACGCATTTTACAACATTTCTTTGTCGTACTATGCATCAGGTGCATTTTTACTCTGGCCGCAGGCACGGCGGCCAGAGTTGAGTTTTCGGCCAGTTTTTTCACGTTTCCACCACAAATCGGCAAAGCCTGCTGACCACAAGAATCGCGGGCTGTAAGAAGGTGGCGTTTATTTCTCCGATATGGGAAGAGCGGTGAAATGAACAGACAGAAAAGTGCACCGAATGAATGCACGCGAAAAAATATCGAACGGTACAGGAATGAATCGGTCAGTGAGCCGAAAATATTGCCAAGTTGCATGCAAAGTGGATTCCAAAATGTTCCAAAGTATGGCACTAGTGATCATGAGTTGCGATCAAGTTTATACGGTGAGCACAAAATGCGAATGTGATGAAAGAGTTTTGAAAGTGAAAAATGTCAGAAGTATCACGGAAACGGAAACCTCTAACCATGCAAAAGTGTGTACTATTGCAACTAAGAATAACGTTGATCGACGAAAGAACGAACATTTTGATCTGAGAGGTAAAGAGAACCTTGAAGACGCCATATTGTAAATTCAACAGCGCGAGTCCCATGTGAAAGCAAAACAAGTATGTACCGGGATCCGTATTATGATAATGTTTCTGTTTAGCACTTGTAATTATTTGTTTTGAAATGTGAATTAGAGGAACGTTAACGATTGTACTTTCAGTAGTGTCATTATAAAAACAACCATCGCATGGATCATCGGCAAGCTGTATGTAAGTTTATGTACACTCATACGATATTCAGAAACGGTTTCTAATTCATTTGAAGACTATATTATGCTGCCTGAAGTGAAACAGTCACATTCAAGTGTATGAAATTATTCAACGGCTCCAATAAAGTTAACGAAGAAAGTTGGAATCAGGTCTCGTTATGAGATGTTTGTTTACGCCAGCAATAAGAATTAATTTATTCGAACGCCACAGGTCCAGACGGGAGCGTGAACCCAGTAGAATACAGAACCAGTGAAAAAGCTAAAGCGACTGTCGAAGAAGAATCGAAAGCGGCAAGCGTTTGCTTTTTATAAAATTCGGAAAAATACACCAATGTCATCTAAAATTCATTGCTATGTTAAATTTAAATCGAAGTGGCATCGAAAAAGATTTAAAGAGATGCAGAAAGTTAAAAAATATTATTCGTTGTTTACATGTGTTTTACCCTCGTCACTTTTCACGAGTCATAACCACAGAATTAATTATTGTAAGTTCAAACTAAGTTCCGATATAATGAAGAACCCTGGTCCAAGGCTGCTGCCTAAGAAAATTTTAAAGGGGCCCTCAGAGCTAAATGCTGAGAACTTAGGAGCCCAACATATAAAGTGAAAGGTGTTGCTGTGAAAAATTAAGGAGCCCAGAGCTATTCTTTGGGAGCCCCAGGCTACCGGGCTCCTGTTAGGCAACAGCCTTGTGGTCCCATTGTTGACCCCAGTAAAACTATAAGAGCACCTTACAGCCAAGGCAACTTTAGAGTATTTCGTCAAAATGCTGGACAACAGTGTCTTTGCGATGAGTTTGAGTTCTTTCATATACCACAACAATGGGGGGAGTTATTGTCCTAATGATTTGATACAAATAATGGATGTTGGTAATCAGTTATATTCAAAGTTGGCGCATTCAGCTGCCTTTTTTGCTGTTGGCAGAGTTACCATCAATGTTATATAAGAGTGTTTGATACTGCCTACCAAGTTTCTTACAGTGAGAGCTACACTGGAAATGTTCATGGTAATAGTGCAATCGAGGGATACCATTACTGTGTCTTTTCCTTGAGCTTTCGAATCGCTTATGGCTCAAAGCTATACTTCATTTATTTTAGGAGTAAGATGCATTGTTGTTGGAATCTATTGTTGTAAGAATGGTGCTTTTAAAATATTTGATTCTCATGGTAGAGATTTGTATGGAAACGGTCACCCTGAAGGGAAGTGCGTTCTTTTAGAAGTACCATCTGTAAGTAGTTTAGTCCAGTATATTCAAATTTTGTATCAGATCAGTGATATATTTGAGGTAAAAGGAATAAAAATTGCTAAAGTTAATCTTAATATTGCTGAAACAACAGCTTTTGTCCTCGTAAGCAGTGTTGTCCACTGGCACTATATTCCTTGTGTTACTCTGTCATCAAGCCCTGCAGTTACTGGGGTTCTAATACATTAGCTGCTATTGTGAACATTGGGACTAAATTCTACCATGGCTGGTGTATAAACAGTCATCTTACAATCAATGATTTACCTAAATATGTCACCATTTGAGGAGTAAAGGTGAAAGTGAATCTTCATGCCAAAAGTACAGGAGTGATGACCTGTGATTCAACCTTTGCCCCATATACATTTCCAGGATAAATGTATTAGTAAATTTTCGACCTATAATATACATTTGCTCACGAAAATGACTTCCTGTTTCTTCAGTGACGTCAGCATTCCAACGTTTACAAACATTTGTGAGGCTGACAAGATAAAATTCGAATACATATTTATTATGAACTATCACCTTCAAGGCATTTACATGTACGAACTTGTTTCATCAGGGACTCGCTGATTTGAAGTTTGAAGTTCCTACTTATTAAAAACCAACCTTTTACAAAAAAAAAAAAAAAAACACCAGCAAAGATGATTCAACTTCATCCTAGCATTTCTTAAATAAAACATAGGAATCGGCCAGAGGATAGGCCGAATATGGCCTCTTGTTTAGGTGGGCTTCTCTAAGAGGGGGTGGCTAAACCCACCCAATCAACACCCAAATCACCCCCCCCCCCCCCCTCCTCCCTTGATCCGCCCTTGGAAGAACAAGAAAATCCGTGAAAAGTTCAGCTGTTTAGCAATCTTTTTATCCGTGACTGAGGCTGTGCGCCTACTGAGGCGTTACGCGAGCCAAATCTTGAATTTATTCAGCTGCTCTGATTGATTCAGTCGAAATTATCACGCGCCTGCAACGCACCAAAAAATCCTGCTTTTCCCCAGCGGGAACAAATGCCACGCTGGGCTCCACACGGGTTACCATTTGACATTGCTTGCGACAGCCAATCTCGTCAATGTTTACATGAGAAGAAAGAGGCTTCCCCTGAGACAATGTAGAGAGTTTTCTTCGCTGTTTTTCTCTTTGTTTTCTCGCTGCACTTTTCACCTCTCCGAAGATGAAGCGATTGTGAGAGAATAACAACGAGTCGGGTATGCCGATAGTAAAAAAAAAAGAAAAGTTAATTTTGTTTTTCTCCGGCTTATTCATCGCGGTTGTTGCAACATACGCAAGATTTTCTCGGTGATTCTAACCACACATGGCTCTTAACGCCGAACAACTGGAGGCGCTAACGTTTGTAGCAGATGGTCATAACATTTTCATAATTGACCAGGCTGGTGTTGGAAAGGCTTGTAACACGTATTTTGAG
>NC_090870.1:12830654-12843154 GCF_036669935.1 Montipora foliosa | reverse complement strand
TGATGCATTCAAGGCGTTCGATTCCTTCAATGTTTGTTAAATCCATAAAAACATTGCCATTTGATTTCAGTGTTTTATATAGTACTAAGTTAGTAAAATATTAGAAACAAAGCTCACTTGATATCCAACGGCGAAAAATGAAATTGTTGTCGAAGACCATTACTCGTCGCTTTAAAGATTCCAGATATTTATTTTTCACCGCCTGTCTTGTTCATCCGATTGACGTTCCATTCTTGAGCTCCACTTTATGGAATTCTGCTCTGTCTTTGTTGAACCCATACTGAGTTACCAGAGAATTTTTCATTTGGTTTCAGTGTTGTACATAACAGCACAGCTCACTTTGATTTCGGCTAGACGGGCGAAAGATTGTTGTCGAAGTCCATTACTCGTCGCTTTTAAGATTCCAGATATTTATTTTTTACCGCCTGTCTTATTTATCCAATTGAAGTTCCATTCTTGAGCTCCATAAGGGTATATTTTGTTCAAAGATGCGCGAAAGCGCCATTCGCGTTACAATGACTGTCGACGCTATTTCAGGTTAATTAAATGTTCTCTGTGTGCACGAGAGAAATCTACGCATTACCCCAGCCCCCTCAAACCTAACAAAATACGCACAGAAGACTCTATGCACAAAGACATCACTAAGCAGGGGAGTGACAGGCAAGACTTTTACCGACACTGTAAAAGGTAAAAATAAAAATTAAAAGAAATGAAAAATATTACACATTTTCCATCTGGGATTGCCATACTGGCAACCCAGTAACAAGAAACAGAAAGCATTTTACACCTCATGTGCTTAGTTGTGCAAGAGTAACAAAAGTAATTCCGGTTTCTTCCAAGTGTTTAGACCTCGAAAATCTTTATGTTTACTTCTGGATAAAGAAAAAGCAGCATGTCTTGGGCCAAAGAAATCGTTTCAAGTTTACGCCGCGAACGAGACATCAGGAACCGAGAGTGGACTATGAAAGGCCCCAGGGAAAAATCTCCCCTCCAAACCTTCTTCGTTACCTTTTCTTGGCCAGCTTCTTCTGTGGCTATGCTTTTAACTCTCCAGCGACAGCCAATGCAGGTCAAAGCGACGATGAAAACGATACTATTCCGAGGCTGTAGCTGACCGTGCGAATTCTGGTCGCGACAAAGGTTGGTTTCCCGCTAAAACATGCTTGAGCGTGATGAAAAACCTTGCAAAGGCAAATATCAAAAGAATGATGACAGAAGTACACGAAAATGAGGACGAGGAGCTTGAATCTCCCAGGAAAATGGAGATTATTTTGGAAAAAAGGAATTCCTTATGTTAAAGGTAGCTGTAAAAGGAATGTACAAAGGCGTCTTGACAACGCCTCAGGCCCACCAAGCCGATGTGTTAAAAACACTTTGGCTTTTCGTATTTGCAATAAATTTTACACTGCTGTAACATGCAGAAATGACAACGGATGTACGGAAAGACCGGCGAAAATGATTCGCGCCCAATGCTGCGACGGTACAATCATGACACTACCCAATGATATCTACTGGAAAGAAAGACGAAGATTGAAATTAGACTTTTTCTTGTTGGTATTTATAAAAAGGTAGACAAATGTTGGAGCCATAACCGCCGACAACGATAATTATTATTTTATTGAAGAATGTATATTAGAGCTTTGGTAGAGAATCCTTTTGTCAATAATTAAAGCATTTGGAGAGGAAAGACATGATCGTCGCCGCTTTTTATTGTTGTTCTGTCTCCATGTGTTCGAAGAGTGAATTACCTCACTCAGATTTTATTTAACAAACGCCTGATTATTAATCCCTTCTTACCAACATCAAAGACAAACGCGAACTCAACGACTTTCCAGGAGCGATTGATAAGACTACCAGGCCACCTTCATTGGTGAGACTAGTAGGAAATTGAAAACACGACTGACTGAACTCAATAGAGTGACTAAAACGGTGGCCTCAGCAACATCATCTCTGAACATCATTTACTCAGGAACCTCATAATTGACTTGCGGACTCCGCTAAATTAACACCGAAAAGCTTTTTTTTCGCGATTTATATTTTCAGTAATGAAAGCCCTAATATAATTTCCTCATACCTCCTCAATGGTACAACATAAAAACGAACCTAAATTAAAGAGGAAACGCCATTATTCTTTGAAAGTCCGAGCTTCAATCAGTTACTGTTTACATCAAATGGCGTCTGTACGTTTATCATGCTTTTGCTATTCTACACTGCAAATGAATCAATGAATGAATGAATGAATGAATGAATGAATGAATGAATGACGCACATATGTATGAGCGAGATTTCAGTTCAATTGAGCAACGTGAAACCATATCACATAACCATTTGTACTAAAAACTAAAGAAAAGCTAACTGACCGCCATGAATGATTAAGGTTTATTAGCTTCTATTTCGTGTCATCGAAATTGTCGTTTTGTCAGGGCGCCTTAGCAGTTATCAACCATACGTTCCACCTCTGCGACCCGGGTTGAACCCTCGGCCCCGAGGTCGTATGTGGGCTGAGTTTCTCACTCTGAGGGTTTTTCTCCAGGTACTCCGGTTTTCCTCCCTCATCAAAATCGACTCTCAATCAGATAATTTATTCACTTTTCTTTTTAGAGTAATGAATTGTTTACTGGTTCCTTTATGGCCCAGAAAAACTTATTTATTTCCATACTTCGTCCTGCCAGGGACCTCCAGTATTGCAAACCAATCTTAAAGCAGAGCTTCCTTGAATAGCGTTGAAATACTGTGTATCCGCATACGGTCAACATTATCACTTCCTTTTCAAATCAAATATCACACGCTTAGTTGTCATTCTCAAAAGTAATACTCGTTAAATCATTGATGGTTTTGTTTTGGTCCAAAAACATCGACTGAAAGTACATAAATACTGGTTTTTCACTTCTTGATTGAAACAGATTTTCTTGATACACGCTCGTATTTCGTACTAGCCAATCAAAAGGCGCGTTTGACAATACATAACCAATCAAAATTCGTGTGATGTTACAGCGGTGTCTCCATACTCTCATCTAAACACAGTTATTGACCAATGAGAGTGCTGGCACTATCCTAATTATTTTATAAAGGATGTTTTCAACCAGCCTCTAGAGACACCAATAACAATAGAAAAATGTACGACTTCTGGTGGACGAACAAAAGAAACCAGTAAGAGATATTTTGTTTTCGTCCACCAACATCGCAACGATGACGTCACGTGAAAACCTCCTATAACTGTTCAATAAACTTTATTAAATTCTCCCAGAATTTAATTACAGCTTAGAAAATTAAATTATATAAAAGAATACAAAATAAAAAAAATTGTGATATTAAACATCTGTAATTTAATTATAAATAAAGCCATATTAATTTCTCTTAAAATATTTTCTATAATAACTTTAAACCTAGAAGAGGGAGTCAATGAACCTGACGCTTTTTGGCAAATGTTTCCACACTATAATGAGTGCTCCATACATAAAATTGCGCTGACCTTCGGAATCTGCAACAAATTCTTATTTCTAGTTTTGCCGTTGTGGATGTCTGATCTTTTCATAAACCTGTCGCTCAAGTACGATACAGAGCTAAAAGTTTCAGGCACTTAAAGGCCATTGCGGCATCTCTTATTTAACCTTAACATTTGATGCACTTGGACCTGTTTCAAATGTTTCAGAAAAACAGTTTTAGGGAAATTGTCCAACTCTGTCAGTGCTGGCGTGATATGATCGTATTTCTTAATTTTAGTGACAATACGTGGGGCACGCTTTTTAACTTTGCAATGTGAACCGTGATTTGGTTGCGAGTGGTTTTCGTTGTTACTATAATTAGTTTACTTAATTTCCTATCATTGTGATTTCTACGATACTCGATTGACAACCAACGACAAGGTCATGTCCTTACGCAGTCAGAGGTAATTCCAAATTCCTTTCCGTTTGCAAACCTTACAATCTTTTTCTCTCTTCTGCAATGCTTGTGTCTCTTGCAAACGGGAATTTTAAAGAAGTAATTATAAATGATGCGATAATCCAACCGTTTTATACAAGGGTTGTTATCGTAAGAATTTCTTGGGAAACGTGTGTTTTCGAAACCGTCTTCAACAATTCCACCGTTAAGTCCTGATGGCTCAAGTTCCTCTCGCGCTCGTGCAATTTTTCCATCTTCTTGTTTATCGCCGTCGAAGCTGGTTTCCTTTGCTGCTTGAGCAATGAATGAAGTATCTTTATCACCAGCACGTTTTCTTAGCGTTTGGAATTCTTGTTCCGTTGTCAGGCTTTGCAATCACTTTTGAAGTCTCAAGGGAAGAGACTTTGAAAAGAGGCAAAGATTCTCTGGGTCTGGCGTCGACTTTTCCAATCACAGGTCAGCAATGAGACCATTACCGCAAAGTTGAGTAAACTTGGCAGGAAAAACTGCAAAAAAATTAAAAAGGCTATGGCAAAGAAGGCTGATTTTTTTTTGTTAAATCCCTTGAAATAGACCAATTTTGCGCATCGGGAATGAACTTTTTCCTTGAGGCCCTTCGATTCGTTTCTGTGAACTCACGAAAATAGCTTGAACATATAGGCAGGCTCTGTATTTTTGTGGTCGGACTGCGGGAAGCCTGCAATACAGGCTCTAGAAATTGGAGGAGGTCTTTTCAGATCAAGTTCGTCTTCCCTGAATTGGCCGTTTCATTGATTTACTTTCATTGTTTAATTTTAGTTGTACCACACTGTCCCCAATTTAGTCGCTCCAGCGCTAGAACGACTAGACACTTAAAAATAAAGTTCCTTTCCTTTCCTTTTCTTTTCTCGTCCAACTATAAAAATGAGATATGTTCATCGCATTAAAAAAAAAACAGTATTTCTGCCAAAATTAATTATAAAATAAAGAAAATTGAAAAACCAATATCTTTACCTTAAACAACCACTTTTAGTTTTGTAAAAATACTTGTCTATTCTAGAGTGTAAAGCACTTTTGCATCCTCATTCATACTGGATTCAAAAGCAAAATTTCTCTTTTTTAACCCGGGCCCGGGTCAAACATTTAAGAACAGAGATCACTCTCTTCTACCGCCGATGAATATATCGGTCGAGCCTAGAATTAAAATTGGCGCAAAAGCCAGAGCCCATAAGGTCGCGTTCACATTACTGCTGAGAAAGTCAACACCAAGAAACTAAAAACATTATTTTCGAGACCAACCATTTTCTTGGAAGAAAACGTATCACACAGCAGTGTAGAGATTCAAATGTAAAGCATCACAGGGCAAAAACCATTGCTAAATGAATGCTACAGGAAACCGCCTAAAAGAGGCGTCCATTCAATATGTACTCAAGAGAGCAACATTATGACAAAGGCAACAGAAACCAGACCACGTACAAGGGAGTCGTGTAGGCCTGTCACCTTTTTTAACACTTCTAGATTTTTTGTCCTTGCATATTACATGTATCAGATTTGTAAAAGTGTTTTGCAATAATAAATTCATCAAATGTAATTATATCCAATTTAGTGTATCAGGGAAATAAAGGGTTTTAGTTTGTTTTGGTTTTTGTTTTTGTTTATCTGTTAATAAGATTAAAGTAAAAATCTAAAACGTTTCAGTCCGTTTAATTCTGAATTACTATCAAGTGAATGCTGTGTACTGAAGTTTTATACTGACGCCGAAAATCTAAGTTGTGAAGAATTGAGACATTTGGAGAATGGTATTTCAGAAGTGAATAGGAGCATTGTTTTTAATTCGTTTCCAATGAGGTGAAAAACAACATGCATTATTTTCACCTCCCTCTTCAGTCTTCAAAAAAAAATGTTCAAGCATTCCGCCATCAATAGTTTATTCATGTACAACAAATGAGGAGGTGCAGTGGTGCACTGGGTGCACGTGCACCCCCCTCGGTTACCAAAAAAAAAACGTTTTAGTTAAAAAATTCTAAAATTTACAAACGAAATAAAAAACCTAAATAACACACAGAGGTCTAGCTACTAGAGGATATTAAAAGCACAAAAACTGCATTAAGTTAGACTTTTTATTTGCCTCATCATTTACAGATTTATCATACTACAGCCCTAACCCTCTTTAAAGCATGTATTATACATTGTCTAACATATAAAAACTGAGCTTCCTGTGCATTTCCGTCTGATATGTGCACCCCCCTAGCCAAAATCCTAGATCCGCCCTTGGGTCGAAAAAATTGCTTTGGAACGACCTTCAATTGTCCGAAAAAGTTCCATGCTTGTACTTTGACCAACGATCGATTATCTTCCCTCCATACTCGACCGCAACTGTTCGCTCCCTTAGCAGTCGCAGTCAGAGAATCGAACTCCGTAACACTATTCTTCTTCGAAGACTTATGCGTGAAGTGGTTGTTCAATTAATCTTAAATTCCTCTTACTTTACCTGCTTATCTTGTGGTTTGCAGCTCGTTCGCTTAAAGCTTATCTGTTCAGTATTAACCAATCAAATAGCTTGCTTGCTGTTGGTCATTGTCTGTTTTTCAAGATTAACTTATTCTAATGTAAAGTTTTGCCGACTATCAGCGTTGAAAAGCCAATAGAGAAATAAACTCGTTTGGCCATTTTTAACTTGGGATTAGCGTTAATCGGCTTTTGAACAACCGGGCCCAGAACTTTTACTAGCCTGCGCAGCAAGTGTTTCCAGCGGGCGAAAAGCGAATTTATTTTTTTGGCCGCGCGAGAATATGGTGAGCGCAAAAGAAAATTGGAGGGGGGACGACAGAAGAAGAAAACGCTTGCGGACAAACTCCTCGATTTTGAAAACTTTCGCCCACGAACGGGGTCTCTGATTGGCGCGGCTCGGATTTGTGATTGACACCTCAGTCCCCCAAGTCAAAATAATACGGCCGTTTTTTATACGAGAGAAAATAAGCCGCGGCTTACATATGACGCGATCACCCCGTATAAATGGTACAAACTTTTCTCAAGCCGCGGCTTATCCTGGCCTGGGAGTTTATACTCGTATAAATAGTTCCTTTCGCTTATTATGTACGCCGCGGCCAGATTAAGTCGCGGCTTATTTTCTCTCGTATCCCTAATGATTTCCCCGTAGCAAGCGAATAGGGAGTTTTAGCAAAGACGACAGGTACGGCTACGGCAACGCCACAAAGCAAGAATATTATTGTTGAAAACGGAAAAATGCTCGTGCTGCACGTGCAACACGAATTTCCGTGCATTTCTTTGCCGTACTCCACAAAACAACAACGTGAAATCTCCAAATTTTAGGTTTTGACGACAACGTGAGCATATAACAATGAAAAAGTCATTTTCAGTTTTGACTTTAAAACCGTTCGTACCCATCCAGTTACAGGATAGTTCGCCTGTATTGTACAATGTGAACAATACGGATTAATCGCGAAATACTTGCGATAGCGCTAAGTTATATTTTGGACTAACGTTTTCGTTGCTGTAGACGTAGTCTTTGCTAAAACTCCCTAAGAAAGTTATTCGCTTTTGGTGGACTGATTTTCGCTTTTCGCTGGCTAAAATGGCTCCCTACGCTGCCTAAATGGCAAAGAGATCTTTTAAAAATGTTACATCGAGCAGTTTGCTCCGTTGTCGATAAAGGATTTAGCGGACTTAAAAGAATAAGAACAAATTTCGATTTATTAACAGCTCGTCCAAGGGGGTAAATTTGCCGGCGGGTCTAAAACACAGGTCACTCGCTGCAGGTCACACTTTTGCCTTTTTGAAAGTAACCCAAAACCCTCTATTTCGCTAACCCTAGACCTAAGGTTGGTTTTTAGGCCTAGGGTTAGCCAAATTTAGGGTTTTGGTTACTTTCCAGAGGGTAAGACAATTACTCGCAACTAGTGACCTGTGGAATGTGACCTGTGTTTTAGACCCGCCGGAAATTTGCTCGCTGTTCTTCCCACTGCTTTCGGGAAAAGCCTCATTTCCTACGAAAAACAATGCCTGCGTATTAATTATTAGTCCTCTCAAAAGTATTGCGAACGATCAAATCAAGGAAGCCTTCAATGGGGATTTCGGCTCAGCAGCTGGCTTGTAAACAGACTCCTGAATGATTCAATCTTGCTTACGAGTTCCTTGTGTTTTGCACCGCTGTGGACCCTTGGGATTTCGAAGCCATGACATTATTGCAGAAGCAAGTGCGATACACTACCGTAATTGTAGCTGTTCCTTTAATGTCAATATCACTTTCTTGACAAACACAAGCGGAAAGAACCAGGTGTTAAACCACTGAACAGAAAATTTTGTTGGAAAACCTAGTAATTTCGGCGGGCTTGTTAGTTAACAACAACATTCGTTCGGATTTCAGGTACTCTGACATTTATTAGAAGCAGTTTTGTTCACAGCATTTGGAATAGAGCGGTTTTCAATTTTCAAGTAATTAGATAATTACTCTGGTTTATGATTACTTCACTCAGTGATTGGTTCAAAGTTCTCGCGCTAATTTTTTTAACCAATCAGAAGTGAAACCAAAACCAATCGTGGCTCACGCGTGCATATTTTCCCGCGCCTTGTGTCTCGCTAAGTGTAATTACTTCGAATTTTTGATTGGTTTGCCGGATTGTTTTAGTCCTTTTTGATTGGCCAAAGTAATTACTTTGGTTTTGGTTTTACGACACTCAATTGGAACTCGCTCTATTTGCCTTAAACCATTACCCCTTTTTTTTTCGTTTAGCGTCCAATGCGTTTCCTGATATTGGGTCGGTTTGTCGGATTAAAAAAAAAAAACCTAAAAACGAAAATCACAAGTAGTCTCGGAATCGAAGGCCTGCTACGCCAGCATCATTGCTGCGGAGCTTGTTGGTTGATGTTATTGTAAAATTAAGACAACATGGGAAAAAGGATCAACCACCGAAACTCCTATGCGACATAACAATGGTTTAACTACGTCGTTACTTTTCTTTTTTTTTTTTGAAAATGACAAACATTTTTGTCGGTTGGACGACGCTAAACGGAGAAAACAAAGAGGATGGCCTTACCAAACATTAAAATTTTACCTTCGCGGGAAATTATTTACCAGAGGAGGCCGCCTTCGGGAAGAGTAGGGAGCTTACGAAACGACGACGCCGACGTCAACCACGACGCTACAAAACAGTTTATGAGCAAAAACAATGGTTTACGTCCGCGTTTTACATTTTGGTGCATTTCTTTGCCGTCATCTCATAAATGACGACGTGAAACTAACCAAATTCAAGGTTCTGTGGAGGACGTTAGCACATGACGAGGAATTTTCAGTTCTCTGTCTACGCTTCCAACCCACTCATACCAGTTTAATCCCTCAACAGTTACTACACATTTTTAACGCGAAACGACATGAAATAGTTTCGTAGTGATCTGAATGACGCGAACTCGTATTTTTACTCATGCGCAGTAATCGAGGTATAAAATGCCCTCCGTTTCTTGTTTTCCGCATGACATTAGTGCATGGAAATTTATGCTTGCATACATTTATATGCATGACTGTAACTTTACGTGGGGCGGGGGGTAGGGGATTATTTAAAAAAAATAATAGCTGCTGAAAAATGTATTGTTGAGTCAGAAAAATTAATAGAAAGACTTGAAAAGAAGTATTAGAGTCTTAAAATGTATGTATGCTTGGAATATCAGTCCATTTTGCATGACAAAATAAACAGTGCGTGTTTGAAGAAATCAACCATCCCTCTCATGTTTCAAGCCCGTAAGTAGACTTGCCACAATTGCACCTCAAGAATGCCAGGAGAAAATGTCTTAACGAGCGAAGCGTGATTGTTCGGACGCGAATCTACGCGAGACGAAGGACTTTTGAAAGTCTAGCCTTAAAATGTGTAATTTTCCCTTGGGTGTGCATGGTCGCACCCGAATCATCGCATCTTGACTGCACCTGTCCATCCGTTCAAACTTTGTCATTGTAGTCGCGGTCGTACGGATCGAGCTGTTAGAAGAAATCTTTTTCGATTGTGGCGCCAAAGGTAAGTTGTTGATTAAAGACAAAATTGTATATTTTTTCTCTAATTTGTTTGACAAATAAACACTTTGCACGAGAGCGGGGATCGACATAAAGGTCATAAACTGATCTCCATCAACAAGCCGGTCATCTCCTAGTGATCTTTGAGAACCTTAGAGCGGCTTTGAGCAAAACTGACAATACCTAAGAAAAACTGATCCGACTTTTAGCAATCTGAGCTGTGTTCTTAGAACTACTGTTATTGTCAGTATAGGCATGCGACGAAGTCAAAATGGGGAATTGTTTCAACAACAGACTAGTCGTTGAGATATGCATTCTGTTTGTTTGGTGGCAATGGAATTTAGAGGATGCTTCAAGGGGAAATTCTGGTTTTCTGTCTTACTTTTGTTTTACTTAGAGGCCATTTATTTGCCAGTATTGAAAGGTTTGGTTGAAATTTATGAAATGTAACAAATTAATCCTCTGTGGCTGTACAAAGATCAATTTGTATCGCTTTTACATTCCTGAGTTAATCCGACTCGCAAATGACGTACAAACAACCCAGGTTCATGCAGAATTGTTGATCCAACTAAAACTATTGCCGCACCATACAGTCAAGGTAATGTCGAAGTATTTGGTACGGCAAATGCAGACACACAACATGTGGCAATGTCTCTGTCGGCACTTGCTTAAAATTTCAGGAATCCAATAACCTCAGCTGACCTGGCTCAAATTATAAACATTGGGAATAATATGTATTCAGCTTTGTCACAATCATGCAAACAGGGACTCCTATTTTTGACAGACTTGCCTGTTATGGTTATAACTTGAGCTACATTAAGTAAGCTGTAAGTTGGCATACAGTGATAGTTACAGTGGTTTGCTAAATAGTGCACTTCCTCTAATTGCAGACTTTTCTTATGTTATATCGATGTTAGCTGCCTTTGATTCTTAACCGTTAACAACGACAAAGCTTCGAAGCATCTACAGATCAAGACGCGCCGATGACAGTCTTCCCAGCCAGCAACATCACTTTTGATCACTTTTACTACTGCCTAATCCGGTCATAGACCAGAAAACTTATACGATTATATGACACTGCACTAGTTTCCTGACTCTGGGAAAAACTTATAATTATTCTCTGAATGTCGAAAGGCCAGTCAATGTCACCAATACCCGGTCCTTCTAAAGACTACTACCCCCACTCTCACCCGGACGATCTTCTTTGATGAAGTAAAATAACTTTTTCAGATCGTACAATGTAAAAAGAGTTTAAATGCCTTGTTTATGGTGGAAGTGCACTTAGCTATCAAGCTAGTTCACAGGCACCCCACTTTTAATAGTTTGAAAAAAACATGATTAATAACCCCAAATGGGGGGAGGCCACCAGTGGGCTCTTTACAAAGCGCGGTCTTGCATACCGCCGGGACCTCTGAAATTTGAATTGACCAATCAGCATTCAGTGGGCGGGAAGAACTTTACTGTCCTAACGTCCCAGCAATTGTGTGCTCTCTGATTGGTTAGATGCAAAATATTGAAAAATTGCAGTTGATCTTCGATATCGACATTCAGTTCTATCGATCTTCTCTTTCACTAATTTATATACATGGATTTTACGTTATATTACAACAGCTTACGGTGAATATTTGCAATGATATGGATTGGATCAATAGAGAGGATTTAAGACTTTATTCCGGGTGACTTAGACAGTTACGGACTTATTCGGCGGAGGAAGACTTCGCCGACAGGATTCTGCTACGAAGGAGTTTGTTTTTTGCGATCTGCCGAAGGGCGAGTTCCACGAGTTCTTCACTGGTGAGCCTTCTTTTACAGAGTTCGCGAAGTCTGGCTTTTCGGTCATGGGGCTTAAGTCCTCGTCCAGAGATAAACCGGTGGCGTCCTTGCAGTTTAGTGACGGTTTTGGTTGGTAACGGAAATCGGCGAAAGTTCGGTAATGTTCATACAAATTACCGCTACAAGAAAATGAATGTTCACACGAAAGACATTTAAATCGGGGAACTTTTCTCTTTGGAGACCACATCGATAACCCATAAAGGATTTTAAAAGCGAAAAACTACAACAGATACAGCTGTAGTAACAAATTGAAACATTTTTGGGTTTTAAGCTTTTTTTTGGCGCCAAAACCGGGTCACCCGCGTCCGGCAACTCGCTGGTTGGTTTTCGCTAGGCAAGATTTTAGCTATGAAATTATACACTAGATACGGCTCGTTCTTCGTCGAACTTAACCCAGCAATCTCTAGCTATGTATTAGAATATGTCAAACTAATTTTAATATTGCCTTTACATTTGTTCAACTTGGGAAAAAAATAAGAAAAAATACCCATGATCGATTCGTTTCGAGTGGCATTTCTTGCAGCTGCACAAACTACGTCATTTAGGCACACCTGAAACGCACCACTTATGGACGACAGTCAAGTTTTCACAGCCGCGTGTGGTGTGGGCGCAACCGCCGTATGCAAGGGGGAGAGTTGAATCCGGGAAAACCGGAAACAAATCCAAACGAGAGCTTAACACGGGATTTGAACCAGGAACAACCGCATGCAAACCCAACACCCTAAGCACTGGACCATGCCGCCTCCTAATTAATTTAAGCGGCTTGGCTTCAGCTTTTGATTCA
>NC_090870.1:12818154-12828154 GCF_036669935.1 Montipora foliosa | reverse complement strand
AGTGCTGTAAGATATTCTCTCTGCCAGCGACTCCACATTTGGTCCTTACAGGTTCGCAGATACTTAGCACGTCTCCGGATGTCTCGATCTGTTATCCTCCAGGTTTCCTCTTCCGGCAAATGGTTTGTTCGCTGGTACAAGAAGGTCGCGGGCGTTAAAATTGGTAACTCGACGTCATCTTCCACATAGCTCAATGGACGGCGATTAACCTGGGTCTCAACGTCGAGTAGCACCTCACTGAGCTCAGACCAGGTTAGAGCAGCGCCACCAATTGCTTTGTACATGGAAGCTTTCACGACTCCAATTAGTCTCTCAAACTGACCCCCCCACCAAGGGGCGCGGCTCAAGTTAAATTTCCATTTGATCTCGTGTTGTTCTAGAAGACCATGGAGACGCTCATCTTCTCGTAACTGCCGTAGCCATTTCTCAGCTTTGATGAAGGTACCGCCATTGTCTGAGTAGATGACACGCGGTCGTCCGCGACGAGCGATGAACCGCTTGAGACATGCGATAAAGTTGTCTGTCTCCAGGCTGGCTATTAACTCTAGATGTACAGCCCTTGAAAGACTGCAAGTGAAGATAGCCAGATAGGCGTTTCCTTGACTTTTCTTTCCCTCTTTGTACTTCAATGGTCCAGCGAAATCTAAGCCGATGACTTCAAATGCCCCGCCAACTGTGGTTCGATCTTCCGGTAACTGACCAGGTATTGGGTTCCTTGCCGGAGTTGCACTGAATCTCTTGCAACCATAGCACTTGCTTCGGACCGATTTGACCAAGCTACGAAGTTTCGGTACCCAGTATCTCTCTCTTACTGCGGCCATTGTCAGAGCGACTCCCCCATGCAGCGTCTCGCAATGAACTTGATGGACCAGTTTTTCTGTAAACCTTTCACTGCTGGGTAGGTATATCGGAGTTTGCCCTTGTATCCGGCCGTGGCAAGTCATCACTCCCTGTGCATTGGGTTTCAGGTTGAGTTGTCCGCTAATTTGAGGGTAGCCGGTAGTTTCTTTGTCTCGCCGCTGGACTCGCTTAATCCACCAACCGCGTACGTCCTCTATTTCTTCTGTAAGCAGGGGCCCAAGTTTCTTCTCTTTATTCTTGCAGTTATGAATGAATCTCTTGATCCATACGCAGACTCTTAAGATTCGGCGCAAGCTGGTGTGTTCGAGGAGTTCTTCGAACTTGTCTGGTTCTGGTTTGGTTTGCGCTAGGTTGAGCACTTCCCTAATGACTTTGGCTTCAACTTCTGAGGCTGGTGACGATCGAGTGACTGGGTTGATTGGCCACTTGGACTTGTCCTGGAGCCACGCCGGTCCCTGTTGCCAAAGTACTGAGTGAACTAGAGCGCCTCTGCTCGCTAGGTCTGCGGGGTTTTCATCCGTGGGAACGTACCTCCACTCGATCTCCTTGTATAATTGTATCTTGGCAACTCGATTCGCGACAAACTGTTTATACTGGCCATTTCCCTTGATCCAATGAAGTGCGACGGTGCTGTCTAACCATCCAAACACCTTTGTGGAGGGCAAGTTATCTAGAGCGTTGCGTACGTTTATCAACAGATTGGTAGCCATGTGCGCTGCAATCAATTCTAGGCGTGGTATAGTCAGCCCCTGTTTGGCAAGTCGACTCTTGGCGACAACTAATCGTTGAGTGTTCCCAGATGGTTGGCGTACAACTGCATATACTGCTGCGCCTACTCCTCGTTCTGATGCGTCCCCGAAAGAGTGTAGTTCCACTGCTTGTATTTCTTCTTGATAACTTGCTATTGGTCGCGGTACTTGCTGTTCACGAGGTAATTGCTCTTCCCATTTTTTCCAGCGTTGTAGGAGCGCTCCGTTAATCTTCGCGTCCCATGGTGCTTTGGCTTCACACAACTCACGATAGATCTGCTTTGCAGTGAGTGTCAATGGTGCAATCAGGCCTAAGGGATCATAAATCTTAGCCATCTTTCCCAGGATTCCTCGCTTCGTTGGCTGGGTTTCTTCTTCGGGTATCACTACCCCTAAGGTGTCTTGCTCTTTGTCCCACTTGAGTCCCAACATTTTCGATTCAGTTGGTTTAACATTTAGTTGTTGTTTGGCAAATGATTGCTCTTCAGAGGCGACGATTAGGTTTGTATCTTCCTCTAGCTCTTTGACGTTGGAATGCCACTTGTGGAGTTGGAATGTTGCGTCGCTGAATATCTGAACGGCTTTCTCTTTTCGCTGCTGGGCGTGGCTTGTAGTTTGTCCACCCGTTAGAAGATCATCGACATACAAGCTGCGTCGAAGCTCTGCCACTATCTCTGGTTCTCGTTCTTCCCAAGCATCCAAATGGGCCTCGATTACGCCACCGAGCAGGAAGGGCGATGGGGCTAGACCAAACAGTGCACGAGTGAAACGTAGTATTTCTAACTTCCCGCGCTCACTTTTTCTCCAATGGAATCTTAATGCATCACGTTCACACTCCCGGATACGTATTTGTAAAAAGGCCTTCTGGATGTCTGCGGTCACAGCTATAGGATATGCTCTCTGTCTCACTAGTATGTCCCAAAGCTTGTTTTGCAATGGAGGACCAGGATAAAGACACTCGTTCAGCGACGGTGACTCTGGCGTTGCTCTTGCAGAAGCGTCATAGACTATGCGCATCTTGGTCGTTTCAGCCATTTCTCTAATCACTGCTTTGTGTGGAATGTAGAATTCTTTCCCCACGATTTCTTCCGGTGCGACTTCAACAACGTTGTTTTGGAGTTGCTCGCGTATAATGGCATCGTACTCATCGGTGAGATTGATGCGCTGCAGTTTTCTGGTCAGACTTGACAGGCGCCGTATACTTCCTTGTTTGTTTGTTGGCAGTTCTGGATGATTGCCTCGCCATGGTAGTCCGGTTTCATACCATCCTTCCGGTGAGCGCTGCAGTTGTTCCTTAAATTCTGCGTGCACCATGCTTTGATCGTGTTCTGGTGTGTCTGCAAGCCCTAGTACGTCAAGCCTGCATAACTCTTCGTAGTCACTCTGTGATGTTTGCGTGAGCAGCATCGTGTTGTGGTCAAATTCTGATCCCGGACTCATAATAAACCATCCAAGTTTGGTTTTCTCCGCCACCGGTTCTCCATCCTGTCCAATTTGAGGCTTTGTCTCAGTTTTTACGCGCGCATATTCCCCGCTCCCTAGTACAACGTGTATGGGAAGTTGTTCCTTTGTGTCACGGTCTGTGATTTTGACCCCTTATAGATGTGGGTACTCATTTATCAATTGTCCATAATTTGGGTTGTCAACCGATAACAGCTCAGCTTTGTTCACCTTGGTCATTTTCACGGACATCTGGTAATTTCCGTCTAAAGATTCCACGACGGTGTCGTACACTTCTAATTTGGTTACTTTGGAGCTCATTAGCATTTCTACACGTTTTGTTTTCGTTTCAGTTGGCCTTTTCTTTAGAAGATCCAGTAGCTTCGCAGATGCATATGAGCTTCCCGCGCCGGTATCTATCAACGCGCGACACATAATACCATCAACCTTCACTGTCAAAACTGGCATGATGCCTTCATTGTTTCCGCTGGCTGTCATCAACGTCTGGTTCCCGCTGTTCGTTTGTTCACGATCACATATCGAAGAGTGATGACGTTTGTGACAATGCAAGCATGTCTTCTTGCTGAAACACTCCGCGGCGCGGTGATTCGGTGTTGCGCAATTGAAACATAGCTGCTTTCTTGCCAAAAACTGCTTTCGTTCGTTCACGGTTGAGATCTTTTGGCATTCAGATGATCTATGCGTCACATCACCACAATAAACGCATTTGTTTGGCTTACCATCCCCACCACGTGCTTGGAAGAGCTTCCTTGAGCGGTCACGTTTAGAATTAGGCTGCTCTGATGTTTCCCGTTCTTCAATCGGGTTTCGTTTTGTCCAAAGTCTTACTGCCTCTGACAACTGGGCGAAATTCCACTTCTCCCAATCCGGATCCGTTCGTACCAGGTCTCCACGAATAGCTGGCAGTTTATCCAATGTCATCGGTACGTTGCCATTAACTTCACTGAGTTTATTCATAGTTTCCAATGCTTGGACACAATAAGTCAATTTCTCGCTAAACTCGCTTATCCTCCTAGGGTTGGCGCTTGTGATGACGGGGAGAGCCATTATTTCTTTGACGAACGCCTTGGTTATTTCAGATTCCTTCCCATAGTTGCTAAGTAAAATCGACTTGGCTCTATTGTAGCCCTCAGCTGTAAACGGCAAGGCTTCCACAGCGGTTTTAACCTTGGGACCCAGTAGCCCACATAAATAGGTGAATTTATTGATTGGTGCTATTTCGGCCTTGTCGATCGTCTCCGTGAACTGACCCCAGAACCTCGGCCAATCTAAGTTAGAGCCTTCGAATCTTTGAATTTCGATCTTTGGTAGCTTCGCTTGTGTTTGCTTCGGTGACCCGCCTCCTTCGTGGCTCGCTTGCGTGACGATTTCGGTCTGAAGTTTCATCTTTTGTTCATGCAGTTTCATCTCGAAGTTAACTTGATCTTCACGCGCGGCCGTCTCTTCTTGGTGTCTTCTGTTCTCGAGCCATTTGCGAAGTTTCTCCACTTCTTCGTCAGCTTTCATTAACTGAAGATCAATCGTAGTATTCCACGTACTTATGTCATCAAGATCTTCCTCTGCTTCTATCTTTAAAGCTTCCAACGCACGCTTTAACTCATCCGCTTGAGATATTGTAGATCTTAATGCTCCCGTATGTCTTTCAATAGCTTCTACAGATCCTGAATGTAGCACTTGCTCCGTTCTCTTTGCATGGATTTCTAGTTGCGTAAGTTTCGTTTGCAGTTTTCCCTTTGCGTTCTCCATCTCCGTCGACGGCGTAGGTTTAAGATATAGGATTCAGGACTTAATTATACTCACAACCATATAGATAGCGGTCCCGTCGGAGGTGCCACGTTTGGAGAATGTCCGCTCTACTTCAGTGCTCTCCAAAATTCACAGTATGATTTTAAGGTTTTTATTCCCACAGTCACAATTCGATCACCTCAGGTACAACTCTCTGACACTCGTACTGTCAAAAAAACTGCCCTTAAATCTACTCGATCCTATTCTTTTATCGCTCATAGTTGGCCACACAGGAATTTCCGGTGATTATTGATTTCATCTATTGGTTCAGCTTACATTCATGTCAAAATGACCACATCCTATTTGTCACGCAATATGATAACAACACGTTTCCGACATTACTATCATTATTATTATTATTATTATTATTATTAGTAGTAGTAGTAGTAGTAGTAGTAGTAGTAGTAGTAGTAGTAGTAGTATTTCTTGGTATTTTGATGTTATACCTGTTTCAGTGACTTTTATTAGTATTGCGTGACGTTTATTGTTTTAATACGATAAATAGTTAGCTGGTCAATGTCGTTTTGTTTAACCCGAAATAGGATATGATTCGTAACTTGAGATAGAAAATTTAGTCGCTTTTTATTCTACTCTTGGAACGTGCAGTTGTGATTTTGGCTTACCCGTTTTTATGGCTTACCTGGTTATGCATTTATTACGGAATTCAAGGTTTACTTTGGAGTCTCGTCACAAAGTAAGTTGATTAATAAGTTTCTCTTTTCTCGATTGTTTTGTAAGAATTGGATTTAGAGTTTTCTGTTATATTCGTGTTAAATGGAATATTATCTCGCATGTAAAAACCAATTTAGTTGATCGCGTGTATTAGGAATACTTGGACATTAGCGTTTATTGATTATCAGTTTAGTTTCGTTCATTTTATATTAACGTATTAGTTTTTAAGTTTCTGTATATATTGTGTTTATTTCAGACCGAATAAAAATTAAATAAATCAGCTTGTATTTATACGATTCGAGAGTCCAGAGTCCGTTTATTGGGTTTTCATTGCCGAAGGGACACTTTCATTCGATTTCCTGTTGGCTAACCTGGTCCCCTTGCGGAGTGAAAACGTACGAGATCGAAGGCAGATGCGGTCATGGAAGAGGCAAAAATAAAACGGCGAACGGCGAAAGCGGCACTAACCCGGCAAGGCAAAGCTTTGCGAAGGAAATTGAGCGACCACAGGCCCATAAGTGAAATTTTAGTGTCATTTGCGGCCCTCGCAACTACGCGGGTGCAAATAAACAATATTCGTTTATTGACTAATAGAACACAGTACATACAAATATGGCCGCTCCCAACTACAACGAAACCGCCAATAAGTCATATGACCGGAAGTATAATTATGTCAGTTCTAACCTAAAAAATGTTGCAAAGTGGTTTTTATTTCTGTAGTTTATACGTCAACAAATTGCATTATTGGAAAGCGTAATCATGGCTTGCACGGCAAATTATAAGACTAACCCACAAACTAATCCTCCGAAAGGTGAACCCTATTCTCATGTTAATTTCACTTTACAGTGTACCCAATTTGGTGCTCCAGCGCTAAAGCGACTAGACAGTTCCTTCTCTTTCCTTTCCTTTACCAAAGTTAAGACGCGTGCAAACCAAGATGTGTGCTAAGGGTTGTGATGTACCTCGATTCTGGCGTTAACTCCATTTGATTGTACCCTTGGTTGAGATCGAGTTTACTAAACATCGTTGCTCCGTTCAGGGCTTTGATTATTTCTTTGATTGCTGGTGTTAGATGTCTCTCTCACTGTGTGGCCTTGTTTTCCTGCCTCATATCTACACACACTCTCACTTTACTGGGCCCACGCTTGGGTGCAACAACAATGGGTGATGCCCAGGGTGTAGGTCCGTCTACGCGCTCGTATACTCCCTGTTGTTCATCTTTCTCCAGCTGTTCTTCTAACTGCTTTCTCACATAAAAAGGTACTCTTTTGTGAGGTGGGGCTACAGGTATGAAACGGATCGATGTGAATTTTGACCTGTCGTCCCCTTAACTTTCCAAGACCATGGAATAGGTCGTCATATTCTTGTACAAGCTGATCATCTCTGTCCTCAGAGGTTGGGGTGATGAGTGTTGAATTGTTCGTAAGAAAATGGAGCAATCAATGTTACTATCATTATTATTATTATTATTAGTAGTAGTAGTAGTAGTAGTAGTAGTAGTAGTAGTAGTAGTAGTAGTAGTATTTCTTGGTATTTTGATGTTATACCTGTTTCAGTGACTTTTATTAGTATTGCGTGACGTTTATTGTTTTAATACGATAAATAGTTAGCTGGTCAATGTCGTTTTGTTTAACCCGAAATAGGATATGATTCGTAACTTGAGATAGAAAATTTAGTCGCTTTTTATTCTACTCTTGGAACGTGCAGTTGTGATTTTGGCTTACCCGTTTTTATGGCTTACCTGGTTATGCATTTATTACGGAATTCAAGGTTTACTTTGGAGTCTCGTCACAAAGTAAGTTGATTAATAAGTTTCTCTTTTCTCGATTGTTTTGTAAGAATTGGATTTAGAGTTTTCTGTTATATTCGTGTTAAATGGAATATTATCTCGCATGTAAAAACCAATTTAGTTGATCGCGTGTATTAGGAATACTTGGACATTAGCGTTTATTGATTATCAGTTTAGTTTCGTTCATTTTATATTAACGTATTAGTTTTTAAGTTTCTGTATATATTGTGTTTATTTCAGATCGAATAAAAATTAAATAAATCAGCTTGTATTTATACGATTCGAGAGTCCAGAGTCCGTTTATTGGGTTTTCATTGCCGAAGGGACACTTTCATTCGATTTCCTGTTGGCTAACCTGGTCCCCTTGCGGAGTGAAAACGTACGAGATCGAAGGCAGAAGCGGTCATGGAAGAGGCAAAAATAAAACGGCGAACGGCGAAAGCGGCACTAACCCGGCAAGGCAAAGCTTTGCGAAGGAAATTGAGCGACCACAGGCCCATAAGTGAAATTTTAGTGTCATTTGCGGCCCTCGCAACTACGCGGGTGCAAATAAACAATATTCGTTTATTGACTAATAGAACACAGTACATACAAATATGGCCGCTCCCAACTACAACGAAACCGCCAATAAGTCATATGACCGGAAGTATAATTATGTCAGTTCTAACCTAAAAAATGTTGCAAAGTGGTTTTTATTTCTGTAGTTTATACGTCAACAAATTGCATTATTGGAAAGCGTAATCATGGCTTGCACGGCAAATTATAAGACTAACCCACAAACTAATCCTCCGAAAGGTGAACCCTATTCTCATGTTAATTTCACTTTACAGTGTACCCAATTTGGTGCTCCAGCGCTAAAGCGACTAGACAGTTCCTTCTCTTTCCTTTCCTTTACCAAAGTTAAGACGCGTGTAAACCAAGATGTGTGCTAAGGGTTGTGATGTACCTCGATTCTGGCGTTAACTCCATTTGATTGTACCCTTGGTTGAGGTCGAGTTTACTAAACATCGTTGCTTTGTTTAGGGCTTTGATTATTGTTTCAGTTTCAAACTTAAATTACCTGCCTTGTCCTGACGAAGTTCGCTCCACAACAAGCAGGGAAAGTATAGTTTTGAAACGAAAGTATATTGGTTACCGTATACTCCCTGTAGCACAATGGCGTTCTCCCAGTCAGTTGAGGCAAACGAAATTGCACTGAAAGGCAAGCCAGACCAGAGGTTTTCTCTTGCCTAGCTGGAGGCCTTTGTTGCCCAGGTTATTAAATCGGGTGAAGGAGTCAGTCACGACGAACTCCATCAAGCTGCAACTAAGCTGGGATATCGACATTTTGTTATCATTACTATTATTATTGTTATTCTTGTCATCATCATCATTTTGCCTAAATGTCAACGGGTTTTTTTCTTTTTCAGGTTAAATTCGCTCTTTTGTTGGCTCTAGCTGTTGGCTTCCTTAGAGATGTTGAAGGTAGCTGTGCGATGAATGTAAAAAGTCGCCTTGACAACGCCTCAGGCCCACCAAGTCGCCACCACAGCCGATGTGTTAAAAACACTGTGGCTATTCCTATTTGCAATAAATTCTACATTGCTGTAACTTGCAGAAATGACAACGGATGTAGAGGAAGACCGGCGACAATGATTCGCGCCCAATGCTGCGACGGTACAAGAGTGCTACTACCCACTGATTGCTACTGAGAAGAAAGACGAAGAAATTGGACTTTTTCTTTTTGGTATATATTTACAAATAAATTTAGACAAATGTTAGAGCCATAACCGACAACGATAATTGATTGAAGAATGTATATTAGGGCTTCGTAGAGAATGTTTTTTATATTTAGCAATTAAAGTATTTGGAGATCAAAGTCATGATTGTCACTTTTTACTATCGTTCTGTCTCCACGTGTTCGAAAGGTGAATGGTGTTACTCACGTTTTGTACAACCAACTCCTGATGATTAATCACCTCCTACTAACGTCAAAGACAAACGGGAACAAAACGACACCCAAGGAGCGCCGGGTTGATAAGACTACCAAGCCACCTGTATTGGTGAGGCCAGAAGGAAATTGAAAACACAAATGACTGAAGACAACCGAGCGACTTGAAACGATGACCTCAACAACATCATTGCTGAACACCAAATATACTGAGGAACCACAAAAAGGACTTAAGAGGCTGTCCGCGTAAAAACGGATAAGGCAAATTTCCGCACTTCACCGATTTCCTTGATATTTTCAGTGATTGTCGACTACCCTATCCCATGTACAAATATCGCATTTACTTTGATCAATTCCATGCTTTTCATTTTCTTAGAGGACTCAGTTCCGAGGTGACCTCTAAACTCCACAATTTGCCGTATGTAACACCTTCGATCTAGCTGTAAATATCGGACACCAGCAAAGCTCTGCTTTCTATTATGGAAAGCTGGTTTATTTATATATTTAAGAGTAACTCTTCTTTAATGCATCACAGGTTCAACGATTGAGTTCTACAAAATATTTACTGAGTTATGAATGTTTCAAAATACCTTATCTTAAGCCGAGAATTTTTTGAGGCGGGAGGTACCTGTGTTTGAAAGCTATTTTCTCAGATGTGGGACGTGATCTAGAGCCAAGACTACTACAGCTCGAAAGTACTTATACAAGGTTAACACATCATAGAATAAAACGTTTGGGCACTCGCTTGCGGGC
>NC_090870.1:12785654-12803154 GCF_036669935.1 Montipora foliosa | reverse complement strand
ATATAATTGCAATGTTCTATGGCAATCAAGGTATCAATTGCATTGGATAGACACAAGGTCGCAAGAACACCTGTCTCAAGAAATGCTTGCTTAAATTATATACCTTTTGACAGCTGCATGCGGTAAACAACAAAGCCAGAAAGCAGCAATAATTGCCGGATTCACACTTAAGACAAGAACCTCGTCTAAGACGAATTATCCGTCTAAGACGGGTATTTTGCCTGCAATTCTTTTAGATATAAATAACGTTAAATGCGTCTTGACGACTTTAACGTCTCTAGCATAAAAACGGCCAATAACGTGGTGAGGAATCACATGAACTTTGGCTCCGGTGTCCAACTGACATTTGATGGCTGTGCCTCCAATTCCCATTCCCCAATATCCAGTGTGTTGACAGATGTCATGCAACCTATGAAAAATTGGTCATCGCAATGTTCGTTTTCATCTGCACAGTGTATTCGTTTGTTGATTGGGCTTAAATTGACACATACTAACAAAATGAGTTCACCTCTGGCACTTTACATATTTATTTCCCTGTGCTGGGTATTTCAAGTCGTAGCACTGATTATAGTTCTACAGACATTTGTTGATGAGTATCAGGACAGATTTTAAGTTGCACTTTCGATTCGTTTCTTTCTTTAGACATCTGAGGGATCTTTCGATTCCCACGATCTGGTGCATAGGGAGTTTGCAATGTCTTGCTTTCTCATTTTACATCATGCTCGGATTTCAGATCAGCGGGTTTATCAGCTACAGTTTTGAATTTTACGAAAATCAACTAGATCTGTTCGCACATGAGAAAGAAAATCGGTTTATTATCATGACTAGAAATGATGCCTTGTTCCTTGTGTATTTTGCATAGGGACGTAAATATACTTCGTACAATGTTGGACGATTTGTTCTTCAGAATCAAGAGCCCACCTCTTGCAAACACTTTTTGCTTTTGTTGCACTGGAGCTCGGAGCATTTACGCTCTTCTTAAGATAAATTTAGCCACCCTTTAACTTCTTCATAAAGTTCCTTCAACGGCCATATAACTGTGGATGAGCTGAATTTTTTCTTAAGTCTCACTTTATGTCATATACGCATGAGCGAAATGGTGGTTGTTGTGAGGGCTTGGGAATAGCTTAAACGCATTGGTAGAAAAAAGCATCCTTGAAGCGGCATGGAATGTTGTGGAAGCTCAAGGTAAGTGGCACACGCAGGTGGTAGGGAAGAAGGAAGAAGGGAGAAACGGTAAATGGAAGAAGAAGAACGGAGGGTAAAGGAAAGATGGATCACTGTGTTTTTTTTTTTTTTTTTTTTTTTTATTTTAATTTTTATCCTCCCTAAAAATCCAGGCCCATTTTTTTTATTACATCCCCAGAAAATGGAAAAACACTCTTTTAGACATTTCATTTTGACCTACAATTGCAGGTTGAAAAAATCAACCTAGGTCAATGAATCTTGAATTAACCTAAATTTGAATTTAACCTGTAACATATACATCACGACCTTTGTCTCCGATCCAAATCATTACATAATTACATTTTTCTCCTTCGCCTTTTCGTTTTAGAGGCCCTTCAAACGTGAATTCCCAGTTCCACGCAGTCGGAATAACCCCACTCGTCCAATTCATCTATTTTGTGGCTTTCCTCTTCGGAGATGTGAGGCGACTTTTAACTGAAGCTTTTTTACTTTATTGGAGGCAATATTTCTTTTACTTTCTGACACCTCGTGGTCTTGATTACCCATAGAGGTTTGTTAACATTTCATAGCATCATAATTATATAATAAAATTAGCCAACAAATGGTACAAGTACAAGCCAGAGTATTACGATTATCTACGGCCATGTCGATGGAGAAAAATGAACAAATTGGAGGGAAACGTTGACAGATATATAGGGCTGCTTGTCACAAGTGTGACAAGTGTGACTCACTTGGAAGAACCCTCAACGAAATCACAATGAACAACTTTATCACACTGGTAAGTTTTTTCCAGGTCTATTTGAAACGGCAAAGTTTGAATTATTGTAAACATTCAGTGATCTTTTTTTTTCCAAGGAAATGGAGCAATCATGGTCATTATCATTATTACTATTTGTTTTCTCGGATCATCGTCATCATCATCATCATGCATCATTATTATTGCTGTTATTATGCAGTTGATAAACGTATGGGTGCTAAAATAGAGCAACATAGGGCGCAAAGCGTAACTTATGCAGTCTGAAGAAAATATTAGCGGAAAAACCTAATGAATTAAATAATATACGATAAAAGATATAAATCTAATAAACAATCTAAAGTTCTCCGATACTAAAACTATATTGAGCTCGTATGCTATTCCCACAGGGAAAGTCAAGTAACGATGGCATTAAAAGTTCTCACTATATTGGGATAACTCGAGATGGTAGCCTTCTGCATCCTTCTCAATACGTCATAGCCAATGCTGCCAACGAGCTTCCTTATTGTTAGGTAATCATAATAATAATAATAATAATAATAATAATAATGATGATGATGATAATAATAATAACAATAATGATGATGATGATAATAATAACATTGATTGCTCCATTTTCTTAAAAAACACTGAAAGCATACAATAATTCAAAGTCTACCGCTCCAAAAATACCTGGAACAACTTACCAGTGTGAGAAAGTTGTTCATCGTGATTTCTTTGAGCGTTCTTCCAAGTGAGTACTCGTACCTTCTAAATCTGATCTACTGCGATCGCCAGCCAATCCAAGCTAAAAATAAGTTGTAATGTTCCTGTTCCGTGTTGTAGTTAACTTTCAGGTTAATTCGCTTCTGGTGTCAGGCAGGAGGAAAAACCTTGGTCATGCTTTGTTCCTAACAAAAGACCTTTCCGTTTCCTTTGCTGCGATAAAATAGTCGGTTGTAGAATATTTTTTCTGGTGTTTGGAAAGCGGAACCAAAAAATGGCTCATAGGATCGTGTGCGCGAGTTCGAACTAGTTTTTAAAAAAGGCTTCAAAATGAGAAATTGTTTTCAATAGTTTAAATAAAGTAGGTGATATAAACAACTCTGCCAAAGTTTTTTCATTTGATCGTGTTGTCATAGACATCGAACAGCTCTAACTATTGAGCCTTTACAAAGAACTTGCTGAAGCATTGATAAGGAAAAAAAACTTTATAGTCTGAGACGACACAGCCAATTACACCGGAAAAAGAACAATAATTTTCGTTCCATTAAGTTCCAGTAGCTTGAACTTGTTGCTTTGTTAACATTACTAAACCAAATTTACTACATTTAGTTGAAGCCGAGTCGTTGTAATTAATCGGCTTTAGCGCTTTATGTTACGTACCGTTTGGGATTTTTCCGCATTTTATTGTCATTTCCTGTCAAATAGAAAGCGTTATAGTCGTATCATGAGCACGATATATAATATTCTCACAGCAATATTTTTTCGTCTACCCCACCCCTACCTTCGCCCCCCTCCCTTCCCCCCTCTTATGACGGTCAATGCTCAAAGCAGTGGGAAAATGCGATACTCTTCCGCCGTTTTACACTTCTTCAGTATTCGTTAGCAGCGAATATCTTACATGCAAAATCAATTCTGACGGATTTCCTGTTGAAGGTTTCAGGTTTCTGAAAAGTTCGTCTAGTTAGTAGCTTGCTTCAGCGATAAATGAGGGAGTGCCGGAGTTTTGAAAGCAACTTTGATTTAGTTTTTTCTGAAACGTTCGAACCACCTTGGTGATACGCATGAACAGATTAACCGAATCTAATGAAAAAAGAAAAAAAAGAGAGACACACTTGCCTGCACAAACAAATAGTTTTACGAGTAGTCTTAACTTGATGGAAGATGCTCGCTCGTTTTTGATCCAGTGGGGTGACATATGATTTTGCAAAAAATGTCCAAAAAAAATTAAACTGGCGATTAAGACAAAATATAGTTTTTTTTTTTTGGGTGTAATTGGCTGTGTCGTCTCAGACTGTAGATTTTTACTTCCTTTTCAATGCTTCAGCGAGTTCTTTGTAAAGGCTCGATAGTTAGCGCTATCCACTGGAAGTATTGACAACGCGATGATTTCCGCCGCTCACAAATAAAAATCTTTGGCAGAGTTGTTTATATCACCCACCCTTCCTAAAGTATCAACGTTTAAGAGAATTTCGCATTTTTGAACCAGTCCTTCTTTTAAAACTAGTGTGCGGGCACACAATGCCAGGCTATTCAGCCTTTTTCCAATGATGATTCCCCTTGATTGGTTCCGCGTTCGAAACACCAGAAAAAGAAATCTTAAACCGACTCTTTTAGCACATCATCTCTAACCTGCGAGATGTGTATCAAAGGAAACGAAAATGTCTTTTGTTAATAAGTGAAGCATGGTCAAGGTTTTTCTTCTAGCTTGACATTAGAACAGAACTTATTTTTAGCTTGGATTGGCTATAAAAGATGATGGCGAGGAGAGCTTCATCATCAGTGATCGCAGTAGATCAGCTTTGGACGGTACGAGTACTCACTTGGAAGAACGCACAAGGAACTCATAATGAACAACTTTCTCACACTGGTAAGTTGTTTCCAGATCTTTCTGGAACGGAAAAGTTTGAATTATTGTAAGCTTTCAGTGGTTGGTCTTTTTATTCAAGGAAATGGAGCAATGATTCTAGTTATTATCATTATTACTATGATTTAGAGTTTGTTTTCTCGGATCATTATCATCATTATTATTATTATTATTATTATTATTATTATTATTATTATTATTATTATTATTGTTATTATTAAAATTATTATTTGAGATCCGATGACGGCCAGTGGAGGGGGTTTTGTAAGCCCAGCAGTGACGCCCAGCTACCCCCTTGGGTTATATGTGCTCACTGAGACCAGCAGATAGTATTTTTTTTTTATTCACTTTGAAAGTTAAATTACTTGCAAGTAAAGTAAAAGTAAGTAAAAATCTTTATACTCAGTAAAAAGATATAGCACACAAGGTGCTATATAGACCGAGCTAAATAAATATGATAAATACACAAGAAATGATCTACATTAAAACTAGGGGGAAAACAGAAAACATGTATGTATTTATGTGTGTATATGCGAGGGTAAACTACATCCGCTTGTTTCTAATCAGCCTTTTAAATGACATAAGATTAGGCGCAGCTCTAAGTTTGTCCTCAAGGCTATTCCACAGTTTATTTCCTAAATACCTATAATAGATTTGAGTCCATAAGTGCTGGTATTACATTTAATTGGTAATTTCAAAATATTTTTGCCTCGTAGATTATATTCAGAGACTCGCTCTTGAAAAAGAACTTGTTTTTATAAAGGAGCCTGATTATTCGAAGCCTTATTTATAAACTAAGTAAACGTAACTATGTTCTCGGAAGTCTTTCATTATAACGTGTGCTCTCTTTGGCTTTCCCCATTAAACGTTCCTACTCGTTCGTCTTAACCTGGAATACACTCCTAAGAGCCCTTTCATTTAACTTTTCAAGCTTGTCAACGTCGCTTTTCAGACAAAAGAATGAATGAGTTGTATACCTTTATTTTGGCTTAAAAGAAACAAGGCGTTTAATTCTATTAAATACAGAAATTTGTCTGCTAATATTACGACATAGATGGGCAATTTGCTAATGAACGTGCCTTGTCTTGACAATGTTCGCCCCACAAATAGAATCTGAAACGACAACATTATTAGGGTCGATTTACACGGTACGATTTTTGTCGCATGCGACAAGCTCACACGACAGACCTACAACATAACTTACGATTGTCGCAGCATTTTTAAATTAAAACAGGTTTAAAAATGCTACATTTTTCGTACACAACAATCGCAAATCATGTCGTGGGCCTGTAGTAAGCCGTTGTCGCATGCGACAAAAATCGTGCCGTGTAAATCGGCCCTTATAATTCCTGCAGCACTTCCCCACTGTCTACGTATCTCAAACCAAGACAGTGGAGTGCTCCTAGGCAGTTAAGGCAAGTTTAAATGACAACAGGAAGGCAAGCCAGACCAGAGTTTTTCTCCTGCGTAGCTGGAGGCCGCCTCTGTTGTTAGCGTTAGCTCGGCTAAGCCGCGCCAGTCAGTTAGGACGACTGGACTCCATCAGGCTACAACTAGGCCAAATTAACAAGGCAGGGCAATTTTTTTATCATTATTATTACTGTTATCGTCACCACAATTTTGCCTTAATGTCTTTTTCAGGTTGAAATCGCTCTCTTGTTGACTCTAGCTCTTGGCTTCCTGAGAGATGCAGATGGTACCTGTGCGGAGGAAGTAAAACACCGAGTTAACAACGCCTCGAACCCATTACGTACCCACCACCAACCATGTGCGAGGAATGTAAAAAGTCTCTTTGACAACGCCTCAGGCCCACCTAGTGGCCACCACAGCCGATGTGTTAAAAACACCGTAGATATTGGTATTTGCAATAAATTCTACACTGCTGTAACGTGCAGAAATGACAACGGATGTAGAGGAAGACCGGCGACAATGATTCGCGTCCAATGCTGCGACGGTACAAGTGTGACACTACCAACTGATTGCTACTGAGAAGAAAAACGAAGAAATTAGCCTTTTTCTTGTTGATGTATATTTATAAATAAAGTTAGACAAATGTTGGAGTCATAACCGACAACAATAATTTATTGCTGGATGTATATTAGGGCTTCCGTAGAGAGTCCTTTTGTCAATAATTAAAGTATTTAGGAATCCACGACACGATTGTCAGTTTATAATGTTGCTGTTCTCCATGTACATTGCGTTCAAAGCGTGAATGACTTTAATTCACTTTTTGTACAGCCAACCTATAATGATTAATCACTCCTTGATATCGTCTAAGACAAACACGAACTCAACTCCAACGCAACAGGAGCGGTTGATAAGACCTCATATTGCGACTGCCAAGCCTTTCACATATTGTTGAGACCAGTAGGAAATTGAAAACACAACTGACTGAACGCAGTCGCAAGAGACTAAAAACGGTGAGTGCTAAACACCACTTAATCAGAGAAACCTCAGAATTGACTTGGACTCCCGTGCAAAACTCAGCTTACATACTAATGTACTACAAACCTCTGAGAAAGCTGGTGTACTCATTTAGAACAATCCCCACGTCACTGAACTGTCGCTAACTACTGCCGGCACCAAAAAATATGATTCATTGACGAAATCAACAGAACCGTTAACAACGACAAAGCTTCGAAGCATCTACAGATCAAGACGCGCCGATGACAGTCTTCCCAGCCAGCAACATCACTTTTGATCACTTTTACTACTGCCTAATCCGGTCATAGACCAGAAAACTTATACGATTATATGACACTGCACTAGTTTCCTGACTCTGGGAAAAACTTATTCTCTGAATGTCGAAAGGCCAGTCATTGTCACCAATACCCGGTCCTTCTAAAGACTACTAGCCCCCAGATCGTACAATGTAAAAAGAGTTTAAATGCCTTGTTTATGGTGGAAGTGCACTTAGCTATCAAGCTAGTTCACAGGCACCCCACTTTTAATAGTTTGAAAAAAACATGATTAATAACCCCAAATGGGGGGAGGCCACCAGTGGGCTCTTTACAAAGCGCGGTCTTGCATACCGTCGGGACCTCTGAAATTTGAATTGACCAATCAGCATTCAGTGGGCGGGAAGAACTTTACTGTCCTAACGTCCCAGCAATTGTGTGCTCTCTGATTGGTTAGATGCAAAATATTGAAAAATTGCAGTTGATCTTCGATATGATCGACATTCAGTTTTATCGATCTTCTCTTTCACTAATTTATATACATGGCTTTTACGTTATATTACAACAGCTTACGGTGAATATTTGCAATGATATGGATTGGATCAATAGAGAGGATTTAAGATTTTATTCAGGGTGACTGAGACAGTTACGGACTTATTCGGCGGAGGAAGACTTCGCCGACAGGCTTCTGCTACGAAGGAGTTTGTTTTTTGTGATATGCGGAAGGGCGAGTTCCACGAGTTCTTCACTGGTGAGCCTTCTTTTACAGAGTTCTCGAAGTCTGGCTTTTCGGTCATGGGGCTTAAGTCCTCGTCCAGAGATAAACCGGTGGCGTCCTTGCAGTTTAATGACGGTTTTGGTTGGTAACGGAAATCGGCGAAAGTTCGGTAATGTTCATACAAATTACCGCTACAAGAGAATGAATGTTCACACGAAAGACATTGAAATCGGGGAACTTCTCTCTCTGGAGACCACATCGATAACCCATAAAGGATTTTAAAAACGAAAAACTACAACAGATATAGCTGTAGTAACAAATTGAAACATTTTTGGGTTTTAAGCTTTTTTTTGGCGCCAAAACCGGGTCACCCGCGTCCGGCAACTCGCTGCTTGGTTTTCGCTAGGCAAGATTTTAGCTGTGAAATTATACACTAAATACGGCTCGTTCTTCGTCGAACTTAACCCAGCAATCTCTAGCTATGTATTAGAATATGTCAAAACAATTTTAATATTGCCTTTACATTTGTTCAACTTGGGAAAAAAATAAGAAAAAATACCCATGATCGATTCGTTTCGAGTGGCATTTCTTGCAGCTGCACAAACTACGTCATTTAGGCACACCTGAAACGCACCACTTATGGACGACAGTCAAGTTTTCACTGCAAGGTGTGGTGTGGGCGCAACCGCCGTATGCAAGGCTGAGAGTTAAATCCAGGAAAACCGGAAACAAATCCAAACGAGAGCTTAACACGGGATTTGAACCAGGAACAACCGCATGCAAACCCAACGCCCTAAGCACTGGACCATGCCGCCTCCTAATTAATTTAAGCGATTTGGCCCCAGCTTTTGATTCAAGGAAAATGCCAAGATATTTGGCACATTTTTTTCTTTCTGAGGAAAACCGTGAGGAACTGAATGAATACCGTGATCGAAAAGTTTTACGCCTTCATTGAAGCAAGTAAGTGTAAGTAAGGTTTTTCGCGCGTAAGTAAGAGGAAAATCGTTAATTATTATTATCAATATACGCGGCCAAATAGAAAATCGGCCTCTTCACAACACACGCTCAGCGGGCCGCAAAAGACTGACAGCGGGCTGCTAATGCATTATCAGCCCTACAGCTGATTGGTTCTTGCTTCATCATCCGATGGATTTTGTGATATGCCTATTATTTATAGACGATTTTACGCATTTTTTCGGTAATTTTAAATAAGTTCACTCGACTGAGTTGATTCTTTAATAGCTTGTTCAATCAACACTTACATGATGATTTGAAGTGACTTTGAATTCGTTATTCACTTAGCTTGTATTATTAAAACTCGCATTCTTGATATCATTTGGCCTTGTTTATTGATAATAATGATAATGACATGACTTTTTTCGGGAATATTGTTTATTTGCGCCCGCGTAGTGTCACTTGCGGCCCGAGCGCGAAGCAACTCCACAATTTTAACGTTTGCGGTGCTTATCATGTTTATTGACTAATAGAACACAGTACATACAAATATGGGCGCTCCCAACTACAACGAAACCGCCAATAAGTCATATGACCAGAAGTATAATTATGTCAGTTCTAACCTAAAAAATGTTGCACAGTGGTTTTTATTTCTGTAGTTTATACGTCAACAAATTGCATTATTAGAAAGCGTAATCATGGCTTGCACGGCAAATTATAAGACTAACCCACAAACTAATCCTCCGAAAGGTGAACCCTATTCTCATGTTAATTTGTTAAGACGCGTGTAAACCAAGATGTGTGCTAAGGGTTGTGATGTACCTCGATTCTGGCGTTAACTCCATTTGATTGTACCCTTGGTTGAGGTCGAGTTTACTAAACATCGTTGCTCCGTTCAAGGCTTTGATTATTTCTTTGATTGTTGGTGTTAGATGTCTCTCTCACTGTATGGCCTTGTTTTCCTGTCTCATATCTACACACACTCTCACTTTACTGGGCTCACGCTTGGGTGCAACAACAATGGGTGATGCCCAGGGTGTAGGTCCGTCTACGCGCTCGATTACTCCCTGTTGTTCATCTTTCTCCGGCTGTTCTTCTAACTGCTTTCTCACATGAAAAGGTACTCTTTTGTGAGGTGGGGCTTAACCCACCTTATCCCCTTAACTTTCCAAGACCATGGAATAGGTCGTCATATTCTTGTACAAGCTGATCACCTCTCTCCTCAGAGGTTGGGGTGATGAGTGTTGAATTGTCGTAAGAAAATGGAGCAATCAATGTTACTATCATTATTATTATTATTATTATTATTATTAGTAGTAGTAGTAGTAGTAGTAGTAGTAGTAGTAGTAGTAGTAGTAGTAGTAGTAGTAGTAGTAGTAGTAGTAGTAGTATTTCTTGGTATTTTGATATTATACCTGTTTTAGTGACTTTTATTAGTATTGCGTGACGTTTATTATTGTAATATGATGAATAGTTAGCTGGTCAATGTCGTTTTGTTTAACCCGAAATAGGATATGATTTGTAACTTGAGATACAAAATTTAGTCGCTTTTTATTCTACTCGTGGAACGTGCAGTTGTGATTTTGGCTTACCCGTTTTTATGGCTTACCTGGTTATGCATTTATTATGGAATTCAAGGTTTACTTTGGAGTCTCGTCACGAAGTAAGTTGATTAATAAGTTTCTCTTTTCTCGATTGTTTTGTAAGAATTGGATTTAGAGTTTTCTGTTATATTGGTGTTAAATGGAATATTATCTCGCATGTAAAAACCAATTTAGTTGATCGCGTGTATTAGGAATACTTGGACATTAGCGTTTATTGATTATCAGTTTAGTTTCGTTCATTTTATATTAACCTATTAGTGTTTAAGTTTCTGTATATATTGTGTTTATTTCAGATCGAATAAAAGCTAAATAAATCAGCTTGTATTTATACGATTCGAGAGTCCAGAGTCCGTTTATTGGGTTTTCATTGCCGAAGGGACAATACCTATGTTTTTATTTGAACACCAAGTCAAATCTCTAGGTTGACCTCAGATGTTACTACCCCCAAATATTTGTACGATGAAATTTCTTTTAGCTTAGTTTTATCCAAGTAAATATCCACTTCACACTCCTTCTTTAATGCGTGTTTAGATCCAAACATCATAGTTTCTGATTTGCCAGGATGGGCCACCATATTATTATCGGTTAACCACGTATATATTTCCACGATATCGAAATTTTTTTACGAGATCGGAATATTATCATCATCATCATCATCATCATTTCAGATATCACACTGATCACTATTGAGCCCAGTGGAGACGTATTTTTTAATCCAACAGTGGCGCCCAGTTTCCCGCCAGGAAACCACTGTCAGGCATATACGCTCACTGGGACAAGCAGATCGTAATTATTGTTTCAGTTTCAAACTTAAATTACCTGCCTTGTCCTGACGAAGTTCGCCCCACAACAAGCAGGGAAAGTACAGTTTTGAAACGAAAATATATTGGTATACTCCCTGTAGCACTTCCCCAATCTCATGGTCTACGTAATTTTTGAAATCAACACAATGGCGTTCTCCCAGCCAGTTAAGGCAAACGAAATTGCACTGAAAGGCAAGCCAGACCAGAGGTTTTCTCTTGCCTAGCTGGAGGCCTTTGTTGCCCAGGTTATTAATTTGGCTGAAGGAGTCAGTCACGACGAACTCCATCAAGCTGCAACTAAGCTGGGATATGGACATTTTGTTATCATTACTATTATTATTGTTATTCTTGTCATCATCATCATTTTGCCTAAATGTCAACGGGTTTTTTTCTTTTTCAGGTTAAATTCGCTCTTTTGTTGACTCTAGCTGTTGGCTTCCTTACAGATGTTCAAGGTAGCTGTGCGAGGAATGTAAAAATTCTCCTTGACAACGCCTCAGGTCCACCAAGAGGCCACCACAGCCGATGTGTTAAAAACACCGTGGCTATTCCTATTTGCAATAAATTCTACACTGCTGTAACTTGCAGAAATGACAACGGATGTAGAGGAAGACCGGCGACAATGATTCGCGCCCAATGCTGCGACGGTACAAGAGTGGCACTACCCACTGATTGCTACTGAGAAGAAAGACGAAGAAATTGGACTTTTTCTTGTTGGTATATATTTACAAATAAATTTAGACAAATGTTGGAGCCATAACCGACAACGATAATTGATTGAAGAATGTATATTAGGGCTTCGTAGAGAATGTTTTTTATATTTAGCAATTAAAGTATTTGGAGATCAAAGTCATGATTGTCACTTTTTACTATCGTTCTGTCTCCACGTGTTCGAAAGGTGAATGGTGTTACTCACGTTTTGTACAACCAACTCCTGATGATTAATCACCTCCTACTAACGTCAAAGACAAACGGGAACAAAACGACACACAAGGAGCGCCCGGTTGATAAGACTGCCAAGCCACCTGTATTGGTGAGGCCAGAAGGAAATTGAAAACACAAATGACTGAACACAACGGAGCGACTTGAAACGATGACCTCAACAACATCATTGCTGAACACCAAATATACTGAGGAACCCCAAAAAGGACTTAAACTCCTTCGCATATATAACTTACTTTACATAGTGCTGCCAACCTCTAACGCCAGAAAGCTGGTGTACTAACATAGAACAAACTTCACTGAACCGGCGCCAGACAAATGACTCATTGACGCAACCGGCAGAAGTGTTTAACAAGGCTTCTACGGATCAAGATACATCGCCGACAGTCTTCCCAGCCAGCAACATTTGACTAGACCGACCAATAAGATCACATTTCTACTGACTAAGAGCAGAAATTAAGGACGTCCTTTTTTTCTTCAGATTTTGAAAATCTATTTGCTTAGCACCTGACTGGCAAAATGTTGAGTTTTAACTTTCATCAAAAGGCTGTTTGCTTTGAGTATGAATTTTGGATTTCGCGGTCCGCAATTACATTCAAAAATGGCCGATTGGATCTGAGAGGGCTGGATCCAAGGAGGAGTGCTGAACTCATGCTGCATAATATATAGATTTAGCCAAGCCTAAAAGCGGAGCTCCGTGGTTATTTATTCTTACTGCCAGTAGGGTTAGTGAAAATAAAAGGTTTCGAACTGTCCGCGTTTTGATGTTTCCGGTTGCTGCTTTAAATAATTAAATCATTTTCTTTCCTTTCTTCTACAGAGAAATTCATTGCCTAACTAGTGAATTCCACGGTAAATTTTACGCTAAAAACCGATATCACATGAATCACGAAGCGATGAGTACGATATCGGTTTTTCGAAGTGAAATTTACTTTGGAATTCACCAGTTTGGCAATAAATTTTTCTAGCACCGCATGAGTTTAAAAAGAAAACAAGCGCACCCTCAGCGAGCGAATGGAAAAGCAAAAAAGCCATTTCAGAGTCAACTGTCAATAGCCAGCGAATAGGAATTACGCTAAAATTAGTAGCCATAAAAAAACTTTGTCAGTTCAAGGTCAAAGAAGAGTTATACTGATGTACTTTATTCCACTTTATCTCTGAAAACGAGATGATCATTGACATTTTGATGTATTTCATTGAAACACGTCAGGTTGGCTTGGAACAAGAATCGCAAAATGCAACGAAGAAAGGACGAAAGAAGATCCGCTCTAACACTTAAATAACGTTTAGGTGCTTTAAACAAACTTCTGAAAATACAAGTTAGTGAAATTTTCCCCTAATTTTACGACAACTCATCGCGATTACGTGTTTATAACATAAGGGCAAAATTGTCTTGTCACTGTCGAGGCACATCGAAAACCAGTTGGGCAAATGGATTAAAAAGCACTCAAGTTGTTCGATTGCATTTTAGAGCAAAACAAACAAAACAAATCAACTTTTTCTTTATATCCAAAATAGTACAGATAATTGTTATTTACTTCCAGTTGACGATAAAAAAACGATTTTCATTCCTGAACAAAGGAAAAACCGATTAAGCCACTTCTTGAAAATAACAAACGGTTTAGTGCCCAAGGAAAGAATTTGTGGAATAACGTCTTGCATTAAGTATGAGCTATTACTGGTATTCTGTTTTGTCGTTGCTGTTCTCTTTCGCTCTCCTTTCGTTTCTTTTCTAGTCATAGGTCCTCCAGGCATCATGTAACCTTATGAGAGCTTCCAAAGATATGCCAAAAATTGCAATACAGCAGCTCTAAGCAAATTAAAAATAAACACTCAGCTTTAAGTTTATATCCCTCCGATGATTGACTTGAATAACTGCGTAGCCGCTAATGTGGACCACAGCTATCATGATATGTCAAACTGGATTGAAACCAGCGAAAAATTCAGAAAGAATACATTTTTCAAACCGTTTTCTACCTGAACACGAAAAGCGTTGACTGTGTGAAAACTATAGTTGATGTAGTATGGCCGTGTAGCCGCGTCGAGCGACAAAAGGCACGCGAAAAATAAAGCCTCGCTTATGTTTAGGTGAGTTAACCTGAGTTGAGCTTGCAATCCAATCGAAAAACCAGTACCTGGTCAGCGGTCAACTTCCAGGAAAACAGCTGATATCGGTGAGCTCTAAGCTTGAGCCCGCGATATGGTCACGTGATACGGGTCAGCGGATACTGGTTTTTGACACGTGTCAATTGATCAAAATATCAAAGATGTATGCTGTAAACTAGTATGATACTGGTCACATTGGCATACATGGAGGGGTGGACGTACGTACATAAGGACGATCGATGACGTCATGGCTATGAAACCAAAATTTCTTGCATCGATGGGTACCATATGTTCTTAATTATGGTGCTACCCTTCGGCCAGGATAAGCCGCGGTTTGAGTTAGCTGCGGATAGAGTAAGCCGTGAATTTCGATTTTGTACCATTAAAACGGGGTGTTCGCGTCTTATGTAGGCCGCGGCCAGCGTAAGCCGCGGCTAATTTTCTCTCGTAAAAACGGCCGTAATGTCACCAACGAGACTAATAGCTGTCATCCGGACGATCTTTCCCGGGGGTGAAATAAATTAATGATTTGTTCAGGTTAGCCGGTTTAAGCGGCTTTGCCCAATCTTTAAACCAAGGAAAATGCCAAGATATTTGGCATAATCATTTCTTTCTAAGGAAAGAAAAGAATTGAAAGAACACCGCGCGTGATCGGAAATTTGAACACCTTCAAGTAAGTAAGAGGAAACTTGTTTGTTGTCAATACCACAACTTGAACGTTTGTCTAGCTTTAAAAATGCGCAAACTGGTTTCTTTTTCGGGCTAAATTTCAGAATGCCCCCCAACTTACTTGCATTTCATTGAATAAGAATAAGCTTTATTACATTCCGACTCGTTCCTCAGAGAATGCCGCCTAGGGCAAACAATAGTAGTAAGGTGTTGCGGGGTATTCTGCAATTGCTCTCTTTTTCTATAGTTTCTAAGTCAACGGTAATTGCATTATTGCAAGGCGAAATCTTGGCAGATTTCAAGACTTACCCATAAAACTAATCCTCGGAAAAGTGAACCCTATTCTCATTCTAACTAACTCTGCACACCCATTTGTTGGCTGTCAAGTATGCTGCCACGAAATGTTAAATAGGCCTGATGGGTAATACAGACTTACTTGAAAGTTACGACTTTTTCTTCTTCCACTTCAATAACATCAATCCCTGGAAAGTCGCACTTCAGATATTAGTATCGAAACTCCATGTCCAAACCAATCAATCGCGAAAGATTCAATATTCGGGAAAATGACTTTATTTAACAACTGTTTTATTTTGGAAAAAAAGGAATTTTGCGCCAATCCAAGTTTAAATGAATCGCTAGCTAACCATAACCTCGTTGTTTTGAAAAAAAAGAAACAAATGAATGTTGAACACAAAGAGCAGACACGAAATGAAATGCACGCCTCTCTCAATAAACGTCACGAAGTGTCTCTTCATTTTGGGTTGTGATCAACTTCAAAATTAATAGGACTTGCTCCAAGAAATTAAGGGAATAAACTAAAGCGTCAAGCGTCAAGTAAAGAAAAACAGTATACGATAACCCAAACTTAAAAGTAATCGTAAAGTTCGACATATTACCGCAGTAAATATCAAGTATTTTACTACGACTGGACTCTGGGTGAGTAAAATATTTATAGGCTATATGGTAACGGAAACGTCGCTTAAAAATACAACTTTGGCTTTTTTAGTTACTACATCCTATTTGTTACTCCAACTTCAACTTCGTTCAGAAATGTTGAATGGTTGTTGAAGGAAAGTTTAAACTCTTTTAAACTAATTCAACATCGATTCAACTTGCATTCAACATGTTTCGACCGTTGAAAAGGAAGCCTGGGTGGAGGGAGGGAAGGGGGGGGGAAGGCGTGCAAACGGTTTCAAAATCGCTCTTCAACAAAATCGAACGGACGTTAAACCGTTTGCCCGTGCCTTTAGTCGATCATAAGGAGATGCAATGGATATAGTTTCAATGTTCTATGGCAATCAAGGTATCAATTGCATTGGATAGACACAAGGTCGCAAGAACACCTGTCTCAAGAAATGCTTGCTTAAATTATATACCTTTTGACAGCTGCATGCGGTAAACAACAAAGCCACAAAGCAGCAATAATTGCCGGATTAACACTTAAGACAAGAACCTCGTCTAAGACGAATTATCCGTCTAAGACGGGTATTTTGCCTGCAATTCTTTTAGATATAAATAAAGTTAAATGCGTCTTGACGACTTTAACGTCTCTAGCATAAAAACGGCCAATAACGTGGTGAGGAATCACATGAAGTTTGGCTCCGGTGTCCAACTGACATTTGATGGCTGTGCCTCCAATTCCCATTCCCCAATATCCAGTGTGTTGACAGATGTCATGCAACCTATGAAAAATTGGTCATCGCAATGTTCGTTTTCATCTGCACAGTGTATTCGTTTGTTGATTGGGCTTAAATTGACACATACTAACAAAATGAGTTCACCTCTGGCACCTTACATATCTATTTCCCTGTGCTGGGTATTTCAAGTCGTAGCACTGATTATAGTTCTACAGACATTTGTTGATGAGTATCAGGACAGATTTTAAGTTGCACTTTCGATTCGTTTCTTTCTTTAGACATCTGAGGGATCTTTCGATTGCCACGATCTGGTGCACGGGGAGTTTGCAATGTCTTGCCTTGTCATTTTACATCATGCTCGGATTTCAGATCAGCGGGTTTATCAGCTACAGTTTTGGATTTTACGAAAATCAATTAGATCTGTTCGCACATGAGAAAGAAAATCGGTTTATTATCATGACTAGAAATGATGCCTTGTTCCTTGTGTATTTTGCATAGCGACGTAAATATACTTCGTACAATGTTGGACGATTTGTTCTTCAGAATCAAGAGCCCCCCTCTTGCAAACACTTTTTCCTTTTGTTGCACTGGAGCTCGAAGCATTTTCACTTTTCTTAAGATAAATTTAGCCACCCTTTAACTTCTTCATAAAGTTCCTTCAACGGCCATATAACTGTGGATGAGCTGAAATTTTTCTTAAGTTTCACTTTATGCCATATACGCATGAGCAAAATGGTGGTTGTCGTGAGGGCTTGGAAATAGCTTAAACGCATTGGTAGAAAAAGCATCCTTGAAGCGGCATGGAATGTTGTGGAAGCTCAAGGTAAGTGGCACACGCAGGTGGTAGGGAAGAAGGAAGAAGGGAGAAACGGTAAATG
>NC_090870.1:12763154-12770654 GCF_036669935.1 Montipora foliosa | reverse complement strand
AATTCAAACTCTACCGCTCCAAAAATACCTGGAACAACTTACCAGTGTGAGAAAGTTGTTCATTGTGATTTCTTTGAGCGTTCTTCCAAGTGAGTACTCGTACCTTCTAAATCTGATCTACTGCGATCGCCAGCTAATCCAAGCTAAAAATAAGCTGTAATGTTCCTGTCCCGTGTTGTAGTTAACTTCCAGGTTAATTCTCTTCTGGTGTCAGGCAGGAGGAAAAACCTTGGTCTTGCTTTGTTCCTAACAAAAGACCTTTCCGTTTCCTTTGCTGCGCTAAAATAGTCGGTTGTAGAAGATTTTTTCTGGTGTTTGGAACGCGGAACCAAAACAATGGCTCATACTGATCGTGTGCGCGAGTTCGAGCTAGTTTTTAAAAAAGGATTCAAAATGAGAAATTCTTTTCAATAGTTGAAATAAAGTAGGTGATATAAACAACTCTGCCAAAGTGTTTTCATTTCATCGTGTTGTCATAGACATCGAACAGCTCTAACTATTGAGCCTTTACAAAGAACTTGCTGAAGCATTGATAAGGAAGAAAAACTCTATAGTCTGAGACGACACAGCCAATTACACCCGAAAAAGAACAATAATTTTCGTTCCATTAAGTTCCAGTAGCTTGAACTTGTTGCTTTGTTAACATTACTGAACCAAATTTACTACATTTAGTTGAAGCCGAGTCGTTGTAATTAATCGGCTTTAGCGCTTTATGTTACGTACCGTTTGGGATTTTTCCGCATTTTATTGTCATTTCCTGTCAAATAGAAAGCGTTATAGTCGTATCATGAGCACGATATATAATATTCTCACAGCAATATTTTTTCGTCTACCCCACCCCTACCTTCGCCCCCCTCCCTTCCCCCCTCTTATGACGATCAATGCTTAAAGCAGGGGGAAAATGCGATACTCTTCCGCCGTTTTACACTTCTTCAGTATTCGTTAGCAGCGAATATCTTACATGTAAAATCAATTCTGACGGATTTCCTGTTGAAAGTTTCAGGTTTCTGAAAAGTTCGTCTAGTTAGTAGCTTGCTTCAGCGATAAATGAGGGAGTGCCGGAGTTTTGAAAGCAACTTTGATTTAGTTTTTTCTGAAACGTTCGAACCACCTTGGTGATACGCATGAACAGACTAACCGAATCTAATGAAAAAAGAAAAAAAAAAGAGACGCACCTGCTTGCACAAACAAAATTAGTTTTACGAGTAGTCTTAACTTGATGGAAGATGCTCGCTCGTTTTTGATCCAGTGGGGTGACATATGATTTTGCAAAAAATGTCCAAAAAAAAAATTAAACTGGCGATTAAGACAAACTATAGTTTTTTTTTGGGTGTAATTGGCTGTGTTATCTCAGACTGCAGATTTTTACTTCCTTTTCAATGCTTCAGCGAGTTCTTTGTAAAGGCTCGATAGTTAGCGCTATCCACTGGAAGTATTGACAACGCGATGATTTCCGCCGCTCACAAATAAAAATCTTTGGCAGAGTTGTTTATATCACCCACCCTTCCTAAAGTATCAACGTTTAAGAGAATTTCGCATTTTTGAACCAGTCCTTCTTTTAAAACTAGTGTGCGGGCACACAATGCCAGGCTATTCAGCCTTTTTCCAATGATGATTCCCCTTGATTGGTTCCGCGTTCGAAACACCAGAAAAAGAAATCTTAAACCGACTCTTTTAGCACATCATCTCTAACCTGCGAGATGTGTATCAAAGGAAACGAAAATGTCTTTTGTTAATAAGTGAAGCATGGTCAAGGTTTTTCTTCTAGCTTGACATTACAACAGAACTTATTTTTAGCTTGGATTGGCTATAAAAGATGATGGCGAGGAGAGCTTCATCATCAGTGATCGCAGTAGATCAGCTTTGGACGGTACGAGTACTCACTTGGAAGAACGCACAAAGAACTCATAATGAACAACTTTCTCACACTGGTAAGTTGTTTCCAGGTCTTTCTGGAACGGAAAAGTTTGAATTATTGTAAGCTTTCAGTGGTTGGTCTTTTTATTTAAGGAAATGGAGCAATGATTCAAGTTATTATCATTATTACTATGATTTAGAGTTTTGTTTTCTCGGATCATTATCATTATCATTTTTATCATTATTATTATTATTATTATTATTATTATTATTATTATTATTATTATTATTATTATTATTATTATTATTATTAAAATTATTATTTGAGATCCAATGACGGCCAGTGGAGGGGGTTTTTAAGCCCAGCAGTAACGCCCCGCTACCCCCTTGGGTTATATGTGCTCACCGAGACCAGCAGATAGTATTTTTTTTTTTTATTCACTTTGAAAGTTAAATTACTTGCAAGTAAAGTAAAAGTAAGTAAAAATCTTTATACTCAGTAAAAAGATATAGCGCACAAGGTGCTACATAGACCGAGCTAAATAAATATAATAAATACACAAGAAATGATATACATTAAAACTTGGGGGAAAACAGAAGACATGTCTGTATTTATGTGTGTATATGCGAGGGTAAACTACATCCGCTTGTTTCTAATCAGCCTTTTAAATGACATAAGATTAGGCGCAGCTCTAATTTTGTCCTCAAGGCTATTCCACAGTTTACTTCCTAAATACCTATAATAGATTTGAGTCCATAAGTGCTGGTATTACATTTAATTGGTAATTTCAAAATATTTTTGCCTCGTAGATTATATTCAGAGACTCGCTCTTGAAAAAGAACTTGTTTTTATAAAGGAGCTTGATTATTCGAAGCTTTATTTATAAACTAAGTAAACGTAACTATGTTCTCGGAAGTATTCGACTATAAAGTGTGCTCTCTTTGGCTTTCCCCATTAAACGTTCCTACTCGTTCGTCCTAAACTGGAATACACTCCTAAGAGCCCTTTCATTTAACTTTTCAAGCTTGTCAACGTCGCTTTTCAGACAAAAGAATGAATGAGTTGTATACCTTTATTTTGGCTTAAAAGAAACAAGGCGTTTAATTCTATTAAATACAGAAATTTGTCTGCTAATATTACGACATAGATGGGCAATTTGCTAATGAACGTGCCTTGTCTTGACAATGTTCACCCCACAAATAGAATCTAAAACGACAACATTATTAGGGCCGATTTACACGGTACGATTTTTGTCGCATGCGACAAGCTCACGACAGACCTACAACATAACTTACGATTGTCGCAGCATTTTTAAATTAAAACAGGTTTAAAAATGCTACATTTTTCGTACACAACAATCGCAAATCATGTCGTGGGCCTGTAGTAAGCCGTTGTCGCATGCGACAAAAATCGTGCCGTGTAAATCGGCCCTTATAATTCCTGCAGCACTTCCCCACTGTCTACGTATCTCAAACCAAGACAGTGGAGTGCTCCTAGGCAGTTAAGGCAAGTTTAAATGACAACAGGAAGGCAAGCCAGACCAGAGTTTTTCTCCTGCGTAGCTGGAGGCCGCCTCTGTTGTTAGCGTTAGCTCGGCTAAGCCGCGCCAGTCAGTTAGGACGACTGGACTCCATCAGGCTACAACTAGGCCAAATTAACAAGGCAGGGCAATTTTTTATCATTATTATTACTGTTACCGTCACCACAATTTTGCCTAAATGTCTTTTTCAGGTTGAAATCGCTCTTTTGTTGACTCTAGCTCTTGGCTTCCTGAGAGATGCAGATGGTACCTGTGCGGAGGAAGTAAAACACCGAGTTAACAACGCCTCGAACCCATTACGTACCCACCACCAACCATGTGCGAGGAATGTAAAAAGTCTCTTTGACAACGCCTCAGGCCCACCTAGTGGCCACCACAGCCGATGTGTTAAAAACACCGTAGATATTGGTATTTGCAATAAATTCTACACCGCTGTAACTTGCAGAAATGACAACGGATGTAGAGGAAGACCGGCGACAATGATTCGCGTCCAATGCTGCGACGGTACAAGTGTGACACTACCAACTGATTGCTACTGAGAAGAAAAACGAAGAAATTAGCCTTTTTCTTGTTGATGTATATTTATAAATAAAGTTAGACAAATGTTGGAGCCATAACCGACAACAATAATTTATTGCTGGATGTATATTAGGGCTTCCGTAGAGAGTCCTTTTGTCAATAATTAAAGTATTTAGGAATCCACGACACGATTGTCAGTTTATACTGTTGCTGTGTCTCCATGTACATTGTGTTCGAAGCGTGAATGACTTTAATTCACTTTTTGTACAGCCAACCTATAATGATTAATCACTCCTTGATATCGTCTAAGACAAACACGAACTCAACTCCAACACAACAGGAGCGGTTGATAAGACCTCATATTGCGACTGCCAAGCCTTTCACATATTGTTGAGACCAGTAGGAAATTGAAAACACAACTGACTGAACGCAGTCGAAAGAGACTAAAAACGGTGAGTGCTAAACACCACTTAATCAGAGAAACCTCAGAATTGACTTGGACTCCCGTGCAAAACTCAGCTTACATACTAATGTACTACAAACCTCTGAGAAAGCTGGTGTACTCATTTAGAACAATCCCCACGTCACTGAACTGTCGCTAACTACTGCCGGCACCAAAAGATATGATTCATTGACGAAATCAACAGAACAGTTAACAACGACAAAGCTTCGAAGCATCTACAGATCAAGACGCGCCGATGACAGTCTTCCCAGCCAGCAACATCACTTTTGATCACTTTTACTACTGCCTAATCCGGTCATAGACCAGAAAACTTATACGATTATATGACACTGCACTAGTTTCCTGACTCTGGGAAAAACTTATTCTCTGAATGTCGAAAGGCCAGTCATTGTCACCAATACCCGGTCCTTCTAAAGACTACTAGCCCCCAGATCGTACAATGTAAAAAGAGTTTAAATGCCTTGTTTATGGTGGAAGTGCACTTAGCTATCAAGCTAGTTCACAGGCACCCCACTTTTAATAGTTTGAAAAAAACATGATTAATAACCCCAAATGGGGAGAGGCCACCAGTGGGCTCTTTTCAAAGCGCGGTCTTGCATACCGCCGGGACCTCTGAAATTTGAATTGACCAATCAGCATTCAGTGGGCGGGAAGAATTTTACTGTCCTAACGTCCCAGCAATTGTGTGCTCTCTGATTGGTTAGATGCAAAATATTGAAAAATTGCAGTTGATCTTCGATATGATCGACATTCAGTTTTATCGATCTTCTCTTTCACTAATTTATATACATGGCTATTACGTTATATTACAACAGCTTACGGTGAATATTTGCAATGATATGGATTGGATCAATAGAGAGGATTTAAGATTTTATTCAGGGTGACTGAGACAGTTACGGACTTATTCGGCGGAGGAAGACTTCGCCGACAGGATTCTGCTACGAAGGAGTTTGTTTTTTGTGATCTGCGGAAGGGCGAGTTCCACGAGTTCTTCACTGGTGAGCCTTCTTTTACAGAGTTCTCGAAGTCTGGCTTTTCGGTCATGGGGCTTAAGTCCTCGTCCAGAGATAAACCGGTGGCGTCCTTGCAGTTTAGTGACGGTTTTGGTTGGTAACGGAAATCGGCGAAAGTTCGGTAATGTTCATACAAATTACCGCTACAAGAGAATGAATGTTCACACGAAAGACATTTAAATCGGGGAACTTCTCTCTCTGGAGACCACATCGATAACCCATAAAGGATTTTAAAAACGAAAAACTACAACAGATACAGCTGTAGTAACAAATTGAAACATTTTTGGGTTTTAAGCTTTTTTTTGGCGCCAAAACCGGGTCACCCGCGTCCGGCAACTCGCTGGCTGGTTTTCGCTAGGCAAGATTTTAGCTGTGAAATTATACACTAAATACGGCTTGTTCTTCGTCGAACTTAACCCAGCAATCTCTAGCTATGTATTAGAATATGTCAAAACAATTTTAATATTGCCTTTATATTTGTTCAACTTGGGAAAAAAATAAGAAAAAAATACCCATGATCGATTCGTTTCGAGTGGCATTTCTTGCAGCTGCACAAACTACGTCATTTAGGCACACCTGAAACGCACCACTTATGGACGACAGTCAAGTTTTCACAGCCGCGTGTGGTGTCGGCGCAACCGCCGTATGCAAGGGAGAGAGTTGAATCCGGGAAAACCGGAAACAAATCCAAACGAGAGCTTAACACGGGATTTGAACCAGGAACAACCGCATGCAAACCCAACACCCTAACCACTTCCCAAGCCGCCTCCTAATTAATTTAAGCGGCTTGGCCCCAGCTTTTGATTCAAGGAAAACGCCAAGATATTTGGCATAATCTTTTCTTTCTGAGGAAAACAAGGAACTGAATGAGTACCGTGATCGAAAAGTTTTACGCCTTCATTGAAGTAAGTAAGTGTAAGTAAGGTTTTTCTCAAGTAAGTAAGAGGAAAATCGTTTATTAACAATTCCACAATTTTAACGTTTGCGGTGCTTATCATGTTTATTGACTAATAAAACACAGTACAAACAAATATGGCCGCTCCCAACTACAACGAACCGCCAAAAAGTCATGTGACCGGAAGTATATGTCACAGTTCTAACCTAAAAAATGTTGCAAAGTGGTTTTCATTTCTGTAGTTTATACGTCAACAAATTTGCATTATTGCAAAGCGAAATCATGGCTTGCATGGCAAATTATAAGACTAACCCACAAACTAATCCTCCGAAAGGTGAACCCTATTCTCATGTTAATTTGACTTTACAGTGTCCTCAATTTGGTGCTCCAGCGCTATATAAATCGACTAGACAGTTCCTTCTCTTGTCTTTCCTTTACCAAAGTTAAGACGGGTGTATCGTCGTAAACCAAGATGTGCTAAAGGTTGTGATGTACCTCGATTCTGGCGTTAACTCCATTTGATTGTACCCTTGGTTGAGGTCGAGTTTACTAAACGTCGTTGCTCCGTTCAGGGCTTTGATTATTTCTTTGATTGTTGGTGTTAGATGTCTCTCTCACTGTACGGCCTTGTTTTCCTGCCTCATATCTACACACACTCTCACTTTACCGGGCTCACGCTTGGGTGCAACAACAATGGGTGATGCCCAGGGTGTAGGTCCGTCTACGGGCTCGATTACTCCTTGTTGTTCATCTTTCTCCAGCTGTTCTTCTAACTGCTTTCCCACATAAAAAGGTACTCTTTTGTGAGGTGGGGCTGCAGGTTGAACCGTTTCATCGATGTGAATTTTGACCTTAACTCTGCATTGTTTTTTTGACTTGACAGATGTCTGCGACAAGTGAGCAGAGTGGTATCTACAGACAACAACCAAGGAGATGAGGTATTGTTGTGGTCTGCATACCATGCCAGTCTTCAACCTATAAATGAAGTATCAGAGAGTTCCCTGACAAACACTTCTCTAATGCCTCTCTTCTACGACAAAGCCCACTCTGTAGCCATGATTCGCAACTCAATGAATGTAGTGAACAAGGCATTTGACATTCTGAATCCTGGACAGGTGCCCATCATCACTGTGGACCAACCTCTGTTCACAACTGCAAAGTAAATTCAGTGGAAATGGCCAGCAAGTCACGGCGAAGATCAGTATATTGTGA
>NC_090870.1:12718154-12758154 GCF_036669935.1 Montipora foliosa | reverse complement strand
TTACTCTTGAGTAAGTTGTAGCATACTTACGCATTTCCGTATTTATCTTCAATTCTGAAACGCATCGCTAAAAGCAGCGTGAATTACCATTGACTTGAAAGTTACGACGTTTTCTTCTTCCACTTCAATAACTTCAGATACTGGTATCGAAACGCATCGTGAATTACCACTGACTTGAAAGTTACGTTTTTTTCTTCTTCCACTTCAATTTAACATCAATGGAAAATCGCACTTTAGATACTGATATCGAGACTTCGTGTCTCAACCAATCGAAAGAATTAGAAACTTCTAGAGCAAATTTTCGCCCTTACAGTTTAATATTCGCCGGGAAAATGATTTCAATTAACAACTGTTTTATTTCGGGTAAAATGAAGCTTTTGCCAACCCGAGTTTAAATGAATCACAAACCATAACCTCTTAGCACTATTTGGCCAAAATGAAATAAACGAGTGTTGAACACACCAGAACAGCAGCCACGAAATGAAACGCGCGACTTTTTGAATAAACGTCTCAAAGTGTCCCTTTTGGGCTGTGATATACGTACTACTTAAATAATTGACCATTCCCCATAGGAGCTTTTCACGCGCCAATGAAACACAGTCTACGAAACGACAGAACACAACAACAACAACTGTTAAGAATCCCAACTTGCCGGAGGCAAACCAGTTGGCTATTCACAAGTACGGACGAGAAGTTGAACCAGGGACTACCAGGACAAATTCAACGAGTGAACAAGTTTAAGAAACTTTATAAGGCCCACCTGATCTCTTGTCAATCAAATAATATATGTTCTGTTTAATGGTCAAATGTATAGCACGTAACTATTTAATAATAATAATGGAGCTTGTTTAAAATATAATAATAATAATAATAATAGTAATAATAGTAATAATAATAATAATAATAATAATAATAATAGTAATAACAATAATAATAATTGCCTCCTTATATTTTTTTGTGTTTGTTACCGCTGCTGTTGTTGATGACGTGTCGTTCTTTCCTTTTGTTTTTGTTTGTCGTTGTTGCTGTTGTTGTTGTCTGTTTGTTTGTATGTTCCTTTTAATTTTTTCCCCCTTTTGCTAAGCTTGTCCTGTATAGATTTCTCACGTGGTTCAGTATATCTCTAACATGCTTAAGTTATATACATGTAATTTTCTTCTGTACATTAGTCCTAGGCTCTACAAATGTTTTCTTTTCTATTTCCTAGTAAAGCTCAGTGTCATTTCTTCGTTTACTTAAAAGTAGGTGGTGGTCAACTAGAAAGCCTTCGCTACTTTGACCACCAGACACACTTTATAACCTATACTGTAATTATTTTATCTTGTAACCATGTGTTGTGACTATACTTTTCCGCTTTCTATGTTAATGTTATGTAAATAGTGTGAAATAAATGAACCATGAACCATGAGTGGTCAGGACGAGTCTTGAACCAAAGAACTCCTGATCTCAAGACAAGCGTCTTAACCACTGGGCTGCACTGCCTTCCCGGTAGGTGTATGTGATCAACTTCAACTGGACTTGCTCCCAGAAATTAAGAAAACAAATTAAAGCTTCTCCCTTTTCGACATCATGTAAACAAAAACAGTTCCGATAACCCAAACCTAAAAATGAGCGTAAAGCTCAACATATTATTGCAGGAAATAGCAAAGATTTCACTTAAACTGGGCACTGCGTGACGTTTTATTTAAAGGCTCTGGCAACGGAGACATCTCCTGAAAATACAACTTTGGCTGTTTTAATTATAAATCCTGTTCAGATTGTACTAACTTCACTAAAGTGACCGAAAAACTAAATTGTAAACGAACGGTTTGGGAATAAAGAATGAAATATTCACCGATGTAAATTAAATGTTCTAAAATGGGTTCCGCACGTGTACCTTCACCTCGACCATTTTCTCTCTTTAAACCAATAATGGCCGAATTTATACTAGAGAGGAATAAGGGACCAAAATTCGTCTTCGATATTCTTCGTCTGTCAGCACGTCTGTAAGACGTCGTGCTAACAGACGAAAAGCAGACTAATTTTTTCCATAATTCGTCTAAACACCGGATTTACATCAATACGAATTGCAGACGTAATATCCGTCTTAGACAAATTATTCGTCTTTAGTTTAAATTCGGCCATTATTGCTGCTTTCTGGCGTTGTTGTTTACTGCATGCAGTCGTCATCGATTCTTAATTTACCTCCCAAAAACTATATAATCTGAACGCGCATTTCTTGAGACAGGTGTTCTTGTGACCTTGCGTCGATGCAATTCAATTGATATCTTGATTGCCATGTCCTCAAAATTTAAACGAGATTTATAGGGCTTATTTCTAACTCACTGGTAACGGAGCGATAAACTGAACATCCGTTCTATTTTGTTGAAGAGCGATGTTGAAACCGTTTCCACGCCCCTCCCCCTCCCCCCTCTCTTTTCAACCGTTGAAACATGTTGCATCGAAGTTTAATCGGTGTTAAATCGATGTTGAATGAGTTTAAAAGTGTTTAAACTTTGCTTCAACAACCATTCAACATTTATGAATGAAGTTGAAGTTGAAGTTGAAACCATTTGTCTCCCCCTCTTTGAACAATGTTTGGTATGCGCGTGCGCACTAATTGGTCTCTCAAGAACGCATCCTTGTCCGTAACCATAGTAACAACTGCGGCTACATCCAGGCGTCTCGTGAAGCTTTGTTGAATCAAATGTTGATGATGTGTTGAAACCGTTTGCCACTCCAGCAGTCAACATCCTTCAACATCGTTCAACAAAACTGAACGGATGTTGAAGCAAATGGCGAAGTCGTTTGCCCTAGCCTTAAAGGCCAAACTCACACCAGTCAAAGAAAGTCAATTGCAAATGAACACGAAATCAACGCTCAGAGCGGGGAAAACCCTCAACCAAAGTCACATTTATTTTTAGGTTCCGTTACTGGATTGCGCTTTTCGGAAGTCTATTTACAAAACAAAAGCAGACGGAAAATTACGTACTTTCGAATAAGAAAAAGATTAAAACTGTTCTAAATGAGTAATACACAGTTGACGATTTTTATTAAAAGCTAAAGCAACTGGTATGTTTTGAGCGAACAAGACGCCTTAGAGGATTTCAAGTTCTGTCACAGGTCTAAAACTTTCTCTTCGGAAGGCTTTCTGATTTGAAAAGAGAAAATTATAAATAGTTTTTCTTTGTTACGACTAAAGGAGTCACCGTTTAAATGCAAATGAACCAACTGAAGGCGCTGTGCGAAACTGTTACACTAAATCCCATAGCTGAAACGGCGTTGAAAGGCCAATTGCGAGTTATTTTAGGCCTCTTGTGAACTGAGAAAACAAATAAAACTCGAGCGGAAAATTGAGTTTCTTTAGTTTTTGTGAGGAACGAGTATCAAGACGTTTAAAGCAACTAAGTTGCAGCTAGCAGAACTGAACAGATTCAGCGTCACGGGAACTATGTTCACTTTGCCGATTACGGTACGGGTCTTCAATTTGTGTACAAGACACTGAGTTATCTATTGAGCCAGTGTCTAATATAATTCTAATCGATATCATAACATCATTCCACTTTGAAAAATAGAGAAGCAAAAAATGCCAGGACGACCAGTTTAGGCGAGTGTTTAAACGGGCTATACGTAATTTATTTAACACATCTCTTAAATTTGTCATATTATATATCCACGCACGGAAAAAGGAAATTCTTTTCTTTTTTTCTTTTTTTTGTAATATATAGATTTAGCCAAGCCTAAAAGCGGAGCTCCCTGGTTATTTATTCTTACTGTCTGTAGGGTTAGTGAAAATAGGTTTCGACTCAGTGTCCGCGTTTTGATGTTTCCGGTTGCTCCTTTTTCTACTAATTTCATATGTTGACGCCAGCGAAGTCTTCGAAATGTCGACCATGTTGATTAAAGTTTGAAGTTTGAAGCTTTGGACACTCACGAAAAATCACATATAACAAATATGCTTCGCTCAGTTCGACCCACTACAATGTTAGTACAACAGTATGTATGTAAATTAAACTTAGTTATATGTTATCCACGGTACAAACAAAAGACGTAAAAACAAAACAATCATTCAACCAAGGTCGCCCTGGGAATTCGCACATAGTTCCTCAGTTCTTGAGTTCAACAGCTGTGCAGTGAGAATTTTTCTAATCAAATCATTTTCTTTGCTTTTTTTTCATTGCCTAACTAGTGAATTCCACGGTAGATTTTAAGCTAAAAACCGATATCGCATGAATCACGAAGTGATGAGTACGATATCGGTTTTTCGAGTGAAATTTACTTTGGAATTCACCAGTTTGGCAAAGAATTTTTCTTGAACCGCATGAGTTTTAAAAGAAAACAAGCACACCCTCAGCGAGCGAATGGGAAAGGAAAAATGCCATTTCAGAGTCAACTGTCAATAGCCAGCGAATAGGAATCACGCTAAAATTAGAAGCCATAATATAAAATTGTCTTGTCACTGTCGAGGCACAACGAAAACCAGTTGGGCAAACGGATTAAAAAAGCATTTGTTCGCTCGCATTTTAGAGCAAAAAAAACAAACAAATCAATTCTTTTTCCTTATGTCCAAAAGAGTACAGATAATTGTTATTTAATTCCAGTTGACAATAAAAATTCAATTTTCATTCCTGAACAAAGGAAGAGCCGATTAAACCACCGAGAAGAAAAAGAATCATTTTGCAAACGAATCAGTGTGAATGGAATCCAATGCTTTACACCAATATGTGTGTATGTGGCTTCATATGTGGGTTGAGTTTGTTGGCTCTCTTCTCCGCTCCGAGAGATTTTTCGGCTCCGGGTACTACTCCGGTTTTCCCTTCCCCTCAAAAATCAATATTTGATTTGATTTGAGTTAATTTCATTAGTGTCCCCAATTAGTGCTCTAGTGCTAGATCCATTGACACTTAAATAAAGTTAATATTATTATTAATATTATTATTATTATTATTATTATTATTATTATTATTATTATTATTATTATTATTATTTGGCAGAAATACTGTTTTATGATACCCACGATGAACGAATCTCAGTTTTAGAGTTGGACTGGAAAAGCAGCCTATGAAATGGCCAATTCAGGGAAGAAAAATACCTCCTCACATTTCTAGAGCCTCTATTTCAGCCTTCCTCCAGTCCGACAACAAAAATGCAGAACCTGCTTATTCTTTCAGGCCATTTTCGTGGGTTCGCGGTAAAGAAGGGTCCCAAGGAAAGAGTCTCCGATGCGTAAAATTGGCCTGTTTCAAGGCATTTAACATAAAACATCAACCTTTTTGGCCTTAGTATTCACAATTTTTTGCAGGTTTTCCTTCGAAATTTACTCAAATTTGCGTTGATGGTCTCACTGCTGACCTTTGGTTGGAAAGTCGACGCCAGACCCAGAGAATCTTTGCCTCTTTCCGAAGTCTCTTCCCTTGAGAATTCAAAAATGATCGCAAAGCCTGACAACGAGACAAGAATTCTAAACGCTGAGAAACATGCTGGTGACAAAGATACTTCGTTCATCGCTGAAGCAGCAAAGGAAACCAGCTTCGACGGCGATAAAAAAGAAGAAGGAAGAATAGGACAAGCGCGAAAGGAGCTTGAGCCATTAGGACTCAACGGCGAAATTCTTGAAGACGGTTTCGAAAACACACGTTTTCCAAGAAATTCTAGAGATAACAACCCTTGTATGAAACGGTTGGATTATCGCATCATCTATAATTACTTCTTTACAATTCCCGTTTGCAAGAGACACAAGGATTGCAGAAGGGAGATAAAGATTGTAAAGTTTGCAAACGGAAAGGAACTTGGAATTACCTCTAACTGCGTAAGGACATGACTTTGAATTAAGGTGTTCCTCAATCGAGTGTCGTAGAAATCAGAATGGTGGGAAATTAAATAAACTAATTATAGTAACAGCGAAAACCAACCAAATATCGGAAGAGCACGACCATGATGAGGGTCCTTATTTTGATTGCATGGGCGAAATGGTGGCGTTAGCCAATAATAGAGCGATGTAAGGCAACTCATTTAAAAACATAAGCAACAAGAAAAAAGACATTAGGACTAATCCAATTGTACAGAATATTAGGAACACGACGATGGCTACGAGAACATCACAAAAAAAAGGTAAAATCAACACGTAATCAAAAGACATCGGCTTTGCACGCCTCGCATGTGCGTTTAAAGGTTTGGTACATTCGGCTTTACCTTAAAGTTTCTCATCCTGACAACGAGGCCAAATGACCCAATTTTCCGTTATGTGGAGGACTAGAGCAACCCACAGTAAATTTTCAATTTGCTCTCTTAACACTCTCACCCTTTGTATCGTTTATCCTTGGAATGCTGGTTCACATTGCAAAATTATAAAACTGTGCCAGACGTACGTATTGTCACTGAAATTGAGAAATGCGATCATATCATGCCAGCTCTGAAACAGTTGCACTGGCTCGAAGTGCATTAAGGTTAAGAGATGCCGCAATGGCCTTTTAAGTGCCTTAAAGGTTTAGCTCAATCGTACTTGAGCGACAGAAAGATGAGACATCCACAACCGAAACACTAGAAATAAGAATTTGTTGCAGATTCCCAAGGTCAGCGCATTTTTTATATAGAGCCGTTACAGTGTGGTACAATCTGTCCGAGAGCGTTAGGCGCGGCCCAAACGTCGACCTTCACATGAGACGATTGGAACTAAATAGAACGAATTAAGTTCATGACCAGTCCGACATTTGACTCAAAGTTCGACGAACTGTATTTGGATCGACCAACACGTTCTACCAGTCTGCCCTCAGATGGATAGAAAGCGTGAAAATCGAGTCTCGAAAAATTGCCGTACTTCTCATGAGTCGAAGTTAACTCTCAATTTAATAATTTGTGTGATAATGTATATTTTCGCTTTTGCATTTGGTTCGACGTTAAGTTCGACGTTTGATCCAACATTCTTAATTTAGGTCGACCCAAACTACCATTTAGTTCGTGTCATGTGAAGTTCGACGTTTTGTCCCGGGCCTTAGGTCAAGTCCCTTTTCTAGTTTTAACGTTGTTATAAAGAAACATTTTTAAGAGGAATTAATAAATTTTTATTTATAATTATTACAGATATTTTAATATTACTATAATTTTTATTCTGTATTCTTTTCGATAATTAAATCTTCTAAGCTGTAATTAAACTCTTGAAAGCCCTATAGGAGAATTTATAGAATAGAATATTATAGAATAGTTATAGTTCACACTTTCCATGCCGTACGAATAATCGAGAAATAATGAGAATAAGGGAAAGCATTTTTTTAGTTAGCTGCCGCCGTTTTCCTTGAATTCAGTGAAGTTCACTATTTTCTGTTACATGGCAACCACCTATTTTGGTCCTAGGTTCCTTTTGAAAGAAAATGATATACATTTAGGAAAGATGAGAAGAGATTGGTATTTGACGTGTAGAGTTTTTCACCCCCTATAACAATCACATTCGCTTAAAGTGCAGGGGAGTAGGGGAGGCGCAGTGTTGAGAGCACTCGCCTCCCACCAATGATGCCCGGGTTCGATTCCCGGTCCGAAAGCAAAGAAATCTCCTAAAAAGCCCGCAGCCAAAAAGCCAACAGCAACGAAACCAGAAGAGAGGAAACCCGCGGCCAAGACTGGTGCAAAGAAACCAGTGAAGAAACTCGCGGCTATAAAGCTCGTCAAAAAGCCATCTGCCAAAAAGACAGCTAAGAAGTGAAGAGCTTTCCTGGTCAAATTCTCGCATAAAACGGCTCTTTTAGAATCCACCAAATAAATGAAAACAATGACCAATATAGGCTTGTTCACTGAAATAATTACAACGCCGTTAACAATAATTCAAGTTATTTTTTGTATTTCGGCCGTAAGCATCACTTATCTGAATGAAATGATAAATCGGTTTCACATTCCCAAGAGATACAGTAAACACCCACATATAAGAACCTTGAATTTAAGAACATGCATGTTAGGCTAAAAACCCCTATACATAAGAACCAGTTGAGCCTAAGGAAATTAAACAGGTTCTCATTTTAGAAAATGACCTTGAAATTTCAAGCGTCTGGAACAAATTTTAAACTGCGCAGATCTTGTTTAAAACCTTTATTTCATGGTTATGATTGAAATATAAACGTATCAGCTTCCTCATTAGAGGAAATGTCATACCATATGTATCATTCAGTAGATATCTTTTGTGGAAATAAGAACCGATTTAAGACCTTAGATAGCCTAAAACTACTGTAAATACCATTAGGGACTTTAAGCTGGGGGTACCATGGAAATACGCAAATTTTTCTGGTCAGAGGCACACCTTAACGAAAACACAAAATGCCGGCAACTTTTAAATGGTTTTCGCCATGAGTCTTGTCGACAACGAAATAAGTTAGAACTCAGAGCGAATACTATAAACTTAGCTTTCAAACTCGGCTCACCTTTTGGAGAGTTCTCATTTCATAATATATATTTTGCCAGAACCAAACGTACTGAAGTTGCACTCGATGTGAAATGGTCGTTTTCGTGAAGGTTAATATTCGCAACTGGCGAATCCCAGGCAACTAAATTTTGTTTACAAAAGATGTTGTGCGCCAAGTCAAAGACCAGGCGGCTTTCCTGTGGCTGTAGCGATTAATTAATCTATTAAGAAATTATCTGTTTGCCATTTAGTGGAGTGAATCTGTAATAAATAAGTAAGTAAATAAATAAATAAGTGAACAATGCGAGCCGAACAAGCGACATGTCAACGCGAAGTTAGTGTGAAAATTATACGACTTACCTCTGTCGCTTCATGCAAGTTACACTCTGAATCCAACCAGTCTCAAAACTCCTTGCGAAAAGCTTCATATATAACCAATTCTCTGCTTCGCCTGGATACCCATCGTTGTTTTTTACTATGAGGGAAAGGGAGCTTGAAGCTTTCTCAGCTCGAGTCAGCAAACTGCACACTACTCCACTCACAATGAATCCCTTGTACCGCTATTCGTTACGGACGTGGTTTAAGTATTAAAAACCCGTTTCAGGGAATCAAACTCACAAAAAGAGAGCACGATCAATAATATTTCTATCATGCAAAACACCGATCTTTTATAGAACTCTAAGAACACACATCCTAAAGGTGATGACCACTGACCAGTTACTGTGACGTCACAAAATTGCCCTTTAAGCTAATCGCTATGGCGACCTCTACTACGGTGTTTGTGGATGCGTAGACCGTGGGTGAAAACATCACCTTTGTCCGCCAATTTTGAACTTTAAGCATTAGCGGTGAAAACAGTGTCTACGGCGTTTTCCTCTTACTTGCTTTCTCTCTGAAATTGCCAGTGCAAATTCAAGTAAGTTCTAAATGACCTCCTTTAAGCCGATGATACACGATTCAACATCTTGCAACATTTGTTGCTCAACAAATGTTGAACAATGTTGCACAAACGTGTTGAACGGAATAGAGCTGATCTCTATTTTCGTTCAACATCGTTAGACAACATTCAACATGTTGAATGGCATATTTCAACATTCATTCTTTGCTTTCTTCACCTTCTTTTCTTCCTTGGTCAACTTCAAGGAGCCCTGAAGCACCAACACCCTTTGTGTGCAGAAGCTTTCCGTTTGCAGCAGCTCTCTTCAAAGCCATCTTGAGGTGTGATCCGACTTCTCCAATCTTGTAGTGGTTTTCAAGAACTGAAGAATGCGAAGATTTTGAAGAGGGAACCGAATGAAAGAACATCGAGACATACTCAGTTTGAACTGAAAAACATCACTGTTGATGAAAATAAATTCCCATTCCTGGCTTAGAACCCCATTGCAGTATATTTTTATCATCTTATGGAAATACTCGAATAGGCACCACACCGGAGCTGTGTGCGGCGCTTATTCGAGTAAATAAGGTAATCACATTTTGGTGGTCTTAATTTTCAAGACCCAATTAAGCCATATACAAACAGATTTGTTTAACGCTCCAATATGACCTCCTTTTCGGCCGAAACATACCTCTCGAGGGCTTTAAACTGAGTAAATGTTAACTTTAAGGTAGAATCTTCTGTCCCCATGGCCACAAGTTATGACATTTCCTGATTAGAAACTTGCGAGTGTAAGAACACAGGCTTACACCTAGTTCGGTCGCATTTGTATCGACGAATGTGTTTCCGTCATAGTCAGAAGGAATATATTTGCTCCTCAACATTCCAATGAAGCCGAGCCCCAATGCTTCAGATGGCTTGTTCTGCAAAATTCTTTACATTATAATTCCTTTGTTGACTGTCCTTTCAAACCTCTATACATCTGTAAACTCGTCTTACGGTGTTCTCGCTAGTATAGCTTCGCACGCATTGACCGTGTATGGAATTTACTGATTTGACATATACTGAGAGTTATCAAAAAGGAAAGAGGCATAGCTAGGTGCACGTGGTGGCTCAAGATCAACGCTATCTATACTAGTTCGTTATACATTAACGTGAAACTTTTTCGTCGACAAAATCAACCACGCACTCGAAAAAGTTATCATTAATTCAGACTTAGTCATGTTAACATCCGAAATACACAAATCACCTCAATTATTTTCGAGGGCGTTGTAATTATTTTAGTCAACGAGCGCAATGTATTCTATGGGTCATTGCTTTCATATATTTGGTGGCTCCTAAAAGAGCCGTTTTGTGGTTCTAAGTGATCAGGAAAGCTCCTCACTTCTTAGATGACTTCTTAGCGGCAGGCTTTTTGGAGGGCTTTATCGCTGCGGGGTTGTTGACTGGTTTCTTGGTCGATTTCTTTGCAGCAGCCTTCTTGACCTCGGGTTCCTTCCCCACTGGTTTTATTGCCGCTGGCTTTTTGGCTACGGACTTTTTCGGTGACTTCTTTGTTTTTTTCTCGGCGCGTTGTTTGACGGCTGGTTTCTTTGCAACTGGCTTTCTTCACCTTCTTTTCTTCCTTTGGCAACTTGAAGGAGTCCGATGCGCCAACACCTTTTGTGTGCAGAAGCTTTCAGTTTGCAGCAGCTCTCTTCAAAGCCATCTTGACGTATGAGCCGACTTCTCTAATCTTGTAGTTGCTCTTGATGTATTTCTCGATGCCTTGGCGCGAAGAACCACCTCGATCTTTTAGAGCAGAAATGGCAGCCTTGATCATATCAAAGTATGGTGGATGGTCAGCGGCCCTTTGTTGCTTTGTAGCCGCCTTTTGCTGGTTCTGGATTGGACATATCGAAATTCTTGTATACCTACGAACAAATCGAACACTGAACTGGTCTCCGTCAATTGCGCGCTGATTAAACGCACTTTATGTGGACCGCCCTGGAAACAAATTTTTGGCATGGCATGTGCCATGTTAAGTATATTCGCTGGACTTTCTTTAAAGAAAACTGCCCTTAAAACGTCATTTCTGACAAGTGAAATGACATAACTCCAACATTTATCTGTTTGGCCAAGTGTTTACCGAAAACACTTGAGAACTAGTTAAAGGAAAGAATGAGATTTTTAGCTTTTGTTGTTCTAGGGTAGGTATTGTATGAGGACCTTTTGCTCTTTTCACTGGAATTTTCTTTCATTGCACATCGTGTCACTGCATTTCATAGACTTTATCCTGAAAGGATACTCCTATTTAACGCGTAGGTGTAATAAAATAGCACAGTCAAGCTCACTTTGAATGTCCTTTTTCCCTCTGAAAATGACCCAAGAAAGACAAGCTTTGTAGGTCTCAATTAATGAAAGTGAACTATGAAATCATCCGTTCTTTGATTTCCTCGTTTGTCATCTCAGAGTATTCATGGCTACCCTTCTATAAGAGGTTTTTTTATCTTGTCACTTTCGTTTGTTTGCCTTTAGCCTTGCTGTTTTCATTTACCGGGAGAAAATGATCTCAAGGTGAACGGATTAGTGATAAAATAGTTGCAACGGAGCTTGAAAGAGAATTCATTTATGCTTGGACGAGATGATAGAAATGAAAATTGATAAGACATAAAGGCTCTGAGAATTTTAGATGACTCGACCTTGCTTTAATTTATATAGTCTTTGCGAAAAAATATTTATCCCAGATACGCCTCTCTTAGCCTGCGCAATATCTAACAGGCTTGAGTTACGTCGTTAATATACCGGATTCTCGAAACGTCATCTCACTAAACTTTATTATTGGCGTAGCTGGCGGGATATTTGATAACGGGATTATTTCAAGAAGCGCAAATAAATCGATGGTTACTCCGTTGTGCTTGGGCCCCGAGTGCTAGCGGATGTGAAGCGGCGAAGCCGCGAGGGAGTAATTTTGTTAGCGACCTTCAGACTGAAGTACCATAACGCCTACGAGTACGAGTTTTCCATTCTGGGCACGCGCGTTGCGTTTAAAGAGCGAAAAGTTTCGAAATGCGCATGCTCACAACTGAGAACCCTTACTTGTAGTCGTCCAGAACGACTAGGAGTTCGAATACTTTGATTTCTTTGCAACTGGCTTCTTTGCTTTCTCCACCTACTTTTCTTCCTTTGGCAACTTGACGGAGCCCGCGATTGCAAACCTTTACGTGGAGTTTCAATTGTCTTCGACCCAGATGTGAGCTCCATTTAGGGTTTTCTGTCCCCAGAGCCATAAGTTATGACATTTCCTGATTAAAAACTTGTGAGTGTAAAAACACAGGCTTACACCTAGTAGTTCGATCGCATTTGTTACAAGTAGCCTGAGACACATACTTTGACAATGTATCGACGAATGTGTTTCCGTCATTGTCAGAAGGAATATATTCGCTCCTCAACATTCCAGTTTTCAATGAAGCCGAGCCTCTTGTCCTTTTGATGGCTTTTTCTGCAAAATTCTTTACATTATAATTGCTTTGTTGACTGTCTTTTCAAAACTCCATCCACCTAAAGTATAAACTCGTGGTTAATTTTATTTGCATCCTAATTTTTACCTAGAAAACGTTCCAAATACTAAACGAGGAAACGAAGAAGCTGTTTTAATCTGCTACCCCCCAAAACACCTTGGATTACGCTGAGATGCGCCACTTCATCGAGCAAAACAACATATTTCTTCCGCTTGCTTTTTTTTATTCAAGATGCGGCGAGCGCACTTAGACAATAGACCATTCTACTGTTTTGTGCTCAGTTACCAGGCCTTTGTATAAAAGCGAGGCTGGAGTTGACCTTGCTTTGATACAAACCTTAGTGCTTTCCTTGCGTAAATTAAAACACTTAGCTAGCATTACAACAACATGATTTACATAAGAAAAGCACTGAGTATCAAAGAAGGTCAACTCCAGCCTCGCCTGGTAACTGAGCACAGAACTGTAAATAATGGTATATTCGAAAAAGCTTTCAAGCCAGGAAAGAAAAGAAAGAGAACAAAAAAATCAGTTGTAGTAGGCGAGTAAGCGATGCTCATAACGTGAGAGAGTGCAACTGAGAGCTTGAGAAAACAGTCGAAATAGCGGTGAAAAGTAACGAGAGAGCCTAAGAAAGTGTCTTAATAAGGAGACAAAAATCATATAGTGACGAGCAGCGGAGGAAAGAGCAAGCAACGACCCGAGCACGAGAAAAAAGGCTGAATAATGCTGACGAAAAACAAACGTAAAGGGCAAAAAGAGCACGGTAAAATAGATTACAATTTATAGTATGTGAGCAAACTAGATAAAAAATATATCTGAAACCAAAACAAAAATAAATAATAATTGAGGAGATCAGATTTGCTTTTAGGCTTGTCTAAATATTATGTGATTAGTTTTTTTGATAATAGTATCTCATCATATTGAATGAACATCCACAGCTCTAGATCTGCACTCTGAATCTCGCACGATATTTCGTCATAGTCATGGTTTAGTTACCCAAGAGATGCTTCGGAGTCGTAACTCGTTGAACCGCTCTCGTGCAAGCCACGATACACCACAGAGGACAGACCACAATACCGCCGGGTAACTCCATGCCCTACTCTTTGCGAACAGTGTGTGGGTTGTTTTACGTCCCACAGGGTTGTGAGACGGGGCCCACGATTCATTGTCGCTATCCGAGAAGACCAGACAGTCTAACCATTTGCAGATGGTGCGCGGTAGTTTAGAGTCGTGATAAGCGTTAAGTGTCGCTCAGCTAAAGGAGATAATCTTCTCAACTTTCATTTCATTCTATTCCGGACCTCAAATACTGATATATATGAAAAACATCATATAATAATTGTAATTTCAAAAATCACTGATTCAGGAGAAACTTGGATTCGTAATAGTCATTGACAGGGCTCCTGTCTTTGATCAGCTCCGAGATGGCTTGATAACTACCAAGTCCCCTTACCCCCCCCCCCCCCCTTACTTTCAAACGTACTCCGCGACCCTTGGTTGGTAGCGCGAAGTAAATTATACATGCGTAAAAAATTCTCGGGACTTTAAAGAACCCACACGGCTATCCAACGGAATGGCAATCACATTTCGACAAAACCTTACTGAACTCCACCTAAAGAAATGCTACACCTCAAATAGAGTTTCAGCTTTAAGTCAATATTTCACCTTCCTTTAAAGGACTACATATATCTAAACAAATAAGATTTTTAATTTCTTAAATAAACTTATTTAGTTCCAAAGAGAAAGAAACCGTAATAAGCTTAAATAGATATTTCCTAAATGAAATAGATTCAAAGGAACTAAGTAAATAAGTTAAACAGTAAAGCCAAAGACAATAACGTGACAAGCGGCCGATGCAAACTTGATTTCGTTCAGTTTGGTTCCTACTTTTCCAAAATTAATCGGTCCATAGTTTGTTAGGTTAAACGTCGTCCAGAAACATGCCTATTCCAATATTTTAAAACCTTCTTAGCGCTCGCCTCAACTTTTTCATCATTTCAGAACGCTTTTTCTTGCCGCCGCAGACCCAGATCCCAGGAGGACACTTCTGGGTGTCATTGTTCAATTCAGCGTTGTCATTATCATTGTCATTTGTGATAGCGGGACTTCTCCTGTCGTTCGGCCCTTGAAGAACATCCTCAGGTTCCGAGGCGTGGTCCCTGTCATAGCTGACGGCCACGTCGTCTGGCGCGGGGGGATTGGACTGCAAGCACGTCCATACCCCTGGGACACATTGCTTGTTTTTCCCACCGCCGAGTCGCGTCGAAAGGTCGGGAGCTACTCTTCTCTGAACTTCACTGGGAATCCTTTCGTCTTCTTGGGGGCTTTCAGGTTCGTCGAGAGCTCGCTTGAGTCTATCCAATGGAATACTATTGGATACAGAGATTCCAAGCACCACCAAGATGACTGTTGTGTTCAAGTAAAATAGTTTCATCTGCTCGTAAAGAAAACAAAATTGTATGTACTGATAAGTGAAATGTAAAATGCATGGTATGTTTACTGCGTGTTTTCTACTGCCTAAGTTGGAAAAAGGAAATTTTCGTCCCCAGAGCCCTGCACGGCTTTTGATTTGATCAAAAGTCCATTACCTGGATCCTCCATACATATTATAAAGTGTTTTTATTCACGTGATCAGTAACCTTGTTTTTCCACCGAAACAAAAGAAAACGTTTGCATGATAATAGAGCTCAATTCCCAGAGGATTAATTAGTTGGGTACACAAACATGGCTGCCGTGACGTCACGTAAAAACAATCTATACCCTCGAGTCAACCCTGTCCAATATATTTTTATTTTCATAACAGCTATATCTCTTCATCATTTTGAAATACCTTCGTGTTTTGGTTGTGCTGCACGTGATGTAATCAGTGGCCGACCATGGGTCTCTAATGATTGGCTATTGTAAAAACACCAGTGATAACCCACTGGGAGGTGCTACTAGAAATAGAAAGATACGGGACAGGGTTGACTCAGAGGGTTAATATTCTCGGTTTTCACATGACGTCACGACCGCCATTTTGGTGCCCTAAACAAAGAAAAGGCGGCCATGTTGGTGCCCTGACCAAATCCTCCGGGAATTTAACTCTATTATTATGCAAACGCTTCCTTTTGTTTTCGTTGAAAAACATGGCTGTTGATCACGTGAGTGAAAACCAGCAATAGAAGATGGAGGCTCCTGTTAATGGATGGGCTCTTATATGCCTGGGAATGAGGATAAAGTCCTCGAATCAGGAGTCAGCAAATTGCCTAATTTTCATTGGTAATTTTATGTATGAATTTTTCATGAGTACAAGATGGTCAAAAAGACATCGGGTGTAGTTTTGATCTTCTAGCAATATCCGATGTCGCTTCAATGAACGATTTTGTTGGTGCAAAGTAGGGAAACAACAGGAGCCAACAACCAGGATCCTCAAACTCCAATTCTAGGTTTATGCAACGGCATTTTAACAGATCAAGCTATTTTTCAGTAGACGAGTTTTTAAATAAGATTTAGCTTTTTACAAGTGCCTATTCTCAATCCCATGGGTATAATAATTTTCACATACAAGACTTGTAGTTAGCTGGAAAGGTCTGGTTTTGCGGGCAAATCAATCAAAAAATAAATCGGTCTGTAAGAATACAACGAATCTTGTACTCTCCTAGTTATGCGCTCCTTGAAACAGTTAAAATAATCGGGCTCGATTGCCTCTACTGTGTTGATTTCTTAGGTTTTATTGGATAAACAATTGTGCTCGGGCTTCCGTCGATGATTTTTTGTAGCGCATGTTTAGTATTCATCTTTGGCAATGTTAGAGCGTAAGTAATTACTTTGGCCAATCAAAAAGGACGGAGACAATCCAGTTAACTAAAAGTCAAAGTAATTACACGTAGCCGACACAAAGCGCGGGAAAATCTGCACGCGCGAGCCACGATTGGTTTTGGTTTCACTTGTGATTGGTTGAAAAAGTGGCACGAGAACTTTGAACCAATCACTGAGTGAAGTAATGCAAAACCAAAGCAATTCGCTAATTACTTTTGACACTTAATCGAAAACAGCTCTAAGACAAATGTGAACGATAAACATTTGGGAACATTTTCCTCAAAAATGAAAACAAGCCAGTGAGCGTTAATTCTTCTAATCAAACGGAAAGAACTCAGAAAAATCTCTATTGGATAAAAGAAACATGTAGATCACTATGGCGAGGTCTGTATGTGAAAAGCCCTTGCCTTAATTGGAGTTTGCAACAACATACTCTTCACTCCAAGGGCTTTCATAACTAATTAGGAAATGGACATAGCATCGAGCAGAGATTGACAAAGAAAACCAGTCCACTACGGTAGACAACGATCTTTGTATCAACTTCCGAATCATGGTATTAGAAAGGCAATGATCCATTTGCAGCTGGCGATCACATGGTACAAAAACCGTCATACGTACAGAGCAAATTGCAGACTGGGAAATCTAAAACAAAGCAAGTCAACTTAAATTTCTTTGTTTTAGAATGTCCCAGTACGCAATTTGCTCTCCAGTATGGCGGTTTTTGTACCATGTGATCGCTACAACCGGTTGGCACTCCCGTTCAAGAACACCTTTTCTAGCTTTCCACTTCCCCCTTCACTCCCCCCCTCTTACTGTTGACTGTTCAAGTTTTAGCATTTTTTGTAACGCAAGCAAAATTGATAAGGGAGAGAGGGGTGCTGCAGAGTGGGAGAAAATTTGTAAATTAATAACGCCCCAAGAACGTGAAGTGTCTCCACTAATTTTGCAACTTGTTGTAGCTGTAAAGAGCCTATTTATTATGTTTAATCTTGTGTTCCTCACTGTTTCCACATCAAAGTGAAATGCAACAGTTCAAAACACCTTCTTATCGTCATGTGCTGTTTTACCGCCGTTGTCTGCCATACGGTCTTGTTTCTCTTTCTGCTTTCTCGAAAAGAAAAGTCTTTCATGTTTAGGAAATGTTCGATAATTGAGAGCCACTGATGGATAGGACTTCACAAGAGGGCTACGACTGACTTATGAGTAACACGCGGGAGAACAAGAACAATATACGAATAAAAATCGTACTTGAAATACTAGTGACACCACTGTAACAATTAAGTAATATGGGGAAATTACAAGCCGAGTACGTATAAGGTGACTAACACAAGGGAAAACATGTACACGCGTAGCCACCAGTATTTGTCCAAATACATGCGTTTCACGTTTAAAAAAACACAAATTACACGAGACAGAACCCTTTTTTCTTCAATGCATCCACGTGCTTTAAGACCAGATCAGACTGGGAATTTACTGAACGTCAGAGCTCACCGTTGAAAAAAACCGACTTGATCTGCTCGTGCTTTCATTTCAAAGAAATAAGTACACATTGCGTACGTGTGGTAGTGCAGTTACTTGACACAGTGCTTTATTCCATAACTGTCAACTGAGCTGCGTTTTTTTTTTCCAGGACGTAATACGTAAAATACTAAACCCAGAAAGATTGAAGGAAATGAATGCCGGAATCGAGGAAGATTGGCTTCGAGGCTGACATGAAGTTCAACATCTTTTTCACAGCAAGTTTAAGCGAGTACTCTGAGCGTAAGTTAAGCCTCTTTATGAAACATTGGACCATAAATTGGAAAGTTAAAAGAGACTTACCTGTAAGTTGAAGTTTGACTTGAATGCCATCTCATAAAGAGTAGTAACCGAAGGTGTCTGACCTGAAGAACTAACCTAGTCTGCCGCGAGTGACGTCACAATCATTGTTTCAAATCCTCCTCCTCCTCATCGTGGAGGAACAAAAAAGCACAGAAAGTAATTCCATAAAGAGGAATAGTAACCAAGGCCTGAGAACTCGAAACAAGCACAGGGAGGGAAAGGTGGGCACGTCAGACACCTTCGGTTACTACTCTTTATGAGATAGAGTTCAAGTCAAACTTCAACTTACAGGTAAGTCTCGTTTAACTTTCCAATTCTATCTCATAAACCGTAACCTGCCTTTGTTTCGACCGCCACTGAGGCTCTGGTTGGCACATTGATGACAATAGGTGACGTGAACGATATCTTCGCTATATAAGAATTCTAAAAACAAGGGCTAGACCCGGGGAGAGTGGAGGGAAGTCCCTCTGACTACACAATACAGCCCATTTCGAAGGATAAACGCTGTAGTGTCTTTGAGTAGAAATACACTATGGTAGCGTACTCAGAAAAGCGTCACTTGTGATAGAGTACCCAGATAATGGGCCATGCAATCAGCTTGAGCTGATTTTGCACTCTGTTCATCCTATTGGCAACACGGGTGGACCAGCAGCTGGCTGCCTGGAGTCCAGACCAAAGGCCGCTGACCCATCATTGGTAGCACTCGAGTATACTAAGCCTGAGTGGCCCATGCTGGCACCACTAGGATGCCCTTGGCCTGGTCGGCCTCTATCTTACCCAGACAATTGGGGATTAGAATTTCTGTGCAGCGATTCCTGCTACCGAGACTGCAAGAAACATTAGTTGCACAGGTAATGCCCCAGCCACTAGCACTCGCATCAGTTTGAAAAATATAAATCACTAGTGGATAACCAATGTAACGAAATGCCTGGTGGACATTCTGAAACCACATTTGTAACTCAGTGCCCCTGTATTATGGGCCAAGGCTAGAAAATTTATCCCGTCTTTAATAACGGTAATGTAATTTCCCAAATTGGACCCCTGGCAGTGAAGACAATACCTTTCCGATAACCTGAACAACAAAGTGAATAGTAAACTCCTTCTCACTGAGAGCTTCTAAACACAAGAGTTTCAGCTTTCCTTTCTTTTTATCGGATAGTTACACCCTCATCAATAATCTAAAATGGTAAGACTAAATCGTTTTCAGTGGTTTCTATACTGCTAACAAAATTTAACCACATTTCAAGTTAGGTTTATTAGCGCATAACAGTTTTTTATTTTTAATATGTGTTCTCAATTCTAGACATGTGTCTAGTTTCATCCCCATCGAAAGCGTACACCCCAGCAGCGGTAATTGTTGATGCGAAAAAGCCTTGCTACGTGTATTGAGCAACATCTGAAAGTTTCGTTGGCTTATTCTAAGTTAAACGCTTCCCGTGTGAAAGCAAACAAATGCGTTTGCTGAAGCGTCGAAGACGGCTGTCGTTGAAGAAAGAAAGTGAAAAAGGAACGCTTGTCGAATATTTCTTTGTCGCATGTTCAAGATTTTTGTCTTTTTTACATTTGCTCTGGCTGATTTTTTCCACCTAGTTTGATTGACTAGAAAATCTATAAGTATTAAGTGACTTGAGTTTCTGACGCACTTATGTCCTACATGGCCTACTACCTATTGAACCACAAGACTGTTTACCATAGTTCATCTTACATTTGAATTTTTCGAAGCAGAAAGGTCACACTACATTGAGAAGTGATCGGGGATCGAAGAACTTGGTAAGTCGAACACGTTTGTTGACTATTGTACGTCATAATACGTCATATCCAAGATGGTGCTCTCCAAGTCACGAAAGAGGCAACTTCAAAGTGCTCTTGTCACATTTTAACAGGGAACTGGACAAAACAGCAATTATTTTCGAATTCCTGGAGAAAGGTTTTCGTAATTTAGAGAAACTTTTTCTGAACCGTACTTTCCCTTTAATAAGATGTTTAAGACCTGCCAAAAAGCGGTTTGATTCACCGAAGCCTGGTCAACAATCATAGAAGATAGCAGACCACCCTCTGGCTGGTCTTGAGGCTGTTAAGGGCCCACAATGGAGTCACTTGCCTTGAACATGATCTAACAGAAGCTAAAAGCAGGCTACTGCAGGCTCTGCTAACGTAGATGCAGACGCTGTCTAGAAAGCATCATTCACATCATAAATGGCAACTTAACCTTGAGCTGTTTGATAGGCTTTGCCAGACATTTTCTCATTAATTAAGCACTGATTTGCTTACCACAGCTCTCACTGCTCAGCTACCAAGGTTTGCCTCATGGCGACCAGATCCCAGGTCTGCTCTTATGAATGCCTTAGGAGGTCACAGCCAAATGAATATTATTATACACTCCCTCTTTTTGAGGTTTGCAGACCGTTCTTTGGCTGGTCTTCAGGCTGTAAAGCGCTTCGGCTAGACAACATCACGAATGGTGAATGCCTTAACAACGTTACTCTAGGTGAACTTGGGATAAATGTGACTATAACATGGATCACGTCTTCTTTGAAATGTATCGTACAATGAAATTCGTACGGTTCAAGCTGGCGAACAGGCGCCACATGGTACTAATGCGAATGCCTACACGTGGTCATTCTAGGTGAATTTTCCATAAACGTGACTATTACATAGTTCACTTCACCTTTGAAATTTATCGTACAACGGAATTCGTACGGTTAAAGCTAGCGAACAGACGCCACGTGGTACTAACGAGAATGCCCAAGACGATGTCATTCTAGGTGAATTTTTGCATAAACGTGACTTTTACATAGTTCCCTTCACCTTTCATACGTATTTTACAAACTCAAATAAGAGAATTTCCGTCCAACGACAAAAGGGCTATGTCAGAGGAGGCCTCAAAAGCTAAAATACCACAAATTGAGGCGAAAATTTTCCAAAATGGCGGACACAAGTGTTCACCAGTTCGGTATCAAAGAACACCATAACAAGGTCATTCTAGACTAAATAGACACAAGTAACTCGTACAAAACTCATTTCACCTCCAGCAAAGAAAAGTAAAGGGGAAAAGGAAAAAACACTTACCTGAGACAGCGGAAAGAACAAAAAAAATTTCGACTGGACGCGAAGCGATTAAAAACACGTCAACTTCCTTCAGGCAGACTAGGTTCGTTCATCACGTCAGTACCGGAGGTTACGGTTTATGAGATAGAATTCTATTTTAACGCTAAAAAATGCGGTACAGATTTTGTTATCGTGCTTTAATAAAGCAAAACAACTATTAATGCAAAAGTGAAGAAATATTGATACACAGTTTTATGGAAGAGCACAAGGAAGTTTTTAGAAAATGCCGATCGAGAATAAAAAAATTGCAGTAAGCAACAAAAGTTGCTACATGAAGACAACATAAATTTTGTGCCGCAAAAATAAAAAGTTACCATCAGGGAAATGCATTTTGGGAGATTTTTGTTACGTTTGGTTTTTTGATTGTTCTTTTGCATTGGCTGCACAAGTAAATCGTCAAATCGAAAGTGACATCGATTTCAGCGGACGCCTGTGATAAAGTTACCTTGCGTTTTACTAACAATTGGATACATCTGTGGCAAAATGACGGCAAGACATCGGTCGGAATTGTTGTTTTGTTAGTTAGTTTTTTTTTTTCCTTTCAAGTGTTATTAAAGTCTACAAGAAATGTGCGAATTCAACTCAAAGATCACAATCGTCTAACTCTTGAGGTTGTACATTGTTTCTGCAAAGTCAAAAATTCTCTCTCCTAGTCGAGGTTATCATCACCAAGTAATTCCCCCGTTTTGGAAATAGAAACTGCGTTATTACTCATCAGTATCACAAATTCTTGCCGATTTTAGGGCTCATTTGTTGAAATTTAGGCACGCTTTCGACAGACCTGTTTATTTTCCCTCTCACCCAACACACTGGCGGCTTCCGCTTCTCTATTTTTTATACAGATGTAAATTTTTTAAAAGAAAAGTGGAGCAAAAATCAAAAATTGCGTGAATAAATTACAAGAGAAGAAAAGAGGCTATCAGTGAAATCAACAGACACAGACTAAGGGATTGATTACATGAGCAGGGCCAGCCCGGTCAGCCGGGCTGGTCAGGTTTCCCAGGATGAGTTTTAGCCAGGCTTGGACTAAATTTAGAGTAAGTCACGTGAAAAAAGATAACAATAACAACAACAAGTGGAGAGATGTTTGTCTCGCTAAATTGTTATTAAAATTCACCATTCTACAATGTAAAGAAGCCTTATGGTTTTCTATCTTATTTATCCGTTTATTTAAACATTAAAAAACGATTATTCCGTGGGCCATTTTGCTCTAAAGTGTAGTAATGTGGTCGCTGGTCCGGCTAACTGGGCTGTCCCGGTGAAAGCGATTACATGGAAAAATGTCAGCCCAGTTATCGGCATCGTAATGCCGGGATCTCGGCTAACCGGCTGATATTTTTCCATGTAATCGCAAACTTGATTTTTGGTGTATTTCTCAGACGTGTCGAGATCTCAGCTAAACGAGCCAGTCCTCCTAACGGGCCAGCCCGGCTCACGTAATCGGCCCCTAAGACCGATTATAATGTACATGTTTACCAATCAGCAAAATTAAAGTAGTGTTACAATCGATGACTAAAAGATTTCGACATATGTGAAAACTAAGTTACGAGTTTTTAATGTTTTGTTTAATTCAGAAGAGCTCATCTTTTCTATTAATTGACAAAATTTTTGAGCACAGCGCCGTGGGAATTTCAACACATCAAACAAGCTGATGAAATCTACAATTTTTTCCTGATCGATCTCAATGATAAAAATGAAATTAGTTTTCTTCTGTTTTTCTTTTCGTTGCGAGGAAATTACTGTTGAATGTTTTTCAATGCAGCCAGATAAGTTGACCCGGCCTTTAAGAGTAAAAATATTATGGTCGACTGGTGAATTTTTTTTCTTGTCTATTTGACTTGCAGAATGTCTGTAGAAATGTCAAAAGCTTGCGTGAGGATCTCCGTAGACATGAAAAAAGAGTGATTTTGATTTAAGAATTTAAATATGTCTGTTAATTTGACAATAACGTACTCAAAGATTTTTCATTCTCTTTCCATTAAGAAAATTAAGAAAGGAAAAAGGAGACAAGTGGGCCGCAAACAAACATCAATTGTTGTAATTTAAGAAAACCGAACATTAGTTTCGTAATTCATGCATGCGCTGCAGACCTACAAATCTTACACTCACTCACTCACTCACTCACTCACTCAGACAGCCCCGATGACAATATGGTGGGGCACGTATACCACGTGCACTACCACAAAAATGCACATAGGGTGGGGGTTACGTACTTTAAATGGAGTGCCAAATTAAAACGGAAGTAATTCTCCTCCCTTGGAAGTTTTTCAAAGGTTTCGATCACAAAAACTACTGATGTTTCCACCTTTTAAGGTTGAATATAAACTGTCTTGTTAAATGTGACTTCCCAGCTTTTTAAAAATGACAAGAAACAACGGAAAACTAAACAAACCGGCATTTTCTTGTAATTTCAAAACCATGCCGTGAAGAAACAAAGAAGTCCAAACCATTCAAAAATCATTTCGTAATGTGCTGGCTCGACAATAAGAATGATTCGAACTTCGTGATTTTAACCCTGACGGTGATGGAGAACTTGCAGGAATAAAGTCCACTCATCGATTAATTAGGAGATGCCGTCATCATTTTCAGGATGATCAAGTCACGTTAGCCGTGAACACGACGCTCTTGGACGTGACAATCAGTTTGCTTTACCCCTGGCCAGCAGCACTGTTTTCACAGAAAAGAGCAAAGTACTGCTTGTATTTTGACTGTGATGCAGGACTTTTCATTCATTCTTTCGTTGCATGCGTCACTTTAGACAGCAACCACCGAGTTCAAGTGGATGACATTCTTTGATTAATTTCGCATTCAGACCTTTCGCGTTGTCAGCAAACAGTTTCCAATATTTCTCATTAAGTTAACACCCTCTGACAGCTTATTAAGTCCATTATCGTTCAGTGATCATGATTAGCTGTTTATCTCAACTAAAAGCATGTTGACAAGATATTTTTCTTTGAAGGGGGTCGTTGTGATTCTGAAGTGTCAGAGAAACAAATGCGAGATATTTCTGTTGATACATCGTGTTATTTGTTTTCTTTCCAAAATGTCCAAACATTTTTTCGTAGAATACCTCTTGAATTGCACAGCTAAAATTCCTCCAATGTAAATTATAAAGCGACTTTCGAAAATTCTTGGTGATCGCTTGTAGGTGCGACTATAGGATAAACCAATTTAAATGAAGGTACAATTATATCGTTTATCTTTTTTCGGGTCAGGCTGGGAAAAATATTACCTGAACTTGATAAAATGTTGGAATGTCGTCTTTCCAAAACGTCGCAGGAATTGGAAAGTCTTGCAGGGCGTTCCAGAGACAAAATGAACGCGTGGTTTTTAATCTAAAGTTATTTGTCCTAGATTCATAATTCAGGAACACGCGGATTGGGTCATACCTTTTCAAGTTGTATTGAATCAACATTACAAGATATGAATTTCAGTTATACTCAAAGGCCACGCGACGAATCTTTATCACAGAAAAAAAATGACTGTAATTAACTTGCGTGAAGTGGGATTGGTTTGTTACTCCTTAATAATTAGCTCAAAAGCTACAAGCAACGCTGTCAAGAGTTAAAGCTCACCTTTCAAAGATTCGGACTGTTCTTTGCTCGTTAGAAGTCAAAGCTTTGCAAGCTGTACTGTGAGTTGTTGCCGGTTGATAAGTTTGGGTGTTAGCCGGGTCTTCCTCGTTTTATAGTCACGGGGAGCCAAGTCCTTACGAAATTCTATTGGCACATGATTTCCGGAAAGATAAGCCAAGAAGTGATACGTTCTATCACTTTAGATTACATCCTGCTTAAGAAAACTGAAGTTCCCAGTTTGAACGTAAATAGCTTTTAGCGTGTTTGCTGATCCTTATATTTCTTGTTTTCACAAGGAATTAAATTGCAGGAACTGCACTCAAAAGAGCTACATACTTAACACGAAATGGGCTGTCGGTGATGATAAGTTTTTAGTTCAGTAAGTAACTCAATTTTTTCACTGAAATTTCAGGATTTCTGAGTGTCAAAGCAAATATCTTTGAACCGGGGTTACAATGAGCGGGAAAATATAACAAAACACAGCCTTTTTGAAAAGTACAGAGGGTTACACTAAAGTCAATAGATAATTCTTTTTCTCGATTAAAAGGATAAAAATAAATAAGCCTCCTGTTCATGACACTCCCTGCACGGAATAAAACAAAGGAAAAAACAGAAATAATCCCGAATATATTTTATCCTCTTCTTGTCCCTTGAGGCCCAAATATTTCCATTATATAAACCATGGGGTTTAGTGTCTTTTCAGGTCATGCAACTAAGTAGAAGCCGCTTTGACAACTTGAAGCGTTTTTCGCACTCTTTCCGGTATGGACCTTGTTGAACCTTGAGTGATCTTTAAATCACGTGAAATGAGTATTCTTGTAGTTTACTCCCAGAAAGAGTGAAATTACTATGAAAAGCACAAAGGCGTTCCGAAACATGTTTCGGTGTTGTTTTGTCCTTCTTTGGTATTTTGGGAAAACGTGCCTAAGTTCATGTTTAAGATTGATTTACCAAAAAAAAAGTTGTTTACGTCGCCATCCGTAAAACTGGCTTGTCTTCCTCAAGAGGTGGACAAACAAGTCCTCGATTGTAAAGCACTTTTTCGGACAAATCATTGATTAAAATTGACTTTCTTTTGCGAGGTGTGAATTTTTGTCTTCCCGTAAAATAGAATTATACTTCAATGGCAACACAGAAGAACAAGTAAATAAACAGATTTGTAATTACTTGTAGGCAAAGGGTGGCATGTGCAGACCTCTGGGCGAGACCAGATCGAATAGAAATTTGGATTACTAAAAAGGAAAGCCACGCTACCCAAATACAAACTCCTGCCGTGTGCGGAGTCAAGATCTAAGTGTTTGACGCTTGTGGCCGATGAGTTAAACATGGTTTAGCAAGTTCTTAAAAGCTGCGTCATTCCAAATAATCCTTAGTTTTGGCCGATTCTGTTTTAGACATGGTCTTTAGTCTCTTTATTGTACAAAAAGAGTCGAGAAGACAATAGTACAGGACGAAAGCATCTACTTGAAGCAATTCTTTTCTAGAAAGTTCCGACGATAACATCGTTGTTGGGACTTGTGTCAAATAAGCCGCCCATGAGTGTGATGAAAGATGCTCCAACTCTCGCTGCAAAGCACCACGACTCTGAGCTGTGCTTTTAGATAGCTATATCTGGTATATGATAAATTGCCGCACTTCCTATTATTTAGTATGCCGTCAGAGGTGACTGCGTCAATGATTGCTGATACAGAACACCGTTCCAGATATATTCGCAATTAGTTCATTTACTTTTAGCAAACCAACTTGATACATTTTCAGATTAATTTCTGTATTAGTATTGATGTCAGAAATTTGTCACAACTTTTGGCTCCGAAGTGATTCAGCTGTATCTCACGATAAGCTATAATTCATACGAGCCGCGCTTCGTGGGTTATCAGATTATTTCATTAAATTTATACTTCGACTTGAAGACAAGGTTTTACCACAAGTACTTTTGGAAGTTCCTGAGGCCCCCGCAAATCAAACCACAGCAACGAGACTGACTCCATGCTGCTGCTAATCTTTCAGATTAAGGAGTATGGGTTGGTATTTTAAAAGTTTTTCCGAGTTTATAAATTGGTTTTGTTCGGCGGAACCTTCGTACAGTGCATCGTTTTAATCCAAGAAGTCTAGGAAGTCCGTTCACGAGCAGATTCACTTTCTTGTCATTTATTTAACTTGACCTTGAGTGTTAGAGCTATATAGAGTTTGGATCTACGCCGCTCCAATTGAAAGTAAACTGTGTTCTATCTGTGCTACGGACTTGATCGACGATCTCAAGCTTACTTCATATAATTTGGTGCACTTTTTTACTGGATTAAAAAAATAAAAATAAAATAAACGATTTTACTGGCTGATTCAGAAAGATATTACTATCAACGTTGTAAATGCATTCCGCAATTACGCGTATACGACATGGCTTAGACTGCATGTATAGTTCACCATTCAGTCTCCAATTTTCGGAACCCTTTTTCAATAGCGCGACTAACTTAGCTTGAACTCAGCAATGAAGACATCTTAAAGACTGTATTTCACCATGTCATGTCTTTATTCTCAAGTTTGCTTGTTGTTTCTTTCCTCGCCAGCTTAATTACACGACTGGGACACAAAAGATCATCGCTACACCTCTTTACGTGTGTTAAAGAATCTTCTGGTTACAGCAGATAGACTTTATTTAGACATGCAGGTAGTCAATCGCCGTAAATTCGTCTTTGTTGTGCTGTAAATGAGGCTGACCTAAGCTTTCATCGCTTAAAATGTTCTAAGATAGGCAGGAAATAAACAGAAATAATCGCACTTCATGTTGTTGAGTTTTACTAGAGTATTCCATCCTTAACCGCCCAAACTTTACAACAAACACTTTTACCAAAATCTCCCACGTATAAATTAACGTTTGTACTTTAAGAGGAATGGCTAGACAGGATATCAGCGTCATTTGATAAAGGAACATTCAGTTATGACATGAGCTACCCTACGAGGAGAATTCGAGATCTCGCAATGATCATGATCTTCCCAAGTTGTGAAGATGATCGACGCTAATAAGCAACTCATTCGGATACGCGAGACTCAGCCGTGAAAGATCAAACCCCGCGGATAAACTAAGAGTGCAACTGATTTCAAAACGAAACGAACTGTTGGGATGTTAGAAAAGCACGACTAACTTTGTGTCTGCTTAAGAAAGCGGCTTTGCAACTTCTCTCCACGCTAAACATAAAGACAAAGAGATTAATAATTCTGAGCAATAGTCCGGCGCCCTAAATATAATGTGCTACTTTAAAGACTTCAGTCCTTTTATTGCATTATTACATTTTTATTTTTTGTTATTTTTTGAATCTTCAATCGAAGAGATGATTAGTTTCCGAACTGAAATTCCTTGCCCGTAGTATCTTATGGTTTCAGATGTGTCAGTCTTCGAACAGCTTATCTGAATGCCCTGGAATATGAGGGGCCATGAGTTGCAATTTCTCCAACAAGAAATACGTTTAACCGATAAAGACAAAGACTGAAATATCTCAGTTGAAACTCTGTCTGTGAAAGGAAGACCAGCAAATACTCTTATGACTATTGATAAGAAAGGTTTTAAATGGTGTTCTATTCTAAGAACTAAATAAGCAAATAAAGGAAGTTTTGGCTTAATAATCTTTCAATATTAGGTCTCTCTCTTTAAAGAGTCCAATTTCCTTTATACTTCTTGAATTTACAGATCTTCTCAACGGGCCTATCGATTTTAATGCCATCACTGTTCAGTGGTGGATGCTTTCTGTTTCAAGCCTTAAACTGCATTGTATGTGTTTTGTTTTCCTTCCAGACCTTTTGCAAATCATGTCCCACATTTGATTGAACATGTCTGATAAGATCATCAATAAATTTTAATCAAAATGGTCCCATTAAATGTTTCCTCCTATTATCTATTATTCAGTTCTCTATTTCACTGATCTACGGAAGCAGAGCCAGCGTGTCGCATTGTTTAGAGCGCTGAAATTGCACGCAGATCCTTCGCCTTCAATTCTGTGGCTGGATGTGTCCTTCGTTGATCTTAATTCAACTGCAGGTGCCGCATTTCGTTCACTGTTAACGTTGCAAAATGCTTCACTCTTGTTTGGGATTGTTAACACTGTCATGTTTGTGTCCGTAACTGTTAGTCAGCACACATGCCCTACAAGTATCGAGCTTTCAATATGATCGCCAAGATAATACAGTTTTGACTCCGCTATGAAAGTAAACCCCTTGCCAGTGATCGTCTTACAGTTGTCAATCGTTAATTTTTATTTCTAAGCAAATATGGCCCTCGGTACGAGATTTAACTTAAATGGCCGTCGTTTTCACTTAACATTACTTTACTGATATCGTGCCTTCAATATGGGGCAAGGTCACGGTTTTGTCTTATTTCATTAGTTCATTAAATGTAAAGCCATCTCTCTCTTCTTTTGCACTTTACTATGGAACTCGTCAATATGCAAGAACATTAGCATTCAATTTAATGGTGACTAAATCTTAAGTTCACGAAAAAACAAAGGAACTCATATTTATACACGATGATATTTTAATCTTGAAGCATGCCGCAGTCTCACATACAATACTAACAACATATCTCAGACTTTGGTGGTCAAACGAGAATTTGAATTCGATGCGCCCGCATCCTGCTTGACCTGGTAAATCACGACTATCAGATGATACGAAATATTTTATTTGTCGTGCGGTTAATTCCGGTGTTTCAAAACATAGTCTTTTTCTTTGGAATTAAAAATTCGGCTCCTCGCAACCCTTCAATGGAGTTTTCGAAAGGATAATCAGTCACTAAAATCAATATCTAAATGTCATGATTCAGTAAATAGATGATAACTCTTTTATTTCATCCGATCACCCAGCCCAGACGAATAAAACATTCTCTTTGGCTTGATTTTAATTAATTCTATTAATGCTGACCCTCTTTGCACCCCACGGTCCTGCTCCAGACGAATAACTCCTTGTAACTCAAAGTCGTAGTTTACCGGGTTCTTGGGATAGAAAGCAGTAAATGAAGTACAATTTTTATAAAGATAGGGAAACCTTTTACTTTGCAAGACAGGTTTCGATGTGCCTCACATCTTCGTCGGTTCCAAGATGATCAGAAAAAGTTGTTTGAATTCATTGCACATCAGCCTAGAGAAGCATGGATAATACGCTATAAAATTGATGATTTCGGATGTATGTGTTGTTCTATCTATCCCCGTCATTTTCTTCGATATCAATTCGTGTGTGGCATCATAATTTCCTATGCATATTTCTAAAGGTGGTAACAAATTCAGACAGTTTTGTAATTGACACCTTGCAACTGAATTGTAAAGTTTCCCCAGATATGTTTTGTAGTCCCATCAATAATTCGCCGAAACTTGCAACAGCAATTTAATTCTGTTGGGAAAATGTGTGTTAGGAGCGAATTTGAGATATATCGTAAAGCAAAATCTTCAAGAACAAAACTTAAAATCGCCTAAAAGGACATAATGGTAGGTGCCACTTTGAAAGGTTAGAGGTAACAAAGTACAATGGTGACAGCCATGTTATAACGCTGCAGGCCCTGCCAAAACAAGAGAATTCGAGTAAGGTTCCTCGTCACCCAGATGCTACTAAGGGAGATTTTTCTGGGGCAGCAAACCAAACCGCATATAACAGAAGGAGTTTTACGCTGCTTATCCTAAATTAAAGAGGAAAGAGTTGACAGAAAATCAACCAAAAAAATAGAAATGCACGAGCGAGAAATACAAGCAAGAAAGGCCCGCCCAATTGCACTACATGAAATCGCACTAGAGGAACAGCTAGTTTTTTACTCAATAGTGTCCTTTCATTAGAGAAGTGAAACTTCCCCCATGAGAAGCTTACCCTTTCTGTCTCTCTCAGGCATGCAGACTGGCCTTACTTCGCTTTGAGGTTTTATTGTCGCTAACAAATTTTAACTATCCGATGCAACATGAAAGCAAAAAAGCCATTCGAATTCATACGAATGTTGTGTCGAAAACTGAAATCTTTCAACTAGTTCGAAGCTGTTATGATAAAGCCCTTAACTCGTATAGGAACGTTCACCTTGTCAACGACGAAAACTGATCAGATAAGAAGAAAATGCAATTGACAAAACGCAATCAATTAACAGAAGCGACTGAACCCTTCAAGAAGGGAATTACATAACTACATAACTTCATTAGCGCTGGCGAGCTCGACTATGAACTAAAATTGAATTCTTGGACTTGACCCACGAACTCTAATAAAATTAGATTAAAATTATTCATTATCCAACTCACGAAAAGTTGTTTCCTTGGAGAATCTATCCAAATAATGGCTCACTTACAGATTTGTGAACAAATACCATTTCGTTAATACATCTGCCCTCTCCTTCAGTTTGCAAAAAACTGAGATATCCATTTTTTGCCTCAGGCCTTGAATTCTTGAATTCTCAGGCCTTGAATTCTGTGACAAGTTGATCAGGAAGTGTGTATTCCATATTTCCTTTAGTCGTTAAACTTTTATCCTTAATAGCCACATTTCCTTCGAAGACAAAATACTATTAATTATATAGTTATTTCCCGTTCATTTTAATCCATAAGGAATGCTACCATAGTGCAATAAACAGGTTGAATATGAACTGGTACTAAGTACAGCACAGTTCAATCACATTTCAGGGCAGAGTTGATTTCAAACCTCTGCCCCAAGCTAAAAGTTGTACCTCTTATTTCTCGAAAGTTTGCTTCCGAAAGTGTAAGGCCATCTACACGGAGCGCTGGAACAGCTACTTCGGAGGCCATAAGACCGTTGAAACACTGCTCACTAAACAACTCATTTATCTTTATTGCCTTTACTTCCAAAGCCATAAGAATTCTAAATTGCAAAGAGGGCAGTTATTCAGTAAAGGGATAGCTTGTAAGCGGTGGGTGCACCTCACTTTTGCCTGCCGATTTTCTTTATTGTTTTCTGGACATCTCCCTAGTTAGCCTTCTGAAGGGGTCCCGGGTTTGTCAGATACCCTGCAGTAGCGGCATTGTGGGGCAATCAACAGGGCTCGTGTTCCAGGATTCTCGGGACATTTTCAGTTCCTCGAAATGGCATGCAAGGCAGAAATACGAAAAACATGATTTCGATTCATGATGAAGAACTACGAATTTAGAAAATCTACAAGGAAAGTCGTTTGGTAACTCTAGCTGAGAAAAATGCAAGATATTTCATATTTCCAGGAGGAGGTCAAGATTGATATGTTAAAGTGTCAACCTCCCGCGGATGCTTGTGTCACAAAGAAACGTGAAACGTTAAAAGACGTTTTATTCGCACACATCTCTCATTATAAACTGCTTAAACGATTCGAAAACACTTGAGTTTTACCAGTGTTGAAAAAACACTTCAAGGATTTGAAGGACACGTAATGCGACACAAAACTGAAAGTCACGCAAACGTGAAGAACAGTTTTTTTACCGTGAACTTTATCTTCTGAAAGAAAAAAAACCATGCGGATGTACTTTTAAGCAAGCTGAAAGTCTGATGATTTGCTGCTATTAACCATGCACTTCTTAGTAAGCTTTTTGTTTACTTCACATGTGATTGGCAGGTTGGCAACGTGTGTAAAAAGTGAAGTCAATCATAGGGGAAGGTAATGACTATTAATAATGTGCGGTATTCGCATTATATTTGAGACTGAAATTCATCTAAGTATCTCTTTCCTAAAAGTTTCAAAATAACTGATTTAAAAGCAGAGCACAGGAAACATGCGAAGTGTTGGTTAGGTGTTTCTTGACTTCCGAGGACTGACTTAAAGCCTGTTGGTATCTCCTTATAGCTAGAAACTCATACTTGGAGCTCAAAGAGGGAATAAAATCCATCGTCTGCCCTTATCAGTATGTAGCTTTTATAAATAATCTATTCTCGCATTATACCGAAGAGTGAGATGAACCTGATGAAACATTATTTTTAATGAGGCAATGTTACTACGTAGTAGAGTTTTTTATGGACCTTGTTGATCATGCTACCAAAGAAACTGTCAAGCATATTTTAGTTTGACAACTAATCATTTTAATCGCCTTAAGGCACTGTTTTTGTTTCTTAATTGCGCTTCATAGACTTTTTTTCTATCAAACGCCTTAATTAAGTTTGACAGTCAGTCTTAAACGGTTAAACCTTGCAAATTGGGTGTGAAGTGTGACTTCAACTATCACAGAAGCTCCTGAAACTGAGCGGTACGAGGAAGTTCCGTACATCCAGCAAAAGCCATTTACCTTCTTTTCTGAAACCGAATCTAAACCTCAAAAATCCCTTTTCAGTTCGCCTTCAAACCCTTTTAAAATAGTGGAAAAATGAATGAAGACAACGAACTACTTCATCGTCTTCTCTCTTCACGTGCGAACTTCTTTCCATCTTTGGAGCACATGGTAACGACGTTATGCTCACGTGAATAATTAATAACCTCAAGTGAAGCACCTTTGAAACCTAGACCACTTAACCTTGCTCTTAATTTCATGATCTTTGACATTCTTACGAAACAGAAATAGAAGTGTTTCTTCATGCACTGATGAAATAGAGGTGTGGCGGAATCCAACCGCTGGTAATTAATCGATCACGTTTCAGGTGTTCTGATACACAAAATTATGGGCGATAATTAAAATCCAGAATGTTTGTCGTTCCTTAAAGACCTTAAGAGTGAGTTATAACACACACGTGCATGGGAACTTCGGGAAACACGGAAGTTAAGTCCGTGCCATTCGGGTGCTATCATGGATCTGTCCTCATAAAAAATGTGTGAGATAGGCAACACGCAACCAAGATTTTTTTTTCTGTATACTTGGTTTTGTTTTGTGGTTATCTTGAATTTATATTTTCCAAAATAAGAATTAAGGAAGATCTCCTTAAATGTAGTTTCGGACACTTAGGAGGTTATGCGAAAACAAAATGAGATTCCAGTTGCTAACAGGTAAGTGCTCGTATATTCAATGTATTTGCTAAGAAGAGACCTAGCAATTTATTTTATTAAGTTTTTTTTCAGAATAGTGTCAATTGAGGTGGAAGAAACCTAGGTAACTCCATGTTAAAAGTGATGGGTCAACATGTTGTTTACTCACATTGAATATGACAGAATCAGCGTGGAAAAATATCTCTTTAAAACCGAATCAGTTCTATCCTCTAAGTCTTGATAGAGGGGAAGCGGGCAGCCATTTAATTTTCATTTCCCTGAGATATAATTTTGTTCCAAATCCCACTTTCCAGCGTCAGAATCTATTTATCAACTAATCATGTCGACAAATTATTTATCCCATTCTCGATTTGGTATTTACTTTGGGTATTCTTTGCCCTCTTAACAACAAAAAGTCCCTAGGACATACGGAGATCTACTAGGGAACCAAAACCTTCGAAATTTTCAATGAATTACTAGCTGAACGGTTTGCAGTCATTTAAACACCCAGTAATAATCAAGATAGATTAAAGGAAGTGTGTTTTGTGCATCAACAGCTACCTAAGAGTTCCAAAGTACAAACAAGAAAAACAACCTCACGTTAAGAAGTTTTTAGGTGAAATTTAAATTCTTCCATTTAAACTCTTAAGAAAGAAGTGAACCGGAAAAGATTAAGTTGACACCAATGGATGACACATCGCAGGTGAAATTTAGAGCTCTGTTCAGTTAAGTGAAGAGTCGATCTTAACTACCCGAATTAGAATTAGATGTAGAAAAATGAACAAACTCAAGGTGTAAGAAGAAAGTCTCTGCTATGTTTTGTATTTTTCAAGGGCCAGATAAGGCATAATTGAAAGCCAAATCTGATTGTACTCAAGAAAAATATTAGAGTGGCACTGTCATAGCAGTTATCAAGATTGCTTATCGGTCAAAAAAAAAAATGGCTTGAATTCAGAATTTAATATAACATTTTGCTGATAACAAAATGAATTGTAATAATATGAGCAGCACATAACACATGGACAGCGCATTTTTCAAACCATCGAGTCCATATTTGAAATTTTATTTCAAATTATTTGATCTATTTCCACTTGAAACGGCTATTTACGAAACCTGCAGCAGTTTTTGCTGTTTTTACATACAAAGACACCTTTAGTTTTCAGTGCAAGGCTAAAATATGCTGACACTTCCCTTAAAAATCATTGTAGTGGTTATTGCTGAGAAGACGTGATGATCTGCGTGATTGTAAGCCGAATAATATAGAATGAACCCAAAACAACAATATTGTCCTTGAAGATCAGTCGACAACTAGATGTTAAGGCAATTAATGTATTTATTTCATTTGTGATTGTCTAATAACAAATTATAAGCAAGACTATACTCAGTTTTATTCCCGTGCCGAATAATATAGAATGAACCCAAAACAACAGTATTGTCATTGAAGATCAGTCGACAAGTAGATATAAAGTCAATTATTAAAACAATTATTGGACGAGGTCGAGCAAAATATCGTGATTTGTCAGTGGCTCGGCTTCGAAAAAAAAATTGATCTGTGAGACACTGACAAAATCACGATATTTTGCGATAACCGAGTTCAATAATTGTTTTATCATTCGATGACTGAGTTAACTTTATTTTTCACAATTCAACAACAATTAAAATCTTTTTCTGAAAGCTCAGGAAAGCGAACTGCCATTTTCAAACAAGAGCATAGTTCCAATTACACATCAGCAGAATATTATTTGCAGCAAATCACTTATTTGTAGACAGTTATTTGCAGGTCACGTGGTGGGCTCTCGGCCAATGAAAAGGAAGGAAAAAATACATCGAATGACAAATGTATTTATCATTCGATGGGAATTGTGAAAAGTAAAGTTAACTCAGTCATCGAATGATAAAATAATTATTGAACTCGGTTATCGCAAAATATCGTGATTTGTCGGTGTCTCGCAGATCAATTATTTGCCTCAGCCTTCGGCTTCGGCTTCGGCCTCGTCCAATAATTGTTAATTATTTCATGCGTGATTGTCTAATAAACATTTATAAGCAAGATGATACTCAGTGATAAACTGGATTTGAAGATCGATATTTTGGCGCTATGTTCAGTTGTCGTTTGTTTTCGACTAACGTACAAGTTCGAAAAGGAACTGACTTTCATGTCTCGTTTAGTTGAGAGACAATTGTCTTAATTGTGCAGCACTAGTAAGGCGAAATCGATAAAATATAATTATTTAGGCAAGGCTAAAAGCGGAGTTCTTCATTGAATTTTTATTTTTTTATTATTATTTTTTTTTCAGATATTTTCTGCTTGCCCAAAGACCACTCCAGCTTGCTTATCACTGTGAATTAGTCTATTTTCCCGGGTTGTTTCACTTGTTCAGTCTTTTTGCCGTTTTTCGTCACTGTTCTCTAGCCTGATACTGGTGCTCCAGTTTGCTCTGTCTTCCACTTGCTCTTTAAATTTCTTCAATGTAATTTCGTTTCTTTATTCGGGCTCTTTCTTTCTCCCTCTCCCTTTTACATGTCGCCTGCTTACGGTTTTTTTCCTCCCTCTCTTTCTCTTCTTTCTTCGTTTTACGACATATTAAAAATACTTAGCCGGCTTGTTTTTTGGTTGTCTTCAAAATTTTTGCCGTGCAACTTCCCGCCAAAAAGCGCTGATGGACAGTCGCACGATGAAGTCATAACCAAACCCAAAATTTATCGTGGTTACCGTGTTTTCTTAACCATGGTGTTCCGCGCGCTCTGCTAAAAATTGGGGTCTTTTGACTTGGTCACATTTTAGCCTCCAGTAATAGAACTAAAAATAGGGATAAATAAACTATTGGCAAAAATTCAGTAACAGCGACACCATCACTAAGCTCAATCAAGAACGAATTAAAATTCAAATTTCCAGTTTCGACTGGAGAGAACAAAAAAGTAGAGTACACGAAAAACTCTCAGAGCATAGTAGCGAACTTGTAAAATACAAGTTAAAAGAATAATTTGAGAGACTCATGGGTGATTGATTAAAAGGGACTCGAACCTGTGAAGTTACTCTGCTAACACCGTTCTCCCGAAACTGAACTATAATGTGCTTTAGCCTTGCTTTGCCAAACGCCGCGATTAAGTTACAATACTTAAACATATCATTTGGCTGTGCCCAAAGCAAATCGTGATTAGAGACGGGATTATTAAAAATAACCGGAGGGGGTCGGGGTTACAATTACAGGAAATGATGCTGTCTGTCAAATCCGGTCTCAGGTACGGTCGAATCCGTTTTTATCTGGTTAAATATGCTCTCTACCTACAGTTTAAACTGAGCAGCTATCAACCCACTAAAAAGGACTGAAAACACCTATGCCTTCCCTAAAGCTCTGTCTCACTCTCAACACATCATCTTTATGTTTCCTATCATCTCATCGGTTTCCGTATTCATACCCTTATCCATTGTCTCAACATTACAGCGTAGTAAGGGAACAAAGAACTGTACTACTCTACAGTACTTTGTCTTCACCACTAAACTACCACGACGATCATGTTCAAACCAACTTGACACAGTTCTTTTCATTATTTACTTTTCTATAATAAGTCAATTAATATCTACATATTTAAGGACCAAAACTAATCTTACCCTGACCGAGGAGCCTATTCTGCCTGACCTTATTTTTTCTCTTGGATTAATTTAAGCCCAAAAAAAGTTTCATCAATTCATCTTTTGAACCGGATTCAACCGAATTTTACTGGCAACAGTTATCATGCCTAAAATAACCCCGCAAACTGAAGTGACATGCACAGAAGTAAAATGCAAAGGCAGGGGAAGGAAGCGTGACGCAATGACAAAATTTTTTTTAAATATATATCTATATATCTAATAGGTAAAGGAAATTAAAATTGTCAATTTGTGTTTCAGTACTTTTATTCAAAAACAACAAAACATGTTTCCTATAAAAGAAGAACTGTATGGGGAAAACGTCGTGGAGAGCTTGCGACCCAGACGTAAAAAAATCCCCTGCAGACAATTTGGCCGTCTAAGAAAACGCCACGAAGAATTCACATCGCCTTATTTTATTTACTAAACGGAATAATCCACCTGTTGGCATTTCATTCACGCGATAAGTTTAGTTTCCGCCCCACCCCAAACTTTCATTTATAGTAATGTATAGGGGAATCAGGCCTCCTTGAGGGTTCACTCCCAAGGCACTTGCAATCGGTCATACAACGGAAAATAACCATGTCCGGCACTTTCATTATCAAATCAGGTACTTTGAAAAGTTATCGAAAACTCTGCTTGTGCGTGTTCGAATATTGAGTCATTCATGAAGCCATAAAGTCTGGTTTAATTGTGTGATAAGGAAGTAAGCTTTAAGGATGACTTTAATCAGGATTTGTGAAAGTTATCATTAAGTAACGATACGTCTGTCTTCAAAATTAGTTATAACGGGGCAAGGGGCATAAGTGAGTGTGAGTGGAGAGCTAGGTATTGTTTCTGACAAGCTTCGAGGCCGGTTATGTGATACCGGGGCAGAAATAAGAATTGAGTTCTACTTTCCGCAACGGTTGCAACGAAGTTTTGAAGCATTGCGCAGTGTAACATCTGTCCTGCAACTTGTCTTGCAACGGTTTGCGGCACCAGCCAATGAAAATGTTCCTTTAAATTAACCTCATGTGATCATCGAAACGTTGCTTAGTGAAAAACCCGTAAAACAACTTGTTGAGTAATGTGAGAACGTTTGTAAAAAAAGGCAATGCGAGACAAGTTGCACGAAAGATTGTACATTGTAACAGCGCCTTAACAGCATGACATGATTTACATTTTCATCGGGCTTTGACTTTTAATAGAGTGTTTTCACTCTCGTGATCAGTAACCTTGTTTATCCACCGAAACAAAAGAAAACGTTTTACATGATAATAGAACATGGCTGCAGTCCAATTGTTTAGGAACACCAACATGGCCTCCGTGACGTCACACTCATTCTTTCTGACGTCATTGTTTAGATTTTGTCTCACTAACAAACGAGTTTGTTGACAGAAAGCATCACGTTATTCACAATTGACTTCCTGAAAGGTAGAACGTGTTAAACTATGTCAAATGTCCAATTTTGAGCCCTTTGGCTTTGGTAACGAGCGAGTTATTAGCTATCAAAAACCGATAAAATCTTGGGTGGAAAAAGCGTCAATGAACCCATAGAGTCTGTATATATAATTCCACATTTTCGAAGCTAAGCGACATTACTCAGAGATTATCCGGTAAATTGCGCTCGAAATCTCGGAAGTACCTCATTTTGCAATGTACTTTCAATATTTAGAACTGGTTTTTTGGCTGATAGATATATTAGAAAACGATAGGCTTATGCTAATGAGGCAAAAAATGTAAACAGAGATTCGACTATAAACTCCTCTGATTAGTAATAGACAATACTTCAATCACTAGAGCTGTTTTCAATTGAGTGTCCAAAGTAATTAGCGAATTACTTTGGTTTTGCATTACTTCACTCAGTGATTGGTTCAAAGTTCTCGCGCCACTTTTTCAACCAATCACAAGTGAAATCAAAACCAATCGTGACTCGCGCGTGCACAATTTCCCGCGCTTTGTGTCGGATACGAGTAATTACTTCGAGTTTTGATTGGTTTACTGGATTGTCCTTTCTGATTGGCCAAAGTAATTACTATGGTTTTGGTTTTACGACACTCATTTGAAAACCGCTCTAATAATATTTAGTATAAATACACAGGTGATTATACAAAATCGCGCGCTCTCATTGGCTCGCTATCTCGGATTATCAGCCGTTAGTCGTTTTGCCACTGTAAGTGAAGAAATGTTGTTTTTTCTCTTTTTTGAAATAATCACCTGTGTATTTATACTAAAACAATTATTCACCTCAAGCTCAGTGATTATCGGTGAATATTAACCTCGACTTCGTCTCGGTGAATATTTATCAATTATTCGCCGAAGGCGAAGTGATTATCGGTGAATATTCACCGAGACGAAGTCAAGGTGAATATTCACCGATAATCACTGAGCCTGAGGTAAATAATTGTTTTAGTATAAATACACAGGTGATTATTTCAAAAAAGAAAAAAAAACATTTC
>NC_090870.1:12703154-12713154 GCF_036669935.1 Montipora foliosa | reverse complement strand
CAGAAAACTGTTTCAATTTTTGTTAAAACTCACGAAAGCGTTACCGTGTCCTTAATCCGGACCGCGCTAAAGGCCGGTTTTCACTAGCGACGGAGACGGAGTCGGAGTCGTAATCAGAAGCGCAGAGTGATACGATCTAGTGAAATTCAAATTGTCGGAGTCGGAATCATAAGACCGATTCCGCTTATGACTCCTTCGCTTTCGATCCAGTGGAAACTAGAGTGTCGGAGTCGGAAGCAGAAACGGAAGAATAAACCAATCACAATGCAAGATTCCAAGCATTGTGATTGGTTGGTTCTTCCGCTTCTGCTTCCGACTCCGACAATCTAGTTTTCACTGGATCATTAGCGACGGAGTCATAAGCGGAGTCGGAAGAAAATGGGAACGTTCTCATTCTTCCGACTCCGATTCCGTCGAGCTTATGACTCCGCTTACGACTCCGATCGTTGATTTTTACTAGATCATAAGCGCTCTTACGACTCCGACTACGACTCCGTCGCTAGTAAAAACTAGCCTTAAGAACCAATCAGATTATAGATTATAGCTTTATATTTATTTATTGCATATGCATGAACGTGTCACCAATGAGGTTCTTGATTTGTGTCATGCGAAAGGCATTAGAGACTAAAAAAGAGGCCATATTCGGCCTATCCTCTGGCCGATTCCTATGTTTTATTTAAGAAGTGCTAAGATGAAGATGAATCATCGTTGCTGGTGTTTTTTTCTTCTTTCTTTTTTTTTTTGTAAAAGGTTGGTTTTAAGTAAATAAGTAGGAACTTCAAACTTCAAGTCAGCGAATCCCTGATGAAAGAAGTTCGTACATGTAAATATTACAGAAATTAAGGGAAAAAGAACTTGCAATGCCTTGAAGGTAATAGTTGATAATAAATATGTATTCAAATTTTATTTTGTCAGCCTCACAAATGTTTGTAAACGTTGGAATGCTGACATCACTGAAGAAACAGGAAGTCATTTTCGTGAGCAAATGTATATTATAGGTCGAAACTTTACTAATACATTTATCCTGGAAATGTATATGGGGCAAAGGTTGAATCACAGATCATCACTCCTGTACTTTTGGCATGAAGATTCACTTTCACCTTTACTCCACAAATGGTGACATATTAAGGTAAATCATTGATTGTAAGATGACTGTTTATACACCAGTCATGGCAGAATTTAGTCCCAATGTTCACAATAGCAGCTAATGTATTAGAATCCCAGTAACTGCAGGGCTTGATGACAGAGTAACACAATGAATATACCTAGTGCCAGTGGACAACACTGCTTACAAGGACAAAAGCTGTTGTTTTCAGCAATCACTGATCTGATACAAACTTTGAATATACTGGACTTAACTACTTACAGATGGTACTTCTAAAAGAACACATGTCCCTCCAGGGTGACTGTTTCCATACAAATCTCTACCATGAGAATCAAATATTTTAAAAGCACCATTATTACAACAATAGATTCCAACAACAGTGCATCTTACTCCTAAAATCAACGAGGTATAGCTTTGAGCCATAAGCGATTCGAAAGCTCCAAGCAAAAACATACAATAATGGTATCCCTCGATTGCACTATTACCATGAACATTTCCAGTGTAGCTTTCACTGTAAGAAACTTGGTAGGCAGTATGAAACACAATTAACATTGATGGTAACTCCGCCAACAGCAAAAAAGACTGATCAGCTGACTGCGCCAACCTTGAATATAACTGATTACCAACATCCATTATTTGTATCAAATCATTAGGACAATCAATCCCCCCATTGTTGTGGTATATTAAAGAACGCAAACTCATCGCAACACACTGTTGTCCAGCATTTTGACCAAATACTCTAACGTTGCCCTGGCTGTAAGGTGCTCTTATAATTTTACTGGGGTCCACAATGGGCCCAGGGTTCTTCTCTATATCGGAACTTAGTTTGAACTTACAATAATTATTTCTGTGGTTATGACTCGTGAAAACTGACGAGGGTAAAACACATGTAAGCATCTCTTTAAATCTTTTTCGATGCCACTTCGATTTAAATTTAACATAGCGATGAATTTTAGATGACCTTGGTGTATTTTTCCGAATTTTATAAAAAAAACAAACGCTTGCAGCTTTCGATTCTTCTTCGACAGTCGCTTTAGCTTTTTAACTGGTATTCTACTTGGTTCACGTTCCCGTCGGGACCTATGGCGTTCGAATAAATTCTTATTGCTGGTGTAAACAAACATCTCATAACGAGACCTGATTCCAAGTTTCTTCGTTAACTTTATTGGAGCCGTTGAATAATTTCGTACACTTGAATGTAACTGTTTCACTTCAGGGAGCATAATATAGTCTTCAAATGAATTAGAAACCGTTTGTGAACATCGTATAAGAGTACATAAACTTACATACTGCTTGTAGATGATCCATGCGATGGTTGTTATTATAATGACACCACTGAAAAGAACAATCGTTAACGTTCCTCTACTCCACATTTCAAAACAAGTAATTACAAGAAACAGAAACATCATAATACGGATCCCGGTACATACTTGTTTTGCTTTCACACGGGACTTGCGCTGTTGAATTTTCAATATGGCGTCTTCAAGATTCTCTTTACCTCTCAGATCAAAATGTTGGTTCTTGCGTCGATCAACGTTATTCTTAGTTGCAATAGTACACACTTTTGCATGGTTATAGGTTTCCGTTTCCGTAATACTTCTGACATTTTTCACTTCACATTCGCATTTTGTGTTCACGGATAAACTTGATCTCAACTCATGATCACTAGTGCCATACTTTGAAACATTTTGGAATCCACTTTGCATGCAACTTGGCAATATTTTCGGCTCACTGACCGATTCGTTCCTGTACCGTTCGATACTTTTTTCGCGTGCATTCATTCCGTGCACTTTTCTCTCTGTCCATTTTACTGCTCTTCGTCACCTTCTTAGAGCCCGCGATTCTTCTGGTCAGCAGGCTTTGCCGTTTTGTGGTGGAAACGTGAAAAAACTGGCCGAAAACTCAACTCTGGCCGCCGTGCCTACGGCCAGAGTAAAAAGGACGACTACGAAGACGATATGAAAACGTGTGTAAAAATATATAACTTCCGGTTATTGAGTCATTTCGCGGTTAATCCAAGTTATTAGGTATGGAAAGTGTGTATGCACTTTCCAGGAATAAAATTTGTAACGAACGGTGTGAATGTTTGGTGAGAAAATTGACTATTTATCGCCGCCGTGCCGTCCTCCATAAGCCTCAAATTGGATTATATACCGTCGTTGTTAGGACAAGAACGGTGATGAAATGTACCCAAATGCAAAACGCACGCGTGGGGGTACAGAGTCATCGTTTTTGTTCATGAAAGCTAATTGTTTTGTCATCGCTCTCACAGCCTTCTTATCGTCGTTCTAGCTTAAGTTTACTATCGAGGTATTGTGCGGATACTTGGTTACTGAATGTAAGCATCGAGTAATTTAAAGCTCTTCTTCACTTATCGATGAATTGTCATGCTGCCTTATCCTCAACAAGGCTACTGCCCCAAAATAGATTGGTATGGATAGGAGTAAATTACCTGGAACCTCCATGTTCCAACCCTCTGAGTCAAATCTTTAATCTTTCCCGTGTATTTCTATTTTAGGAAGAACCTCGCAGGGGGGCTTAAGTGGGTGTTTCCGTAGCTCGCCGTAAACTTCGAAACGGTCTGAGACGCCGGCAAACAACAAAGAATACATCGCGGCAACAAGGTAAGTCAATTTTATTCACAACACATTACGTTTTATGCCGTTTGAGACAAAACCGTTGAGTTCCCATGCAAACGCTTCGTAACACACCACCTCTGGAAAGTCACTTAAGTGTTCATGGCGATTACGGCGTGACAAGTTTGCTTTTCCAAATTTAAAATGAAAGAAGGGTTGACGTATAAACAACAAATGGATTGCTTTCGAAAATTGTTCCTTTTTCACAAAATCTGTAAAAACGAGATTTAATTGCGAGGGAGAAATTACATTAATTCTTTTGTTTTGTAAATTCATCCGGGTGGTATGCAAATGTTGTCATGCCTCGACTAATAATGTGAGTGTTTTCGTTTCTGTGTAGCGACGGAAAAAGCATCGCCAATCCAAAATGAAAACGTAAATCTTCACGAAAATGAAACCAACTTTACAGGTATCTTGTGAATCTTTTCTCCTGGCTATCTTGAAGAACTCGAAATCATTTGACAGCAGAGCGATATTTTGAAGGTTGATCGAGTTTATCGATTCACGAGGACAGGGAAGTCTCAAGTAAGTGTATTTGTTTTAAAAGCGAACTTTTCCTGAATAAATACTTTGGTATTAAATACAGCTCTCTCCAAATTGTGTAGAAGATTTTATCGATTGTGACGCAAACGAAGATTTTGAGAATAATACCGGTATGATATAAACGTATGTATTCATTTTGTGAGTTTAGAGTTAATTGCCTTTTTAGAAGAAATTGTTGTGTTTTTTGGAAATATTTCAAGCGTTTGCGTAAGAATTGGAATGCAATGATTTTATCGACTCAAAAAAATTCAGTTAGTTCGAATTGTGTATTTTCATCGGCCTTTATTTTCGGTTAATTTTGGTTCTGTGTTTGTACGGCTCTCCAGCAATGTTTATTCTCGAGTTCAAGTTTATAGGATATGCGACTGTCAACATAATATTGCGAAACACGTCTCTTGGACTCCCTTCCGATCCGTAAATGGTCGAATCAAAAAAGCAATTCATTTCGAGGTGATAAACGTTTTGAAGTTGACGATAACTGTCTTGCTGGCACTTCGTTTTACATTCAAAGCGGAAAGCACTCCAAGATGTGTCACCAAGTGAAAGGTATTTTGATTTGAAGTGTTCATTTCGTCTGAAATTTACAATTGGTTTGCTCGTGAAATTGATGCCGTCTTGTATATAAATATATCGATTTACTTCTCTGCATATTTTTTAGACTGTTTTAAATGCTTCGACACACTAATAAAGTATTTCATTCTTTTAAACGCGAGAATGAAGCCATGGTTTCACTTCATTAGAATTGGCGGCGCGTTGGGAAAGGTCGTCGAAGTGCGTTTGTAAGTTCGTAAGCTTACATGGTATGAACAGTTTTGGCGGCCTCCGTCTTTGGAAATGGAAATCCGACCGTCAAAAGCGAAGTTTTGGTTTATTGAAATTGAATTAGGTGACTTTTTTATTGTTTGTTGATCGGACGTGTTAGCTTGAGGTCAGCGTGATGAAATGTAATGAATTCATTAAAAAAAAAATTATAAGTTCAATATTCACGTTGACATATGATTCGCCATGATTTCCTTAATTTCGCGCACCAGACAGAGGAAGTGAAATTATTGAAAAATGAATCGATAAATTCACGAAAATAAATCAGAAAATAGTTAAAATTGCGTAGCTTTTTTCGCACATGCGACAACGGCCACGCAAGCGAAGAGTCGTAACGAAACAAGTCACGCAAACGACAAATGATAAAATTTATAGTTTTCAAGTTCAGGGTGTATAATTCTTGAATTGTGAAGAGAAAGATTATTTTGTCTCGACAAAGTATATACACAAAAATATTTACAACTTTGGTCACGGACAGCCCAGCCATCAAGAGGCTATTTTTGGGGTTATCGGAATGCGGAATATTTAGGAAAAAAATTATAGGGATACGGGATATTTGGTGAAAAATTTACCGGATAAGGATGTTTATAAAAGAAGAGATTCCGGGATACCGAGCCGTTACCCCGCAAGCAGAGTCTCTTTCGATCTTCCTAGATATAAGGCGGGAAGACTATCTAGGAAGATCGAAAGAGACTGTGATCTCAGGGTAACGAGCCTATATTTCAACAAAAAGAAAAGAGGTTCGTTGGTCAAGAAGGCACAAAAAGTGAAAACGTTACTACCCATCAACTATTCGCAATATCTTCCAATATCGGCGTCTCCAGAAAACGAAACGCCCATAAAAAATGTTGTACATATGCCAGTACCCCAAACATATTGCGTACAATGACGTCATCAGTTAGTAACTGGCATTTTAGGGATTTAACGGGATACTTGGCCAAAAAAAATGGATACGGGATACTAAGACTACCCCTAATGGGTCCTCCAGCCTTAGTCACTGAGCTCTCATATTTTATGAAAAGACATTTAATGCTGTTACAAAATATCCTGTAATTTTCTGTCAGCTTTGCACTCAGTCCTTATTCTCATGGGCTTACCTGGCCTTGAAGTGAAAACGAGGCTTCAAATGACCCTTGTTATGATAGAAATCTCGGTTCTTCTCTAAGGCAGCGTGACACAGAGCCTCCATCCTCGATCTTAATCATACGCGTGAGCCGCACTATGCCCCAAATTAGTGGTCCGATAGAGCGGTTTTCAAATGAGTGTCGTAAAACCAAAACAAAAGTAATTACTTTGGCCAATCAAAAAGGACGGAGACAATCCTGTAAACCAATCAAAACTCGAAGTAAAAACACGTAGCCGACACAAAGCGCGGGAAAATGTGCACGCGCAAGCCACGATTGGTTTTGGTTTCACTTGTGATTGGTTGAAAAAGTGGCGCTAGAACTTTGAACCAATCACCGAGTGAAGTAATGCAAAACCAAAGTTATTTGCTAATTACTTTCGACACTCAATTGAAAACCGCTCTAACGCGAGACAACATCCACCGAAACCGTGTCTTTCCCTTTTCGGTGACATTGCATGAGGCTAACTTATCTGTAAGAGAATTAAATCTCCTTATACAATTTCTTTACTTCAGGGAACCCTTCACCGCGACAATGTTTCGAAACTTGTTTGGTAGGAGAGGAAAAGGCAACATCTCCCCGCCTATGAAATCTGAACCTGACAAGAAAGGGGCTTTGGAAATGTCTCCCTCAAGAACACTTGAAGTGTTGCAGCCCGTTTTGCGCGTGGCGACCTTTACTGGTTACACTCATCAGAATTATCGCCTACAAGGTATTTTAGGTGGGTTTGTTTGGTTCATCATGTTAGTCACTCACGGTACACTGGATTTCCTAGCAGCGCGGCAGGTCTATACTTATGGTTGGGCCTCAGTCTCGCTTAGCCTAGTTCTTCTGTGCCTTGTGTGCACTATTTTCACCAATAGACGAACTCTACCGTGGCTAGAAAAGGGGATGTCCTTGTTAGAAGATGAACAGAAGTATGCGAAGACGCTAAACAGGTTCGAGAAAGTTTTTAAGGTAAGACTTGATTTACTTTTTATTCGCCCCATGCACTCCAGTTTGCTTTGTACAGTGATGCTCAGTGTTGCCTCAATTCAGGAACTTGAGAGTTTTCATAATTAAGTTCTTTTATTAACTGTTCTGGACAACATTTGAAAAGGGTTCCGCCACTCTTACGAAAAGAAAAAGAAGAAAAACACAATTTTAGACGTTCATGGCCGATACCAGCCAGTGGTCAGAACGGGTCTTAAAATCCTGGAGGCTAGCAATCTCGTTCCCAGAGCCTCCGTTACCCTTGTCCAGCGGAACGGGCGATGGAAGCTCTGGCATAATCCAAAACCGGAACCCGAAAACTGTGGTTCCGGTTGAATAATTGCGCGTGCGTGAGGGGAGAAAGTTGCAAATCAAAGCAAGTCAACAAAAATACTGGAGTTCACCTTGCCATGAAAGCGCTTACTTATCACTCGGGAGACAGTATACTCATGAGTATACACCTTATTCCAAAATGGCCGCTGATTTATGCGGTTACAAATTGGCCCTTGTTGCCTCGTTCAAGATAAAATATTCTTTTGAATTTTAAGCTTAAGAACAAGGCATCAAGGGCGTATTTGAATAAAAACAAAAGAATATTTAAATGGCGGCCATTTTGGAATAAGGTGTATAACTACATCTCCTAATTAAAAAATAACGAGAGACATTTTTCCAATCAGTATTACGGAACTGGTAAGTTGTAGAAAGATTTATTTCTAGATCATCTTCAATCTCGTATAGATGAAAATCCAGAAGAATCACAATTTTTGAGTTTAGAGTGTGAATTTGCAGGAAATAAAACCATGCATTTTTCAACAGCTAGAGTCAAACATGGCCTTTTTATGGATTCGACCAGAATCTCTCTTTCCCGACCGCTGGTCAAGGGAACGATGACTATGGGAACGAGATTGGGAGGCTAGCGGCCTAACCGTCTGTATTTGTATTAAGGCTCAGCTGTTGTACATGCGCAATGAATAAATACCATTCTTAGGTCAAGTTACTTTAAATAATCACACAGGATGAGTAAAAATGTAGAAGAAAACAGGTTTCCAGTTATAGACTTGAAATATAGTGAAAACCCGTGAGGATTGAAACAGATTTTTAAAGCAGGTAAACTCCACGCGCAATTTGATTTCGGATTGAGGTAGACGCTTGTCAAACTAATAATGTACTAGTTTCCAGGTCGGCACGGTCCCAATGCTGACTGTGTCAAAGAGTTAAAGCGCACCTGTTTATGTAGAACATTCTTTATGACTCAACTTTTTTTTTTTGTCAAACTCAACCTTTTCCGTAACGCCGAAAATCCCCCCTCCTTCCCAAGTGCTTAACGTTTCCCGAAAAAAGACCCCTCAAGCTTATTAAATAGATGATTGGGAGAAGGACTACCGTAACAAACTTTTTTTCTCTTTAGTGGTTGCCTTTATTCGCGTTTTTATTTGGTTTGGTCTGTGGCTCGGGTATCTATGCCTGCCTTCACGTTGACAACACGCTGGACGTCAAGATCAACTTGAGTAGAGAAACCTCTGATATCCCACAATACGCACTTGTTGTAATAAAGGTGATGCGGTTTTTAGCTTGTTGTTACGTCATGTCTGCACTTGCGCTGTTTTGGAGCTTTACAGTGTGTGTGATGCACGTGACTGGGTATTCCATGATCGGATTTCACGGTAAGAAAACGACTTAGTAAGTTAAATCACACTGGAATCTCTCAAACACGAATATGTTGAGGACATAGAAGTGTTTTTTTCTTTCTTTCCTTTTTCCTTCCTTTATCCCAAGCGAAGAAATTTTATTTTCATCCACAAGATTTCGCATATTATTCACCGTTAGACTAAAACGGTATGATCCTCCCGCAGTCGTTTCGCCTATCAACGAGCTGGTGAGAGGGATCGGTAGGGGTATTTGTGACGTCATATCACACACTCACCCGCGCAGCAGCAGATGAGTGAAATGGTCCAACTAGTGCGACTCATTAAATCTAAGGGCGAAAAAGTCAAATATATCCTGTGTCGCCCAAATTTAACTTTTGTAAAGTGGAGGTCACGGGCATCCTGAAAGTCCCTTGCTCACAGCTCTTGATGGAGAAAAGCACCTCTGCATCTTATGGACCTGTCCAAACGGTGAATGTTGGGTGGCAAAAACACTTTTCCGTTTGTCCACCTTGTTTTGTGTTGTTTAAACATGCTTTTAGATACTTTATGTCATTGGTTTAGAAATCCATCTCAACACTTCGTAAACCATTTATTCCAGTTTCATTTCGTGCTGTATTAGTGTGATTTGTGACAAGAAACGGCCGCGCGAAAGCTGGAAAGAGAACGCGAATATGAAGCGGCTCTAAATCCAGTAAAAAGGTGGGACCTAGCCCCGTGGGTCTACGCCCTATAATTAAGTTAAAAGGACTGGATCAGCATGGTCTTAAATAAATAGCGCCAAAAACAAGGCACAAACAACCAACTTCGCTGAAGCCTTACCTTAACACAGTAATAATTCGTGATGTCATTTACCCAACCAGAAGACGCGGTTGTGGTCGGGTGCCCAATGTAACACGAGTGACAAAACCACGTGTTTCAAAACACACCCCAGGGAACATGTTTACCATCAAACTTGTTGCAAAAACTGAATTTCTGACTCAAAGAGCTTTTGTAGATCGGAATGGCAATAGGGCAAAATCATTCAAAGTTGGGGCGCCAGGGGCCCCTTTCTCAAAAGTTCCGAAAACCTTTCGGACCCGAAAAGCCATTTGTGAAACTGTCAACCGCTTATTCTGGAAAGCCGATCTTTTAACACGATTGCAAGGTCACAAA
>NC_090870.1:12690654-12698154 GCF_036669935.1 Montipora foliosa | reverse complement strand
CTTTTGTTTGTTTGTAACTGTGTAATGTAGATTTGTTGAACTGTGGCGAATAAATTAAATTAAATTAAATTTACCTTTCATGATTTTTGCCTCATCTATCAAGCGTCAATCGGTCTAATTGACTGATTGATTTTGATTCTTGATTTGACTTCAAGTAGGCCATATGTTGCAAGCAAAAAGTACGAAACAGCCGCCATCTTGATTTGTTTCGCTCGAATAAGCCATTATGACTGCTAGCGCTAGCCTGTTTAGATTCATTCACTGTAAGCGCGTTCATTGGCACGCTTTCAGACAACATTCCATCAGAATTAAAATCATGTAAAATTTATGGCCATTTTTGACAATAATTAACTAGGGACATGCAATAAATGCTTGAATGAGATCCTTCAGTGGCCTGGATTGACTTTACCCAGTATAAGATCAACTTCATACCCAACTTGCGCGCATACGTAAAAGATATGCGATATAAAAAAGTCGCTCAAAGCAAATGCGTTTACAGTCTTTTCCCATCGGTTTAGCCTCAAATTAGTTGCTGACCTTTTGTCTCAACCATACAGAGGGCGTATTTTAACAAGGTCTTGTCGTGAACGCGCGGTTTTCTTCATTGACCTTATTCAAAACAAGACGCAACGTAGGCGTTTACGTGGGATGCACTGAGCAAAGCAAGCAACAGTCAGGGGCTATAAATAAAAATGCCACAGTAGTTGTTAGTGATATTACGGACCCTGTATCAGCTCAAACCTCTTCTTTCAATTTTGCTGTGGCTGTGAGGCGCAGAGCTGAAAATCGAGGGCGGTTGTTTTTCATTGTAGCCACAAATTGTAACCTTTCTTGTGACTGGGTAATTTCTGTCAACTCTAGAAAATGTAAAATTTATCGAAAATAAAACGCCATATTTTATTGGGCACTGTTGTTTGCATTGACCAAGAAGAGCGCACCATCTGTATATTACGTTATCCCTATGTCACGGTCTTTGGTTTTTCTACGTGACATGCCTTTGCCCTTTCCTCTCTGCTCCTACGACGGTTTGTTTTTCATTATAGCCACAAATGACATTTTACTGATATTCTCTTGTTCCTTCTGTTACTGTTACAGTTTCGCTGCGCAAGTTGCATTTCATTTCATAACACAAAAATTCGTTGAGTACATAACTTTCACCTTGGGAGCATTAGCATTGTGATTTAAGACATTTTGTGAAATCCGATAAAATAGGGTTTCGTTTTTGAGATTAAGTAAAGTACTCTGAAGATTTGCTGCTTCTGTACGTTCACGATTTGGAGAAGCAACACCGCAATAGCGACACAAAAGGCCCGATTTGGGTTCATGTTTACTACAGCGTAAAAAGTTGGAATGGGGAAATCCTATCGATTGCTTAAATCAGGATTCTGAAATGCTCCTACATAAAAGCGACCAACATTTTTTCCAATGTTTGTCACTTCCGTTTGCGGTTTCAAATTTTTGGAACTTTTGCTCTGGACCAAAATACGGGATACTTTCTTCCGCGAATTGAGTCTGAGAAAGTAGTAATTCTAAGAATGAAAGTAGCATGTGCGTTGGGAAGTTCGTGTGAGCTTTTTCAATTATCTTTCGCACGAAAATAAAAAGACATCTCACGCATGTCGTATATCGGACAAGACAGTATCAAGCCGAGAGCTTCGTGGCAAGCGCGTGGTGGTTTCCATATCTGACTGCGACGACAATCAATCCAGTTTTAAACTTGGTCTGCCACAGGCATCCCACGTAATAAGATGATATAGTACAATGACAACCCTTTGATTTAAACATTCCATCAAATACTTGCATATGGAATCAGCGCAATCGAATATACTTGTGTTTTGTTTTGTGAAACTACAGAAAAACATAAAATTGGGAGATACAATGTTCGATAAGAAATTTGTTCGGATTTTCAGTAACAAAAAGTGTTTTTGAATCAGAAGAGTGATGAAGAGTCGCTTGTTTTCTTTTTCAAATGTCCTGGGCGGGGCCAACTTGAAATGTGTGATGTCTTTGCATTGCTCGATTGTCCTAGCTTCAGTTGCTGAAAAGGTGGATAACGCTATCCACCAGATAAATCTCTACCCAGAGGATAAACAATGGCAGAAACAATTAAGTTATCCAGTGGATAGTCATTTATCCACCATTCGAACAACTGGGGTCTGGTACAAATAACAAAAGAGCAACCCTATTACGTCACAATTATTCAAGATGACGGTGCCCGGGAAATAGGCCATTTTCGAAATATCAAATATTCAGCTTCATTGTGAGGCAGTGAGGACAAAAACAATAGAAGCATGTTGGAACGAATGTGAAAAATATTTGCATATCATCCACTTTCCTTTGTCTTTGTCCTCAGAGGCTCTCTTTCAAGCTGAATTGTAATATATAGAAAAAGGCCTATTTGAAAACAAAAATAGGCGATTCTAAACTTACTTATTTCAGATACAAACGCTTTTTTGACATTTTCTTACACAAATTTGAGTGAAGAAGTTATTTACCGTGATTTCAAGTAATTTTTGTTGGAGGGAGGTTTCCTTTAAAGTGCCCCTGTGACAAAAAAATCACTTCCTTTTTTTCTTCAGATTTTGAAAGTGTGTTTGCTTAAAACCTGAATGGCAAATTTGAGCTTTTATTTTTATCCAAGGCCGTTTTCTTTGAGAGTAAGTTTTGGATTTCACGGTCCACCATTACTCACGATCAAAACTGACCGAATGGACCTCAGAGGGTTGCATCCAGGGAGAAATGACGTCAAAGGCTAACTATCTTAAAATTTCAGCGTGTGAACGCAGCTTATTATATATGCTGATCACCTAGTGGGCAAAATTATTGAATGTTGATTGGCTGAGATAGTGAGCATTTTCCCTTAATCACCAGGCAGTTTTGGTAATCAAGAGGGCATGATTACTTGATCCTGATTGGTTAACAGTTGCTTATCCAGCGCAAGCGAAGTTACAAGAGAATCTTCTTCCAGATTAAACTACCTCTTTGTCCACATATAAAATACATTTTAAGCGCTGTTCTGTTGACAGCAATGATTTGCTGAATTGAATCTTAAGCGAATGGGAGTGTGTTGATTCTTATTTGTCGCGGCATTGAACGGGCTTCCCTCAATAATTTTGCCCTTTATGTGATAAAATGTAATCGCAATATGCCTCGTGCAATTAAGGATTAATTTCAATCACTTGTATTTTCAAAATTTTCCAAATTTCCCCCGTCGCGTTTGTGAAAGCTTTGAAAAAACAAGAGAAATTAATCTATAATTTCCCAGGCTCGGGCCCATGCGACTACATATACAAAACGCGAGTTTAAGGAGAGTGTCTAATCGGCGTGGGTCATGAAGGTTGTGGGTCGTGAGTCGTGGGTCATGGGTCGTGGCTCGCGGCTCCCTAACCCTAACCTAACCCAACCCTAACCCTTTTTTTTTTTAATCAACGACTGGAAATTCTCGAAACAGACAAGACCAAAGACCTAAGACAAATTTGGACCGAGCACTGAGGGAGCTAATATATATCTTTTTTTTATCTTCAAACAAACACGACCCACCACCCACGAGATTTAGCCTCACCCGAGTTTAAAAGTTTCAAAGCCCAACACTCCCATACTGCATATTAATTCTGACTCGCTCTGCAAAAACACAGTAACTCAAAAATATACCGCCTCTGGTCAACTTTAATAGGGGCTTTGTGACGGCTATTTTTTCATTTGATAATTCCAAGCAATCAGCACCGACATTTTTTTAAAGATCTTCACTCCTGCCAACGCAATGGTTGAATTTCTAAAAAAAGATATACTGCCAGTTTTTCCAGGAGAAGTCAGCTATCCTATTCATATCATCATATCATACATCTTTATTTACCCTCGGATTTTTAGAGTAGCTTGGTGTAGCTAATATCTCCGAGCATTTACCCTCCCAACCATGATACACCACAGAAGACAGACCACAACACCGGGAATTACATGCCCTGCTCTTTGCGACAAGTGTGCGGGTTCTTTTACGTCCCACAGGATTAATAACATTGAAGGGTTGTGAGACGGGACCTCCGGCTTATCGTCCTTATCCGAGAAGACTAGAGAGTCTAACCATTTGCAGATGTAATTACAAAGGCAGCACTTTCTCCTCAGTTATTTTAAAGACCCTGAGTGTTGGTCCGGCCGGAGTTGAACTCACGACCTCCCGCGTGACAGCCCGGTGCTCAACCAACTGAGCCACCGGTGCGTGGACTTTAAAAAAACAAACGCTTTAGAGTTCTGCAAAATGCAATCCATTTCATCCTTACCACATAAATAAAAAAACAAGACTGAAGATTATCTCAGCGCAGAAACCACTCTTGAAAAAAAAATCATTTTTGGCTCTTCACTAATTTATAGAAATTCACTAGAGCCCCTTAAACCTCAAATTAAATGTACGCTGGTGATCAGAAAGGTACGTAATCAGACCAATTTATGAGAAGCGTCACGACGCGTACCTTAGACAGCAATTTGCTGACCAGCGGTTTTCGTTAAAATATTGGTTTGCTGAGGGTGCTCAGTCTCGCGGGCTGAGAAAACCTGGTCGTGGTCATTGTTATTTAACATTTTTCCTTAGGTTTGGGTAAATGCAGCTGTTCCTTTACACAGGAGCAGAGGTTTAGGGGACACACCGTGGCGCTAATTGTCCGTATTCGTGGAAATGAATAATGGTGATATTGGGAGAAGTTCGTGACACTGATCACTTCCGGCGTGCAATTAATTAAGCGTCTTTTTGGCCAAATTTGTCCATGGAAACAAGACTGGATCACTCATAATGAGGTAAGCAAAATAAGGCTGAGAGGTACTGATTTCATTCCGCCATTCGTAAGCTGGATTTATTGCATGCGCAAATTTGAAACAACCCATACATTACAAAGTAATTCTAAATATTTTGTATGATTATCAAGAAAGATTAAATATATAATTCTAAACAAAGGATTGTGTATGAAGCGTTTGACAATTTATAATTGTACAAAATTAAAATATTTTGGTGAGTTTTAAAGTACGACGCGCCTTACCGTGGCCACCTAACAAAGTCTTTTACAAATTGTCTGCCAACCAGGGTGTGTGAATTTAATTGACAGTCACACCTCCTTGCAAAGTTCGCACAGTTGTAAGTTGAACACCGTTGCATGGGTTGTTGAGCTGGCGTATTAACACGTAATTGTCAAATGTGAACGTTTGCTGGCTGGCCACGGTAAGGCGCGTTGCACTGTAAGTCCATACCTAACAACGAATGGTATTCAACTCAAACTACAGTACTTTCGTCTCATCGTAACTGTCTGTCGAAACTGTGTCGAAAAAAATTAACGCATAATTAAGAAGATCGTTTTTGCGTGGATAACACACAAATAACTTTTACTCCTTTACCAGAAATTTCAATTATTCTACGAGGCGCCTTCTTCAAGCTCCGGATTCTCAATAGCGGCTGGGGCATAACGACAAGCAACATAGGTTAACTCATTAACGACTTGATCATTAGTACAAATTAATGCATTTACGTATGTTTCTTGTGTCTATGATTGTGTCGCTAAAGAGAACCAGGCTTACAAGTGCCCAGGCATATCAGTTCAGGACCCAAAATAGTACCGCACAGGAGGACCAGGTAAATCGTCCTCCTCGTTGCCTTCAAAGGACACTGTAAGATCAACATAGGCTTTACCAGGAGTTTTGATAAGCTTGGTCATCCTGTGAATAATAAAGCAACAGAGAAACGTTTTCAAAACATGGTAGGAATTTCAACGAGCGGTTGCATCATTGTCGTCACAAAACACTGTAAATGTAACCAAGTGATCTGAGGGGGAGAGAGAAATTCGAAATTCCTTGACATCTTTCCTTTCATGCTACACACGGGTCACGTGGCACGATTTCCTTGACAAGCCTTCTTGTCCAAAATCTGTTTTGTCAGATTTTGATCAAGGCGTCCTGACAAGGAAGGTCGTCTTTGTAACACGACCGAGGAAAACTAGCCAAATAGAAACTTAAGGAAAACGTCCTCGTGTGTAACCAGCTTCTGCAAAGATATTCCTTAACAAGGCCCATGGATCCCCTTTTTTCGAAACTATGCCTAAATGCTCAAATCTTTGGCTAACGAATGAACACTATGGGGAAGATATCAGTTTACAAACATTTCTTACGTTCTTCAAATGTGCCAACCAGAGAAACAAAAGACCCTTTTTGTTTAGACGGCCAATGAGGCTCTGGTCGGCAAATAAATGACAACAGGTGACGTCAACGATATCTTCGCTATAACGAAAGCAGTCGGCGCGTGAAAAGCTACACAGGAGTCAACGCGAAACCAACACGGAAGTGCATTTGTATCTTTAAGAAAACTAAACTTCCTCCTGATGAAAAGGCCATGCCAGGAACCCATGACTGGGAGTGTACAACTTCATTGTATTTGTGGAACGATGTTCTTACAGACCGAGTTACTTTTTGATTGATTTTCCCGCGAAATCAGACCTTTCCAGCCAATCACAAGTCTTGCATGAAAATTTATTACCCATGGGATTAAGAATGGTCACTAGTGCAAGACAAACCTTATTTAAGAACTTGTCCGAAAATAGCTTGATCTGTGAAAATGCCGTTACAAAGACATAGGATTGAAGTTGGAGGAACCTGGTTATCGGTTCCTGGCCATGTGGAATACTCACTTTTGATCCAGTCGCTTAGAATGTCCTGGCAGAAGTGGTACATACACAATCTTCACACCATGTACCACAATGGAGACCACAAACCCATACTTATCCTAGAATAAATCAAACTGAATAATAAGATACAGTCCGAGACGATGACGAGAGCAGGAACTAATGATTTAACGAACTAAAATTTGACTCCATTCCGAGTTGGAGCCTTTGAAATAACATCTCGGATTCATTAACAATTCGGGAGCAATGTTGTTATTTCTGTGTTTCTCCACCTTTGGAAAGATTGATCTAGTCTGGCGGACGAGAAAAAGCGTGACCCGCTCTAAGTCGGTTACTTTCCCTAATTTCAATATCAAAAAGCGAAATTTCGAGGAGAAAATGGTGAAATATATTTGTTGTCTTAGCAACGAAAAACAGTTGAATTTAGGTGCACTTTCATGAAGAATAACTAAGACTCCATCGAGATCCAAGCCAATATACCGGTATGCAAAAATTAAACACATTTTGGTTTAAGCAACAGCTGCAACCACGAAAAGATTCGTTTCATGTTTCGGTGTTGACTCGGGGGTAGTCGGAAAAAATCCGAGTGCTTCTTTGCAGGAGTTGAACTCTTGCATGTCCTTCCGATTACTAGTTCGGATGGACCACCACTGAGCTACAGCTACATCCGTTAGCAGAAATCGGAAGGTCGTGGGTTCAACTCCCGCAAAGGAGAACTAGGATTTTTTCCGACTGTACCCGAATCAACACCGAAAAATAAATCTCTTCATTTCATGGACCGAATACAAAAATGGCTGCCAATGTAGTATTCTCTTGTCTTTGTGAAAATAATTCTGATAAGCCTTCA
>NC_090870.1:12680654-12688154 GCF_036669935.1 Montipora foliosa | reverse complement strand
TTGCTTCAAACAATTCGCACTTACTTTATGACCGTAACTTCAGGAGGGCCTGGTTCAGAGAATATGACGTAAGGAAGCGCTAAGTTCAGGAAGCAATTCTTGTAGGCCTCTGTAGGGCTCTTAATAACAATTTTGACAAGCTCAATAGCGACCTGAAACAGAGAAAACCAAACTTAGTCGATAATACATGTTTCCAGAGAGAAACAATTGACCACCGGGGTACTCCGTAGGGTATGAAAAGGTGAACGGATTGGGGGGGGGGGGGGGGGGGGTTGGTGTGGTAGGGTACTGTCCCGATAAAAACACAATAGGCCATTTCCGAGTTGCTGTTTGTCTCGGTTACGAAGTGAGTCTCGGTGCTCAACTACTATAAGGGAACTGAGTTTGATTTGCATTAGAATACGGAACTCATTTCCATTTGAACAGTTGTGCACCAGTTCTCGCTTTAAAACTGAGGCATGTAGCTACTCAGAAATGGGCTATTCACCCACCGCTATCATCGCAGCTTTGCGAAATGCGCGACAATGAAACTGGTTGCTTCCCAAATATTTACATTTTTGCCAAAACAAACCCAATGGTTTCAACAAAGAAATCATATTGTGGCCTGATAAAGAAATCTCGTTCGAATGAGTGTTTTCCTGAGAAATAGCGCCTAATACAGTGAATTTTCAACAACCAAAGCGGAAGTTATCATTTGATTTCGAAAATATCTATATATATAGAGCGGTTTTCAATCGAGTGTCGTAAAACCAAAACCAAAGCAATTATTCTAACCAATCACACAACACATCAAAAGAATGCAATGAGCCAATCAGAATTCGAAGCAATTACATGTAACCAACGTAAAAGGTGGGAAAATACGGGCGGGCAAGTCGGGATTGGTTTTGATTTTGATTCTCATTGGTTAAAAAAATTGGTGCCAGTTTTTCCTGGTCAATCACAGAGCAAAGCAATGCAAAATCAAGGCAAACACAATTTACTTCCGACACATTTGAAAACCGTTCTATCACCAACAGCCACATTCCCCAGGACTGCTATTGCTTTGGTTTCCTTGTGCCTCAACTGGGTTTCATGTTTTGTAGTTTGTAATCACGTCATGGGAACGACTTTAACCACTTTGATTTGTGCAGAGAAAAGTCCTGGTTAACCAGGTTGATGCTGAACGGCTGACAGATACGGTAAAGGGTTGAAGAATTGTTCAAATTATTAAAAACAAATTGCGATTTTGAGACGGCAATACCACATTATATTGACGGCTGGTTGGGAGAAAATATATTCCGTATTGGGCGGAATATATTTTCTCCCAACGCCGTCAATATAATGTGGTATTGCCGTCTCAACATCGCAATTAGTTTTGTATCACAGTCCATCATTTATAAGGATAAATAAAACTGTAAACTAATCAACCCGCGCCTGATCGAAATTTCAATTATTTCTACCTGCGAAACGTATTTGTTTGCGTACGTCAGCAACCCAATTCAGTCCAACGACGTCAATTTCAACATTAGAACCACTCACAGGCCGCAAAAGTGAGACGGCAATACCACGAAATATTGACGGCTCGCGCATAGGCAAAACTATAAGAAGATCGCGATACTAGAGATAGTTTGCTCGTCAACCACATGGTTTCAACAACTCCACTCACCAAGCCAGCTACAGCAGCGGTAGTGGTAGCAATGGCAGGAACTATTTTACCCGCGATTTTCTTGGTTTTTAGCCTGTCAGCGTTCTCTATACTATACATAGTAGCGCGGAGATTCTGTTGAAAGAGAATTTGGAGGTATTTGACAAATTAGGAATCAGATATTCACGCACTCCTAATTCAATTCTATTCCAGCAGAGGGGAAGTGGTAATTGTCTTAACCGATTCAGGTGAGTTGTTATTTATGGTTGCACAGGAGTCCCATCGAAGGACGGACTTGAAGCTAAGCGTTCTGTACACCATAGAGAAGGAATGAGAGATTCTCTTATTTTCTTCGAGCTGGGTGTACTGTGTAGTAACATGAAGCAGTTGGATAGACCAGGGGCCCGTTTCTCGAAAGTCCCGAAACGTTACGGGCCATTTTCGGGTGTGACAATTTCCTTTGTATCTCAAGAACGGAGAGGATTTAAGTCGTCAAACTTCACAGTCATTTTTCTTTTTGTTACCTTAAAAATACCTTAAAAGATCGGCTTTCCAAAACAAGCGGTTGGCAGTTTCACAAATGGCTTTTCGGGCCCGAAACGTTTTCGGGACTTTCGAGAAACGGGCCCCGGGAGTTCATGGAGGAGAACCTCTACATCTTCACTAATTCCTTAAGTCAACCCTTTCCCGAGTAAATCTATTTTCAGGAACAGGTTTTTCCCGCAAAAAGTACCATGCTTCCCTTGACGCTATAAGATAGCTCTGTTTTGATTGGCTTTTACAACAGTGGGCGTGCTGAATCTCCCAAGGGAGGCCTTCTATAAATAAATCTATACTCAGGAAAGGGTTGACTCATAGAGGTTTTGCACGGCAGCCATGTTGCATGACAGGAACAATGAAAATGTTTTGCATTAGAAAGAACATTCGTTCCCATCGGAAAAAGAATACATTGTTCCTGCCATGCAACATGGCTGTCGTGCAAAACCTCTATAGGAGATAGAGGCTCACCTTGATAAGCTCTTGGATAGACCGATGGTCGAGGTATTGGCGGGAAGAGTGTAAGTCGGTGTACGCGATTACAAGGGCCTGGTGAGTTATTTCTGCTGCATTATGCTTTACCGAATATAAGCTACTGCTATGATCCAGCATCAGAGAGATCACCAGGATATCGCTGCTAAGCCGAAGATTGCGATTTCGAGCAAGGAGGACGAGGTTTAAACCTCTGTCCCGAAGTTAAAAAAACACTCATGTGTCACTCACTGAGGCAGAGGTGATGAAGTCAATATGGCCATTGGTATCATCGTCTTTCTCGAATTCTTGGGAAAACATGGGCAATACGTCTGAAACAAATTTCAAACGAACAAGTGGAAACTGTGAACGGTCAAGCAACTCAGGAATAAACAGGAATAAACTCAGGAATAAAATCCCAAGTGGGGAGAGGTTGTATCTGCACAACGTAGGCTCTATAGGTCTTACTACTTATGATCAAAATTATTTTGTTGAGTGACTACTATAAGTACCAGAATGCAATGTTTCAGTAGTCACTCAACAAAAGAATTGTGATGTGTTACGTCATAAGGGGTACGGTCTCTGGTCCTATATGAGAGAACAGACCCATATCAGTCAATGTCCAAACAAAAGACTTTGCAAGTCCAACCTCTCATTCAGTGTGAGGCTAGACGTGAAAAGACAATGCACCACGGACTCCAAAATGGCCGCTGAGAGATAAAGTTGAGTAGATGAGATATTACATTTTTCATGGATGCCAAAGGTTCCTTACCTTTGCTAGATTTTATTCCTTTAGCTATCAGCTCTTCCAGGACAGGTATCAACTTATCGACGTCAAAAGATGGCATTTCAGACGGTTTGGAAGATGTTTCATCGGTTTCGATTCGCTGAAAAATATAGAAACGGCGAAATAATTTGTTCATTGTTACTTTTCGGATCATTATTTAGCCACTGTTTGGTACCTAGGAAAATAGAAGACCAATAACGGGGAAATTTTCCGTACAAGAAGAGTATTTTCACTTAAAACTAGAGATTACCACTTATCACTCCAGAACGTTGGATATCAGCTGTTATTAAATTCTCAACCTCGGATAATGCATTTCGCGTGCTCTGATTGGTTCACTCAATCTCGGTTATCAGCTCATATACCTTGGTTTGACCTTATATGGTAAATGATTGCGTTAAGCGTTGCTAAGCTAAAAATGTTTTCGCCGGAAAGCGAAAATTCTCTTTGAATAAAGCCAAAAAGGAAATAAAAACTTTTTTGTGGAAAGTTTGGATCAATTCCGACGTTTAGAAGTACGCGAAAAGGCAAGAAATGTTTTTGTGATGAGCCGGCGTCTGTCTGACAACAAGGTATTACACAACATTGGATCAGTTCTCATCAAGTTTTTTTCGATTTCGCTCGGATTTGCTCGCTTTTTCCGCTCGTATTTCCTACTTCCAAATTATTGGAGTTGAAGGAATTTAATAAAACAATTATTCCATTCGCGCTTGTTGGATATGAGACTGGTTATAGCCAACTCGGCGCTACGCGCCTCGTTGGCTATTTACCATCTCATATCCAACGCGCGCTTATGGAATAATTGTTAATTATTAAATTCTCAACCTCGGATAATGCATTTCGCGTGCTCTGATTGGTTCACTCAATCTCGGTTATCACCTCATATACCTTGGTTTGACCTTATATGGTAAATGATTGCGTTAAGCGTTGCTAAATTAAAAATGTTTTCACCTGAAAGCGAGATTTCTCTTTGAATAAAGCCAAAAAGGAAAACAAAAGTTTTTTGCGGAAAGTTTGGATCCATTCCGACGTTTAGAAGTACGCAAGAAGGCAAGAAATGTTTTTGTGATGAGCCTGCGTCTATCCGACCACAAGGTATTACACAACATCGCATCAGTTCTCATCAAGTTTTTTCGATTTCGCTCGGAATTGCTCCCTGTTTTCGCTCGTATTCCGTACTTCTAAACTTTTGGAGTTGAAGGAATTTAATAAAACAATTATTCCATTCGCGCTTGTTGGATATGAGAGTGGTTATAGCCAACTCGGCGCTACGCGCCTCGTTGGCTATTTACCATCTCATATCCAACGCGCGCTCATGGAATAATTGTTAAATAAACAGCCGTTTCGGTACCATGAACTTGTTTTCCCGACCAACATTAATCCAAACCCAACAGATTGTTGCTAAGTTCTCCCTAACCTTCCCCTTTTCCAAATTGACGACACAACAGTGTAATTGACCACTTTCACCAACCTATATTGCCGTACGTTATATAGAGGGGTTGCTTTATGTCACCAAGATTTCCTCTTGGGACTGTTCCATGCCTCACTGATCTGGATATCTACTGTTTTTATCCTTGGTTTTCATCCACGCGTGAGACGGCCATGTTGGTGGACAAAACAATAGAAAATGGTTCCACAAGTTTTTGCATAAAATCCATTTTACAGCATTGTTCTGTACACCAACATGGCCGCCGTGACGTCAGATGAAAACCCACAATACAACCAGGTGACCTAGTGACGTAATTTGGACGACTGGGAAGAAAAACTTATCCACCGTATCCCACAACCGCGCGCGGCCTTACGTGTTGTTTCCAAATTTCTGGTAGTATTTCCATCGCCAAAACTCAACAAATAATCCCGTGTCTCCCACATTTCCTGTTACTGAATGAACATTCAAGTAGAACCGACGAGTTTTAACCTCGCCTCTGCCATGTTGAATTCGAAAATAACATTCAAGGCCGCGCGGGGACGTGGGATACGGTGTTAAAATTTTTCTCCCCGCTCCTCCGAATTACGTCACCAGATCACCTGGAAAACACCACCACCCACCAGCCCCCAGTCCCCGCCAAAAAAAACAACAAACGGCATTTAGGGGTTGATAAAGGTAATCAATGGTGTGATATGTGCTGCATTCAGTGATGCTTGGCCAATGATAACCCTTAACATTGAATAATAAAATTGCCATTTAAGATTAAAAGAGTGACGAAACTGCGACCACCTTGGAGACAAGAAAATCTCTCTGGCAACTGAACTTCATTCTGATGCAATGTAGGTTAAAATACGCGTCCCTCGTTAAATAAAGTGTGCTGCTTCTTTTTCCTAATGAAAGGATCCCAGTTCTTCTTTGGACGCCAAATAAACAGATAAAATATCGTAAACCCACTTTGACAATAGAGCCGAAATGGGAATCCTTGAAAAGTGTGCTTTATACCTACCTTTGAATTTGGTATGAAATCTGGAACAAGGACATTTTGAAGAATTTCAACAATGCGATTATCACTTAAATCCTGTTGAAAAAAATGAGAAAAGTCATACTATTAATAATTAACAGTCGATTCATTCACAAAATAGGATCAGCCCCAAAAGACTAGGTAAGCTGAATACTCTGTGTATTTCTGTCCCGGAAAGAAACGATCGCGCCCTCAGCGATTCAAATAAAATCGAGGGCCGAACAATGGGACGTTTAATTTCTCGAGTGACTTTAGAACGAGTGATTCGGGAAAAAAAAGAGACCGTGGTATTGTTATGTTTTTGTCAAGTTAGTATTGTAACTCATTTCCTCCTTTCTTTTTGTAATGTTAATTTAGTGAACAGGTTTTCAGTTTAGTATCATTGCGTGTTTTGAACAAAATAATAAAAAAAGAACGAGTGACTCAAAATTTGAATGTTTTGACGCACTACGTAGAAGGCCGTAGGTGCTTATGGGATACGTTAGAAACGACGTGCGGGATTGGCCGCATATTGAAAAGGTTTAGCACGGCAAATTTGCGTTTTGTAAAATATCAAGGAAACTTGTTAGCCACAGATGATCGCGCAATTTCTCAAAACAGGGACACAAGTCAGCACTTCGTATACGCAATTTTTCATAATTTTATGACAAACATACCCTGGCGTTTCTCGTATAACGAAAACGCGATCCTAAATCTTTCTATCGCGTATTATTGTCAGTCTTCCTCTGTAAATCGCTGTCGGCACAACCTTTTGCTTAAGTTTTGTTTAGAAACGGGAGTAAAACGGTGTTGTCATCATATCTTATAGATGGGTGCAACCAATCTCTAGAGATCTCTAGACGTCACAGATAACAATGACGTCATGTACAATTACTGGTGGACGAACAAAAGGAGGCAATAATTGATCTTCTGTTTTCGTCCACCCAATATGGCAGCGACGACGTAACGTGAAAACCACCTAAGATCTACAACGCATTCTAGCACATATTATTGAGGTACTTTGCACAACAACGACGTGAACGGAAAGGAAAGGAAAGGAAATTTATTTAAGTGTCTAGTCGTTCCAACGCTAGAGCACTAATTGGGAACACTGTAAACTGAAATTTAACAATTAACACAAATCAAGTCAAATGTTGGCTTTTTGAGGAGAGGGGAAAACCGCAGTACCCGGAGAAAAACCTCTCGGTGCAGAATAGAGAACCAACAAACTCAACCCACATCTGATGCCGAGTCTGGGAATCGAACCCGGGCCGCACTGGTGGGAGGCGATTGCTCCAAATGTGAGGTTTTGACGATAACGCAAGTGTACAAATGTGAATATTTCGTCCACATTGTACGACGTGAACGATGGACGTCGCCGTCGTAGATCTTGTGTCACGCAGGAAGACGTGTTAAAAAGGTAAATGTTTTGTTTAAAGTGGAAGTGCACTTAGCTATCATAGACAAAACCGTTGGGAAGGTTAGCACTTTTGATGTCTTCATTGCTTCTCTCCCCTCCCCCCTCATTCAATGTTGTACAAAACTGAATGGTTTTAGTGGGAAACTGTGGTGTTACCTTCCAACATTGAATAGGGGAAGGAGGCTATACAAGAGAAGGTCAAACTATTTCTTTTGCGCTTTAACAGACGCGGGTT
>NC_090870.1:12663154-12675654 GCF_036669935.1 Montipora foliosa | reverse complement strand
AGCTTTACAAGAACTTGCGGACTGCACAGTTCAAATTCAAGTCAACTATTTCGGTTTTCACTGCATTCAATCACTGAAGAGGAATGGGTCAATTAATGGTTCGCAAGCATGTAGCGTTGTAATTGACCGATCCATGTACCCACCAAAGAGGGAAGCTGTTTGCTTAGAGTTGGACGGAAAAGTCCGCATATTTTAAAAAGACGCAATAATGGTGTAGCTCCCAAGAACTCCTGGAGCTCTCTCAAATTACAGTTTACACAGTCAACAGAAAGATACCACGTTTTTAATACCTTATTACACTTACTCGATTTTCCCGTGGCCATTTCAGTTTCGGGACACTTAAATTTCGTGACTTTATGAAAACGAAGAAACTTTAATTTCACAATTGCTTCCGCAAATTAAAAAATATATAATACATTTTTTTTGTGTGTGTGTGTGTGTGTGTCAGTGCGGGCCAACGAGACTGTAATCCCGTTTCCAGACCTTTTCTCCACCGACAGCCTTGAGGACGAAGTTGACGAGAAGCTTATTACCAGCTATGGGACTTGAATGGTTTCCCACTCACGCTAGTGTTTTAAAAACGCTCGCCCTTAACATCAAATAAGTGTCTTAAGTTTATCTTTCTGAATCTCGCTTAAAGAAGAGAGTATAGTTTGTGGAAATTGAACAAGTTAAAATTATCACGAAATTTATCCGTTGCCATTCGCAATACGCACCTGACTTGCATAAGACTCAGTAAGATGAGGAACGATGACCTGTTAAAATATAGTGAAGATTGGATAACAGTTAAGAATAGTAATGGTTACTTGCGGACTTGCGAATGATACGAAAATTCGGCGCTTCAATTACCTGGACATGTCCCTTGGGTCCCATAGTTCCCGACTCCAGTAAGGCTCTTTGGGTACTGACACACCGGCTGGAGAAAGACAGAAAAAAGGTCCCTAAAAGAATATCAATCCTGCCCTCATTGATTAGAGGCAAATTCTAACATCACAAAGTTACCCCTGCACCCGAAAGCCACTCCCAGTTGGTCACCTATCCAGGGATTAACCTTATCCAACAGGACTAAAATTCGATAGACAGGAACGTGGTAGTCAGACTGGTGAACAGATCGGTGGTCATGTCACACTTTTGAGGGATAGTAGAGACTACTGTTATGAAGAAGAGGAAAGGCAAGCTACAATTTCTGGGCTGTTCGTTTCCAGCAAATACACTACATTTCACTTCAGTGCACACGAATTCATTCCACCGCGTGTGACAATTGCACAAATCTCACGAGGGCTTTCTGAATGTACTTTCATACGGGTGGGGTAGGACAAGTGAAGAGCAAGTTCTTCCATTTGATATTCCTCCTTTTTTCTCACCGTCTCCTCCCTTCACGATGATGTTAAGTGGTAAAGTAGTTAGTTATTCTTCGTCGAGGGTATGGCAACCTACCTATCCATATACCGCCTGGCCTCTACATTATCCAGAGCGTTGACAACGAGATCCTGACTCTCAAAAAACTTATCTGTGTAAAGAGATTCCTCGGTTTCTGGACAAACTACAGGAAAAAGAACAGTACATAAACCCAGATGCGCTATCAAGCAGCTTTCACGCGAACTACTAAGGTGTTTCAAAGCCACGGATATTTTCTGGCAGTATACTTTTGTGGCCAATAGGCAAATGTGATGACAAGTTGAAACAAAAAATTGCATAAGTCCTTTCAAGACATTTATTTCTCAAACCAGAAAAAGGAAAACAATAACTAAGTGTACATATTTCAATATTCTTATTCTTATTCTTATTCTTATTCTTATTCTTATTCTTATTCTCATAGAATAGTTGTAAATCAGTTCCTAAATTTCTGAAATATATCCAGTTTTCTTAATAGTCTTGTTTATCAAAACTATTGGGAAAATCCCCGTATGAGGGCCGGAAAAAGTCGTATAGCCCTGCTAGGAATACGTACTGCCCCGTGCGATTCGATTTCAGAGGATTTGGACGCGTTTAAAGATCCAAGTTATTTACAGCCAGGAAAGCAAATGCAAACAACATGTTAGACAAATTTTCTGTGCACATTTTTAAACTTACTTTGTCCAAACTTCATATTTTGAGTCCTCATGAATAGTGTAAGAGCCCATACCATAAAATGCTTCTTGACTGAGTTGAAGTCGGTCCGGACAGAAAAATATTTGGCGGTCGGTCCGTACGCCATAACCTCGGGCCAAATATTTTTCCGTCCGACCCTCCCACTCAGTTAAGAAGTGCATATTACTAGACAGTTTTTCTTGTTTTAACTTACATATTTTACGTTATTTTTTTCTCAATGCGCGAGTGGGCAGAATTCTGCGAATCATGCAATCTGATTGGCTCTGGGAGTGGGCGGAAACCTAGCCCTGGTTGTGTGAGCTTGTGTAATGACCTTAAATTTCCATTTTTTGACACCGAATCTGTTTACACACAAGTACATTGTAAGTGTTTCAAGAGACGTGGAAATAAAATTTAAATTAAAAACGATTTCTCTTTGAAACGCTTAGTTTGCGCGAGTCAGTAATTAAAAAGTGATTTAAGAGAGAAAGAGAGAGAGAGAGGGGGGGGGGGGGGGGGGGGAAAAAGTTATTTTCCAGTTACGGGTCGGTCCGTATAGTGAAAAGCTGTGACCTCGGTCTTGAAAACGCATTTTCAGGACCTCCGTCACAGTTTTTCGCTATACGGACCTCCCAGCTGGCAAATAACATATTATTTATTGTAATTTAGAAATGTATATTACGCAATTCAGCCAACTGGCAACCAATAAACTACCTTAGCCTTAACCTTAAAACTTACCTTTGTGTTGATGAGGATCCACATGGACATCTGGAAAAAAAAAAAAGCAAAACAGTCATCACTGCGCAAGGATTGTCAATGGCAATCCCCGTCTCAATCTCGTTCCCAGAGCCCCGTTACCCTTGTCAAGCGGAACGGGCACTGGATCCAAAACCGGAAACTCTGGTTCCGATTGAATAACTGCGCGTTCGTGAAGGGTCTTCTAACTATGCGTGGAAACTCAAACTTTTGAAAATATGGCATTTTCACAACACATTGGACTACGCTCTCGAGAAGTTAGGGAAATCTGAACTCCCCGTAAAGGAAGATCAGTATGAGGCTTTAAAGAATAAAATGTACAAGTCGAAGGATACAATCTGTATCCTTCCGATTTCTGTAACCCCGTAACCTCGTAACTTCCGGTGAAAAGGCAGGAAATGAAACCGTTTTTCAACAGCCAATCACATAAAGCCTTTTTTGGCGTTGACTCTTTGACTCTCTCTTTCCCGACCGCAGGTTAAGGGAACCATGACTCTGGCAATGAGATTGCTTGCCGTCTGCTCTCCATTGAGTTAATTCCTGTTGGAAGAGGTCAAGACCGAGATGCGTGACCATCTAATACCCCGTGCTGTACACTTTGGTGAGTCAGACTGGCGTGGTTGCTCGACTCCGGTTTTCCTCCCTCATTAAAATCGACTCCCAGCGAATTGATATGCTCCGTGACCGCTCCTAAATTTCACTCATGCGATCAACAGCCATGTTTCTCAACGAAAACAAAAGAAAGCGTTTGCATGATAAAAGAGTTCACTTCCCAGAGGATTGGGTCGGGACACAAATATGGCCGCCTTTTCTTTGTTTAGGGGCACAAATATGGCGGCTGTGACGTCATGTGAAAACCGAGAATAGCAGCGGGATCACGCCAAAATTTACATCCCCAACAAAGTGAAATAATCACGGTAAAATGATTACAATAACGCGAAGTCGTATTCGTATTTCCAGATGACGCTTCTAGCAGCTGGTGTCTGTCGTCGATCTTGCTTAAGCTCACTATTGTCTTCGGCATCGATAAGTGTTTCCTCCTTTGCACTCCTTGTTTTCAAATTAATATGAATTCTGTAAGGCATTTAAGCCAACAATTCCACTTACCTGGATTTATTAACACGACTGACGATGCAGCCGTCACTGACTTGGGTTTCTGCAAAAAAAGACATTAAAGCAAAATTTATTTCCCTCTATACTTAATTATACTTTCCCCGTGCGACAGATATCGACTTGCAAGTTTCTCCATAGTCTAACCATTGACATCGTTCTGAGAAGAAACGTGGCCATTGTACCCTTGCTCATATCCCTGATCTGAATCGCTAGCCTCGCTTCACTTTTGTGAACAATTTGGTTGGTTCAGCGACTCTTCGTAGATAGATATGTTCAAAGAAGTTGAGTTGATCGCTGTGATCACAGCCAAGTTTTAATTCATTATTTAAGACTGTGGTTGTAGGTTTGGTTAAAAGAATATTGATGAAGCTTGAAGGTCTATACAGATCAATCTTCAATGGTTTAATGCAAGGTCATAAACCATGACATCATGATGACCTGTTAGACGAAGCCTACCAGTCTAAACAAAATAACTCCAAGTATTGGCACATAATGCAACTTAACACTAATGCAATAGAGAAAAGTCAAATCGTGGACTTTTTTTAAATCTCTAAAGGTTTGACCGTCCTACTCTCAGCTCAAGGTAACTTTTCTTAAACTATTAAAAACTGTAGCTTTTTTTTCCTTTAGAAGCTACAACAGCCAAATTCGACATCGTGGTCGACGTCATCGCCATTGTCGTCATCCTCATCGCTGTCGTCGTCATCCTCATCGCTATCGCCGTCGTCCACATCGCTATCGTCGTCGTCCTCATCGCTATCGTCGTCGTCCTCATCGCTATCGTCGTCGTCCTCATCGCTATCGTCGTCGTCCTCATCGCTATCGTCGTCGTCCTCATCGCTATCGTCGTCGTCCACATCGCTATCGTCGTCGTCCTCATCGCTATCGTCGTCATAATCATCGCTATTGTCGTCATCCTCATCGCTATCGTCGTCATCCTAATCGCTATCGTCGTCATCCTCATCGCTATGGTGTTCGTTGTCCACATCACCATCGCCGTCGTCATCAACATTATCATCAACATAATTGCTAACTTGGCTAGTACATTTTGCCGGCATCCTTGCAGCTGCATAGTTTTAAACAATCTTAATTCCGCTTTCTTACCTGAATGTGGTGCGGTCGAAATAAGAACTGGCGATTTAAATTCGATTTTTCTATGAGGTCATTGTCTGTTACAGTCATCTGCAAAATGGAACATAAGGAAACTTTTAAAAACTTGAAAACCAGTTATTTTTCAATAGCAAATGAACGACTACTGTACTACTAAACAGAAAAAAACAAAGATAAAAGAAGAAGAAGATAAAAATACCATGCCACTCTGGCCAGCTGCAATTCCTAAAAGAGAGAAGTTCTTTAACAGTTCACAGCCGATAGCACCGCATCCAACCTACAGAAAAGAACAAACTTCCGCTGTCTCAAATCAATCAAACATCGAACAACTGATCACAGTATTGTGAAGGAGATAGTAAATGAATTAAGAGTTGTATATTTCGACGATGAAACAGGGCGGGAGACTATAGCGAAGAGTAAACTAGTACCCCTAGTAGGAGAAAAGGGGGGCGACCTGGCGTCCGATATGCCGTAAGGGTTCTCCCGCGGGTTCAAATCCCGCACTGGGCACTGCCTGGATTTGCCTTCAATGATCCCGAATTCAACTCCACCACAACTTGCCTGGTTCTGAGCCCCCGTCAAGTTGGGGTTCTTAATCATGTCGTGTTCAGTTTGAGTGGGGTACCTGCGGGATGGGAGCCTGTGAACTAGCTCGATAGCAAAGCGAACTTCTACTGTAGACAAAACCATTTACCATTTTCCAGTGCTCTTTTCAGGATAAGCTGACAATTCTTGGTGCTAGATGCCGTTCTAAATATAGGTGGTCTAAAATAACGACAACTTGCTCTGATATATTCAAAGCACGAGTCCATCACCCATGATTAACATTTACCCAAAGTGTCCTAGTCAACATCAGCGTCAGAAAAGTGTCCATTTTTAAACCAAATAAACAAGAGACCAAATCGGCTAACTCGATGTTGCAACCAATTTAAACCCAACCTCATTAAACCCATCATCGTGTTTAGTAGAGAAAACCAAGCAATCGCCAAATTACTTTCGACAGTTTATTGAAAACAGCAGTAGAGGATGTTGCGAACAACTTAACAATATGAGTCACGACCCAAGAATTCTGTACCTAGATGTGTATGGACACCTGTTTGTTCTGTTTTGGACAGTTTCTTTGATTGACATTTGCATATGTATATTGGACGTTGATCAGTCCTATGGCCTGTTTCTCAAAAGTCCCGAAAGTTTTCGGGCCTATTTCGGGTGCCACAATTCCCTTTATATCTTCGCAACGCCGAGGTTCCAAGCCATCAAACTTCGCAATCCTCTTAGTTTTGCTTACATTAAAACATGTTAAAGGATCAGCTTTTCAAAATAAGCAGATTGCAGCTTGACAACTGGCTTTCTGGGGGCGAAACGTTCTCGGGACTTTCGAAAACAGGCCCCTAGCCGAGTTTTTTCGTGCCGAGCAGTCACTTTTGTCGAGTCTTTCGAATCGATACTATTGTTGAAAAGTTGTTGTATAGAGGACAAACAAATTAAACGAATCAATTGTCCTGTCGAGTTGTGTAAATTTACAATAGTGGATAGTTAAATCTTCTTTTTGGGAACAGCAAATTAGTATAGTGTGTGAAAAAACAGGAAGTGACAAGGACAAAATCATTTGAAAGTTTAAAAAGACGGATTTCTCACCATAAATAACCTTAGATTTGACAATTTTGTTAGCAACTCTTCTCCAATACAAATGCGCAACGAATCGTAACGATCCTGCCTGAGGAAGGGAAAAGATCATCATTGCAAGAAAAATGGCAAAGAAAAAATACATCAATTTGAATGCGAACCTAAGCGTGGACGAAAACAACCAGCTGAAATGCTCGTGCGTGCTGATAGCGCAAGAAATTATATGCAATGGAAACGTACAATGCATTTGTAAGATAAAGCGGTTTCAAATTGAGTGTCGAAAGTAATTAGCAAATTACTTTGGTTTTGCATTATGTCACTCAGTGATTGGTTCAAAGTTCTCGCGCCATTTTGTCAACCAATCAGAAGTGAAACCAAAACCAACTGTGGCTCGCGCGTGCACATTTTCCCGCGCTTTGTGTCGTCTACGTGTAATTACTTCGAGTTTTGATAGGTTTACTGGATTGTCCTTTTTGATTGGCCAAAGTAATTGCTTTGGTTTTGGTTTTACGACACTCGATTGAAACCCTCTCTATCCGTTCACCTAAAAGACCTTTTAAATCCAACACCTAAAACAAGACGAGCAGCGTTGGGAGCAGTATTAGCGCAATGGTTAGAACACTCACCTCCCACCTACGCGACCCGGGTTCAATTCCCAGATTCGGCGTCAAATGTGGGTTGAAATTGTTGGTTCTCTACTTTGCTCCGACAGGTTTTCCCCTCTCCTCTCCTTTTCTAGTTTGTCATAGACTTGAATCGTACGCCTCCAGCTCGAGAGACTGGGGCAATCAGTCCATGTACACTTGACATTAAAATAAATTATCTTCACGTATCCGTTTTCATTTGAAAACGCAACTTTGTCTTTACGGATACGGCCTCCATCCACACGTATTCGATGAAAACGATCACTGAAAACGGAACTTTTCAAAAACGCTCTCCAGAGTGAAACGTTTTGAAAACGCTGTTTTCGCTCACACGTGTGGGCGGACGAAAACGGAACATTTCGAAAACGTTGACGTCACACTATCAGTTCCAATCCACTCAGCGCAATATTATAAAACGATGCAAAAACGCAACGCGTGGACGCGAATTGTTTTGAAAACGGAGAAAAAAAGTTGCGTTTTCAAACGAATACGGATACGTGTGGACGGAACCTAACACCGTCATCAAACCTTGGTAAAAACGATTTGTTGTCCAGTTCCTCTTGTCCCTTGAGCACTTCGGTGGCATCAATGTAAAGCTATCAAACAGGAAAGGAAAATCACACCGCAAGCTAATGGCAAATGACAAAAATGAATTTTACAGTTGCAGTTATGTCCAGGACTGACCCTAATTAGATGCACACCCAATTTTTGTCATCCAACACGAAGAGCCCCCTTAAGTCTAATCATTTGCTACCCATTTCCAGCAATAAGGTAAGGGTAAAGGTTAGCGTTATTTTTATCTAAGGGCAAATGCAGTTGATTATCTGTACTTGAAGAGCAGCATTTGGGGGAAAAGAGACGTTACTTGTCTGTATCAAGAACCCATGACCTGGAGCCTACAACTCAATTGTGTTTGTGTCACGGCGTTTTCACAGACCGGTTTATCCTTGGTTTTCATGCACGTGATGAGACGGCCATGTTGGTGTACAAAACAATAGAAAATGGTTCCACAAAAAGTAATGAGACACACCACTGTACGGTACAAGACAGATCTCTGACCATGGTGAATATGTCTTTTCCTGTTTACATTGCTAATAAAACTGAAGATTTTCAACAATTTTCAGCAGTTTTCACACAAGTCATTATTACTAAAAAGTAGTTGAATCAAATATGGACTTGGTCCCTGTTTCAAAATTAAATCAATGTCAAAGAGGTTCATATCAAGTCAATTAAACGATCTTGCACGTAGATATTTGGTGGTCTCTACGTACCCACTGCCTTAAAGGGGTGTATTTTCCAGTTAAGGCTTTCAACGCTTCTTGACCCACAATTCCACCAAGAGATGCTGCAAGGGGAGAGAAACAGCCCCGTGATGTGAAAGACAGTTGAAACAACAACTTGTCATCCATTTGCTCTGCCTAGGAAAAACAAACAAACTAACTAAGCAAAGGGAAGCTATGAACCAAAATCGAACAAATTCCCTTTTGGTTTTTGGCAAAACGCAGCGTGATTTCAGTCTGATGCTTTCCAGTTGCCATAATCACGATGCCAAATTTCTCCATTAAGCAAACACACAAACTCTTCAAGAAATGGAATTTCTGACGTTTGAGTGACATGGGAACGAGTCAGTCATCTTTTGACTGCACGATGAAGAGATTTAGATTGATCGCGGTATACAAGAGGCTCTGCCAGGGTAAATTCCGACAAGCGACACGGCCTAAAAAGTAGCGACAGCACTTACAGAGAAATCGCAACAAACGACATCCTTTCTTTAAATTTCCGACAGCAACGTGCAAAATTGACAAAGCACCGACACGAGACCTTTTAAAATTCACACAAGCGACAAGCGACATGGGCCACTTCGGAAAATACCATAATTTAATACCCTTTGTTTGTCTCCCAAATTTTGCATGAGCATTGTTTTTGTTTTCTCTCGGGATCATTGTAAGTCCCAAGACAAAGAGTGTTATGGTATTTTCCAAAGTGACCTATTGAAGTCTCATTCTAGTGAAGTCAAAATTAGAGCATGGAGTGTCCAAGATTGTGGTTGTGAAGACTTTAAGGACTGCCCCTTCCACCACGAGAGGTCTTTCTCTCACAAACTGTTGAAGAGTGCTTCAAGTCTTTGGGCCCATGGCAAAAAGCACTACATAAATTAACACCCCGCATAATAATATCTAGAAAAATGCTCTTGACTTATACATCATTACTGTCTATGTGTCTCTTCCCCTTACCTTAGTGACTGCCTTGAGGTTAAGTGCTTTTGCCAACTCGCATAATTTCATCGCATCTTCATTGTTTCTAAAAGGATAAACACCACAATGGAAATGTCAAAAACCAATATTTCAGATTTCCGCTTGTCTATGTGTGGCCAAACCATTATTGATAAGGATGTAAAAGTTACATTGTTTTCCACTAAAATTTGCAGAATTCATGTATCCTCCAAGGTACTGTAACAGGATAATTATACGAGTCTGAAAAATCTAGAAAGTGATATACGACAAAAAGACACTTGTACTTCAAATCCAAACCAATAAAACAATATAACATAAGACCAGTAGGGGAGAAACCAATGTCTTTATGAGACCATGCAGTAACGGGAGAAAAAAATGTAGAAATCATAAATATCGTTGCTGAAACTTGTGCGCATACAGTACAAGCCAAATCACTGTCATACTGCTGCATGCCAATTCTCAAGCCTGCACAAGATTTTTTGCGAGTCTTTTTCTCCTTTAAGCTATTCGCTTTCGGGGTCGCCACAGCAAATCATCTGCCTGCATCTAACCCTCAATCTTCTGCTTCCTATTCCGATATATTCACTATCCCTCCTCTAGATCTGTCCAAACCATCTCAGTCTGGCCTCTCTGACTTTATCTCCAAAACTGGCATGTTGGTAAATTGACATGGAGAATTGGCAAGTACCGGTACATGGGAAAAACAGTCCTTGCTGCTCTGAAGAACCGTAATATCAGACAGAGAGTTTGTATAGACCAGTGACTAGAATTAAGAGCACTAAAGATGGCTGGCTTTTTTGGCACAACTAGCTCTCATAAAATTAAAATGAAATATGTCATATGAAAGGAATATTTTGTAGAATACCAAAAAGTCATACTGGTCCACATCTATAACCATCTGATGCAATCACCTTTTGAGAGTCATTTCATTCTTTATTAACTTGTATATTCATTCTATCTCAAGATCTTTTCAAAATGCAGAAAAATTATATAGCTACCAACGGGCAATATTTTGTCTCAGTGTTACACCACCATTATGAGTTTTAATTAAGAAGTATTAGGCCGCTATTGATACAGCTAAGCTCTTGAATGAGCCTCATTAATAAAGTGCTACTTCTTTTTCTTTGGATTTCAAAACTATGTTAACTAAACAATAAGGGTCGATTACTTAAACGAAGTCTAAGTTAGGCAATGTTTAGGGCTGAGCCACGGTTTAGACGTTGTCTCAATAAACAACGGCTAAAGGATGTTTAAAATTCATTATTGAAACGCGACAGAACGGTGTTTTCTCTAGTCAATAGCTAAATCACAGCTCACGTACGAGGAAATGCATCGTCTGCGGAGTTATTTCATATGCAAATTTCCGGATAGTGGTTATGTTTCTGCAACATGGCTTCGAAAACAAGTTGCACAGCAAATGTCAACGCACAAGAAAAACTTTTAATGGCCTAATTGGGTAGAGACTTTTCAGAAGTGGAAAGCAAAGGCTATCACAGTAAAATGTTGGCAAAAAAGCAAAGGCATTGGAGGAAATTCTAACTACATTTAACTCCCAAAATCCCAACGGTATCAAACGCCATCTCAGTCAGCTTCACGGATACTGGAGGCGGCTGAAACTCCACGCGAAAAAGGAGCAAGACTTTCATCATCGTGAAGCAAGAAAAACTGATGAAGGAAAGGCTCATGCCTCCCCAAGCAAAGTAAGCCAATTAGTCGTGTACCTAATCCCAGCCTCACTTAATCCTTTAGAGTAGGAATTTGATGATGCAGGAGAAGAACTTGATACAAGGCCAGACAACGACGAGATGGAAGTTATTGCATGCGAAGTGGGGCCAAGTCTACTTGCTGACTTTGAAGCTACCGGTATTTGCCTTTTTTTAAAATGACAATTTGTTACAGAATTCAGTTCTCTTTTGTTCCCTATTTTGTTGTCAATGAATTTTACAAGCAATTCAATTAATTCATTTATGTTATTAAGCAAGTTATCGTGAAACAATGAGCTGGCTTTTGGCATTCTCACTTGCGTCTGCAGCAGCAACAATGTCAAATGGAACTTCTTCATCTTCAATGTCTTCATCAAAGTCTTGTTCTCGATGCATAATTATGGGTGAAATCATGCATCACTGCAGTGGCCACAATAATGACAAGTGTATTCGCCGAGGCGGTGCCGCGCAGTCCGAAGCGCAGACACAGAAAACGTCTCTTTGCAATCCAAAGCATCTCTAAATAACACTCCTAGTACACACCTATGTGAAGTATGTAGTGCACTTCTCTTGTATTCTTTCGCTTGAGGATTGGTGTCATTAAATATGCTCTACAAGCGTATCCAGTGTCACCCACAAGAATCCCATCAATAGCATTAGCCCTTAGTTTGTCTGCGATCTTGCTGTTCTCAAAAGTGTGTGAGTCGATCCAGCAGGCCAGCGGGCTACGATGTTAGTAATCAAGGCATCACCATCACAAACCGTTTGGACGTTGACGGAGTAAGACTGCTCCTGTTAAGAAATGCCAATAGCATTTTCTTTGTTTGGACGTATGATCCTGGTGTGAGTGCAATCGATGGCCCCGATCACGCCTGGAGAGTGCGCAACAGCATAAAACGTTCTCTTAGTATCAGCCAGCTTCTCTAGGAATGACAGAAATTGTCCTTTTTGTTTCGCAATAAAACCTTGTGAATGACCGGGCATACAGAAATACCAAATAAATCGCAAATAACCCTCTGGAAAGTTCCTGTTGCATAGAATCTCAAAACAATTAGCATTTGCTCCATTGGTGTAAGCAGCGGACCTCTCCTTGTTTGATGTTGAAAATCTTTATCCAAAATATTTACGAGGTCAATGACTGAGTCCTTTCTAAGGTGAAAACGCATTCGAAAGTCATCGCCGTCGTATTCCTTTAATGGGTTAAATCTATCCCTATGGTGCCGAATTTGTTGAATATGAACATT
>NC_090870.1:12648154-12655654 GCF_036669935.1 Montipora foliosa | reverse complement strand
CGCCTAAGGCGCGAGCCTGTAAGGGAGTCTGGAGGTACACACCTCCCTAGGGAATTTTGCAAATATAGTTTCTCTCAAATGGTATTTCCTGCAATTTGCATCATCATACCACTGGAGTCTCTGCCATGATTGTCCGTTTTGGAGCTGCTAAATGGAGCGAGTGTGCACAACACGGGCTGTTCAATGGAGAGACTGGGCGAGACATTATAGGACAAGAAAGTGTAATACGTAATGTTTTACATGTACACTCAGGTCACAAAAAAAAAACTTAAGCAATTTTTTCCCTTGTTTTCAGAATTTCGTGATAGATCGGGAGGATATGATAAAAATCGGAAGGGTTGCAGAATGGCTGGGGCAGTGACATACATGTAAAGGTGCGTGTTCATGTAATAAGCCACACGCCCAATTTGGAAGGTCACTTTTTAAGAATATTAATTAGGCCATTCAGAACTCCAACCACAGATGGATCCGTGTACCTAAGCCGCATCTCCTTATTTTTTACCTCAATTTTGATACAAAAAGGAGCAGCTTATTCATGGATTTTTACAGTACATTCAGTTTTGGTTTTCATAAGCACAGAACTGCCTAAAATTGTAACAGTACTAAAGTACATGTAAATAGAATGCACTTCATTTATTTCATTTTTGTAACTTATGGCTGACAAAGAATAAAATAGGATTAGGAAAGACTTTTCAAGAACCATTTTTCAAGCAAGAACAAACTATTAAATAGTCTCAAAGAATTCCTAGTACAATGAGGACATCAATTGAAAATACCTTAATTGGCGGATCCTGAGATCTGCAAAACATATCTACTTCAAGCTGTACACTGAGCGGTGCTTCTGTGAGCATCACGCACTGAAGACAAGAAAAGATTCTAATGACAAATAATTTTATTATGAGGGAACAAGACTGTTGTTAATTATTATATGGCTGAGCCCTGAAGTTAGAGATCTAGTGTGCACTCCCAGCCAGATTGGAAACATACTTATAATACAGCTGCCTTTATGTTGAAACATTAACAGGGACATTACAATTACATGTAGTATAGCAATGAAATGCATTCCTTGCCTGATAGTGCTTTAAGAAATCATAGTTGTCTTTGCTGATTGAGGAAGTTGAGGTCTGTATCTTAACATATGGATTCAGCTCTGCAAGTCGTGTAGCACTGGCTTCTGCCCTAAACAATGATGATTACCATTACAGTTCATAACAGGTTGCACTTAGTTTAGCTTAATTAGTTTACTTCATTCAAGATTCTTCATCACCACCCAAGTGTAAAATCTTGACTGCTGGCTTTTAAAATCATACTCAATGTTATAAGATTATCGCTTAAAACAAAATGGTGTTCTCCTGCACATATCTCTCCAGCCCCGTTGCTAAGCCCACATAAATTAATAAAGGCAAGAAACCAATAAGCTATAACGTGCATACATTACACCAAGCAGTAATGGTCACACAATGGAGCAGTTAACAGGTGGTTCAAGGGCTGGGCACCAAGTAAATTGACCTGGTCAATCCTACTTAATACTACCTTCTCTACTCACTACCTTTCACTTAAAATATGGAAACATGCCCAGCTGCATAACTTGAATGACCTCCCACACAAAACCTTAATAAACTACCTAGGTTAATTTCAAGACTGTGCTCTAACGGCACCCAGTCACCTGAGGCGACTAACATTTGGCTTCACGCAAGTGAGAAAAATAACTCAGTCGCCCAGACGGGCACTCTGCTTTATTGTATTTCTAGCACATAAGGCGGCTAAAAATTTCAATATGCTAGTGGTACAGTTTACGAAACCTCTCAGAAAAGGTTTTTTCTTGTACGAAACAATCGGTTCAAAGGCTGTTCCAAGTGATTTCACATGTAACATAATCCGTGACTTTGCATGTGACGGCTCGCGGCAGCACATATTTCGATTCTTTCTCAAAAAATAGCATTAAATTTGGAACGTGGCGTTTGGCATTTCTTGGTTATAGTTTTAAAAAAGAGTTGTTACTTCTGATCTGACAACGGTAAAGCGCAGCCGGCGAAGCGGTGCAATTTACTTTTGTATTAATTTACTTTTTGTATGAAGCCGCCAGCTTGGCTAAAATATATTTAGGTTATGGTTGTTTTTCCCCTGTCAATGAAATAACAAAATAAAAAAGGGAAAGATATCATGTTATTTGTTGTTGTTTTAGAAACAGAGCAATCCCATGTTGTCTTTGGTGTTGTGACAAATCATTGAGTGCCCTAAACAAATAACACTGCGACTGGCGCTTCGACTGAATCTACAAAAAGCTCATTCCACTAAACATTTTACTAATAATATAAGGAAAAAATACTTTAGTTTTGTCCTGACAGGGATGATTTTCGTCCAGATCACGATGACTTACTAAAAAAAAAAATTGATAGCCTTTGGGTCACGGTGGTTTCATTGTTTCAATGAATGCAGTTTTCACAAAAGCTCCACGGGAATCAAGCGGCATTGATTCACGTTTTGAATATTTATTTTCAACCCGTTACTAACCAGTAAAAAGGTTTACCTGTATTAGACCCAAACGTTTTTACACAAACCTGCTGCAATGTTTACTTTTTCACTTTAAAACCTGAAAAACATTGGTGGCATTGCCACTTTTCTCATCTTTCTCAAGTATGGCGTGAAAAATTTGACGGGTTGCAGGTTTTTCTCGCACTATTGAGTTTGACGATCACAAGAGCAGTTACTGTATAAGCAGCAATGTTTTGTTGAGAGAGAGATCTTGCTGTGTCGTTGATCTCAGATAATTAATTAAATGAATAATAATTTGATTAATTCGGGTGACCAACTTGGAGGGCTGGGCACCCAAGCTGAAATGGCTGGGATCCCAAAGGGCTCCCCGAAATTTTCCTTAGAGCACAGCCTTGAATTTATTGTTTCCTGGACAGATCTCGACATCAGGAACAGCTAGGCTAAAAAAGGTTAGTCAAAATTTTAGGGAACACATGCCCCGTCCCAATGATATCCGATCCTGGAGATCCCAACGCCCTTCCCCTCCTCTGACTACCCTTGAGACTCAGAATCTCCAGGACTGGCAGGGGAAACAAAATTTATGGCAAACTTGGCAAAATGTTTTACCAACTTTCATTAACTGAACACATCCATTCCCATAATATCTCCTATATCTTAATTACAGTGGATTTCACAAAACTTTTGACAGGCGGTTTACGAAGTTCATTATGAATTCCCAAAGTTCACTTCGAAATTGGGAATTTCATTATGTAACTGTCAATCAAATGGCAAACTTTTAATCGAACTTGGGAATTTCGTGCCGAAGTTCGTGCGAATGTGGCAAAGTAATTTCACCATTGCTCTCGGTTGTTGTTTTGAAATCAGTGCCTTCACTGTGAAAGGAAAGGCAATTCCAAGTTTTGTTGGGCAGAAAATTCTTGAAAGCTGGTTAAAATGGAAAGGACCATCTCAAACAAGACAGGAACTGAGACTTCCAAAACAAACCATGGCCAAAAGTGTTGACATTTTCGTTCGCAGAGGGAATATCGAAGACAACAAATGAAGAAATATGACTCAGTCAGCACGTGCTGAATGATGTGAATATTTACATCATCCAATCCCAGCATTTACAGCAGTGGAATCCAAAACAAACTGGTAGAGAATAACATTTCAGTGTTTGCCAGAGAATGTCCCGTCGCGTGCATCGATCAGCTGCAGCTTAATTTAAGATCTTGGTTTATATTCTTTCAAGAAATTCAGCGTTATTCCACAGGAATCAATGACCATTGAAAATAAAAATATACCGGTACCTTTCCAGTAGTTAGCAGCTTCTGCAGACAACACATTTTTGTGATGCGTGTTCAGTGTTCATTCCCACGAAGTTCGGCGCAAAATTCCCAAATTCGTTTCGAGTTTTCCATTTGATTGACAGTTACGTAATGAAATTCGCAAGTTCAAAGCGAACTTATGAAATTTACAGCGAACTTTGCAAATGGCCTGTCAAAAGTTTCGTGAAATCCACTGTAACCTCTGACTAAACTGTTGAATAAACTTTCCAATAAACCTGGGGGAATTGAGTGACTTTCGTGGGAGATCAAGAGATTTACTCTGTAGATGCCAAGTAAGTGCTTAAAGTTTTACTAATACATTAACAGTCTACCAGAAACAAGTTGTTTATGGAGTTACCTGTTCTTCCTGTTTCGAACATCATCCTCTCTCAAAAAGAACTGGCTTCCCAGATCTTGAGAACAAGCGATCTTGGTATCATGCAATGTAATAGACTAATATAATAACATAAAGGTAAAAATATTTAATTTAGCTTTGTACATGCACAAATTATTCTCATTATTAGGAAAAAATTATTATAATAATAATAAATAATTATAATTACACCTCACATAAACATACTGTAATTAAAAATTTCAAAAAGTACATTTGTACGTCAAGTTGCTTCACTTTTAATGTTGAATTATTTTAATACCTTGATGCCTGCTAGAACAATATTTTTTGCTGGAAAAAAAAATCAGATACTGGTAAAACAACAAACATTGTGTGAATAATACTAGTTTGGATTACACAAAGCCTCAGTTCAAGGGAAAACAGCATAATTATACCATGGTATAAGTTTTGAGGTTTGTCATATTAATTCTGCAGCCTACCTATTTCAATTCCCAGTCCACCGAGACCACTCAGAAACACACTAGATTGTGCCATCTTAATCATTGCTCCATCACCAAGCATGTAACGTTGACGACTGTTCAATAAAATACAGCAATTAAGTAGCTTTTACAGATTTAAGACACCCGCTGATCTCAATAAGTGTCACAACGTGCCACCCAGCTCTTCTTCCCACCTTCAACAAGTCAAAAATTGGACCCCTTACCTCTGCTTGTTAAGTAAAGATAAACTGCTGGATTTACCCCAGCCAAAAAATGCTAAACCCTAACCTGCATCATGAGACCTGATTACTGCAAAAGCTAAGAAAAAGAATACTATTGCTCACAAAATCAGCCCAAGTTTCCTCAAACTGAGAATCTAAGGGTAGAGGTTTCATTAGAAGCCGGTCACCAGTGGGATACCATCTATGTTGTTAGAAATTTGCCGCTCACTGCTGGCTATACTCTGCCTTGATTTTAAATCTACCCCTTGTAAAAGGACAAGAGTGACTGCCGCTTACACTGATTAGCCCAGACATCTACTTCAAAAGTTATTGAAATCCCTGTAAGGGGTTCTCCTATTCATAATTTCTAATTCTCAAACAGGGTCGATAATTTATTCACCGAGTGAGTTTTTTATATGCCATTTAACATTATTGGATAAGGTTGAGCATGATAGCGATAATTATCAAGACCAAAGAACTGTGTTATCTGTGTTATCGGCTGAGGCGGATAACACAAACTGAGGCCTCGATATTAAATTATTGCTATCATGCGAAAATCGTATCCAAGAATTGCTTGCTTGCTTGAATTACAAACTGCTGGTTAGTGTGTTAAGTGACATCACTTCTGCATGCATAAAACTATAATGTCTGTATAAGGTATCACGTCATTATATGAAATCTATTGTCTCAGTAGGTATGATGTAAGAGAAACAGAGAAAGCAAGAATTAGCTGCATGCTTATAGCCAATTAAAATCAAGCTGGTGACACCAATGTTTAATAATGAGTATTACTGGTTAGGTAATATAATATTTTAACATTATTTTATCTTACCTGTACAAAGAGTCATCAATCTCAATGTCATTTGCACCAGCCATGATTATGACGTAAGCCTTTTGATCGTAACAGAAAAACTACCTCTGTCTAGCCCAGTGTTCTACAGAGGAAAACCAAGCAAAATGTCAAGTTGCAGTTATCCTTCTTGCATTAGCGTTATGATTTGATATGTATTAATTTGATTTGATTGCATATTGTTCATGACCCCACAAGCTATTCAGCTTTAAACAATATCGTGTGAAAAAAATAGTCTCATTAAAGTGGTACTATGATCAAAATTTTACCCCTTGATTTTTTGAGTGTATCATAGAATTCCATAAAAGAACAAAAATGCCATTTACCGTTTGCATATATCTGCATTGGTTCCGGAGATATTTAAGTTTGAAAAATGAATAAAATATGCAAATGAGATGACTGATGATGGCATACACTCAACCCAATGTTATATTGAGTATATAAATAGAGCTAACGTAGCCAATTTGCAGCGCAGACCATTGAAACTTGGTGGTCTAATAGTTCTACAGGAAACACATCTATGGCTATAAAAAATTCTGTTCCCATGGCAACTCACTCTTTTCCAGTCCCCACCCACTTAATTTCAATATATTAGTGATTTTCAGCTTGAAAAATGTTAAACAAGGCCACAAACTCGAGCTAACATATTTATATGCTTGCTGGATCATGCAGTGCTGTTAGCAAATATCAAAATGGAATGCCAAAGGTGGCCAGGAAAGCTTTTAATATGGGGGAGGTCTGGAACCCAGTATGATGCCATGGTAACAGAACTGTTAAGCTCATATTGTGGAGAACATTTAGTAGAATCTTACTGCAAAAAATGAAAAATTTCTGATACAAATTGGCTGAGATATCTCTTTTCATCATATTTGAACAAAATTTGGTTGAGTGTATGACGTCATCACTTGGCTAATTTGCATAGTTTAAAAACTCGAATATCTCTGGAACGAAAAGAGATAATTATTTGAAAAAAGTAAACAGCATTTTTCTTCTCATACAGACTACTTGGCTTAGATAGGAAAGGTGCGATTTTCGTAGAGTACCCCTTAAGTTTTTTTTGCGATCTGCGAGTAAAACGCTACGTATTACACTTTCTAATTACCTATAATGTCTCGCCCAGTCTGTCCATTTAACACGCTGTGCTGTTCAGACTTATAATGCCAGCAGTTTTACTCCATTTAGCAGCTCCAAAAATGGTGGACAAGCATTGGCAGGAATAAAGACTTATAAAATACGACAAAAATGATGTCAAAATGCAGGAAATGCCACTTGAAAGAGACTAAATTTGCAGAATTTCCTGGGGGAATAACCCCAGGCTCGCACCTTCAGCACAAAAGTTACACACTCCCTATTTTCCTTCAAAAGGGGTTGGAATGTCTGACTAGGTGGCCTAAAAGGCACATTATAAACTATTAAACAGACTATGTTGCCAAGGTAGAGTACCTGACTGTGAGGGTCCACCAATGCAAGGGAAGCAATTAGGCCCTTCTCATACAGAAAAAATAATAATAAACTGCAAATCAACCTATTGTGATCCTTGACCAATAAATACACCCTTCCATGGTTTTTTACCGCCATCTTGGTTGGGGGGCAAATACAGCTAAATTTACAGTAAATGTATGGGATTTTGGCCGACTTTGAACCGCTGTAGCACCGCTAAAAGGAGACAGATTTCCAACCTTTCCCAATACTTTAAGGAAGCTATGACGTCTGTAAATTCGAATAATAAATCTTCTCATGTTGCTCCTATATTGTAATTTCGAGGCAATTTGCCATGATGATTTTGGAAGGGTTT
>NC_090870.1:12620654-12643154 GCF_036669935.1 Montipora foliosa | reverse complement strand
TGACCGCGTGTGTCGGGATACAAAGAACGAACAAAAAAGTTTGGTTTGTTCATCCAGTAGCCATATCACGTTGGGCAGCCGTCACCGTCAAAAATACAAGCCTTGTAAACCGTTAAGAATAAACGGGATTGGTCTAACTGTCTTTTGTAGAATGGTTTATCGGAATATGAAAAGGATTATTTAAAACACAAATGGACAAGTCACCTTTGGAGAAATGAAATACCCAAACATTAAATGGTTTATACAGTTCATGATCAGAAACTGTGTAGAGACCCTTGGTGAACTGATTTTCAAATTGCCAAATAAACCTGATGAAGGCTGGTATTGGCCAGCCGAAATCTCGTTAAAATGCATTTTCGCGTTGTTTTATCAGTCGTGCAATAGTCTACTTGACTTTCATAAATACAAAGAAAGCTTAACAATTACATGATGAATTTCAGCCCGGGCGCAAAACGCAAGTTTCCATGAAATAGTTTACTGAGATGGGAAAACACAATAGATGCGCGTGCTCACGTACGTTCCATTTGCAGCCCGGGCTGAAAAAATTATGGGGATTATTACCTGGTTTTTTTCAGCCTACTCGGGCTGAAACCGATCTCCATGTAATCGCCACTTTCATTTTAAGAGGATTTCTTTCAGAACCCGGGCTGAAATTCGCCATGTAATTAGGGAAGCTTCCCCCGGTCAACAAACAAGGTGCGATTTCATTGTTCTGTACCGGACATGTGATTCGCTGGATCTGAAAATGTTGGAATCTATTGTTTCAGCTCTGCCCTCTGATTCGTTTTCAAGCACTCTTCTGAAGATTTTTTTTTACCTCAAGAGATCAAAAAACAATGCGCGAAAATTAAAAAGAAACATGCGCGTTAGCAAAATCAAAGCTACAGATACAGGAAATGTATCTATTGTTCCAGTCACAGGAACAAAAGACCCTTTGTTTCAACAGCCAATGAGGCTCTGGCTGGCACATTAAAGGGGCTGGGTCACGCAATTTTAGGCAATTTCAGCACTGATCGAATGGTCATAGAATTGCATAAAATATCAAAATAACTGTTCAAAACTATAGAAGAACTCTAACAAAACACAGGGAAGCCAAGAAGGGACATGGATGGACAAAACTGGAGAGGATTGAAATGGACTGAATTTGGGTAAATTTGAAAAACGTCGGCCCACCTTTCTTCAAATTTATATCAGTCTCTATCAAAATGTCATTTACACAGCTGGAAAATCATTCTCAGTTGTTATGAGGCCGTGATTTTGCAAATGAAAGACTCTTGCTCAGCCAATTTGACGTTTAAAGCTCATAATTAACACAATTAAACAAAATTACCTAAAATAGCGTGACCTAGCCTTTAATAACAATAGGTGACGTCAACGATATGTTCCATAAGAAAGCGCAAGGGACTCACCACGACTGAAATATAAAACAGGAAACATATTTCAACAGAACCTCCATTTTAAATCTAGCTGGTTTTAAATACTTCCCGTTTTAAAGAGTCCTCATTTTAGATATTATATTACCGCTTTGAAAGATTCCTCTTTTCAAAGTTTCCTGCTTTTAAATATTACCTATTTGCAAGCCTCAGGCAAGCCACCCCAGTCATGCGAAGTCGTATTTAAGTCTACTTCAAATGACGCTGATAAACAGTACCCCGGGAACAGTACCCCTTTTGAAACGGTTAGTTTCAATAACTGCGTGGCTCGCATGTTGACTGCATCGCTCGCACAGCTCGCTGACTCGCGCATTGTACAACCTCTCTGAAGATTCCGCGTTCTTCATTACTGCTACGCCCCAGTTGTTAAATTGCTATTTATATCGGTGAGTCATTATGACCCAGGTGGATTTGTCACGCAACCGAGGAGCGATGTCAATAGGGGTGCAGTTTCTTTGGAGTACCACAGAGGGGTCACCTGTGTTGTACAAAAGGAGTTAAATTAATTAAATTCATGCCAGGACTATTGTATTCACAACAATCAAATCCTCGCACTTTTTGTGTGATTTATGTAATCATAGCGAAAACAATAAAAGATACTGTAAATTTTACCAGCTGATTATGTTTGGGATTATTTCAGAAAAGAACGTCATGTCATACCCCCTGTAAATTGATGCCTGCGCTTGCAAAGCAAAGCAATCAGCTCTCTTTTGCGTCTCTTTTACGATTCCTTCGAATGCCACATAGCTCATAAAGATTATCTTTAATCCCTAAGTCGAGCAAATCTTGGGGATTGCAAAACCTTATACCTATTCAATTACTTCATACGCATTTCTTCAAAAAAAAAAAACCCTTTTATCAATGTCACTAGATGAACTTCCTGTTTTGTTTTACGCAATATATGACAGTGGTAAAAACAGCTCAAACATTTCAATCTTGAACTCTTTACCAATTGATGTGATGTATGATTGATCTGGTTAAGTGTGGTTACGTTTACGAATCCAGTCTGACAAAATAGTTTCGCATGTGACTGTGGTTTCTAATTTATCATAAATTTACGCTCGCTGGACTGAAGCGGTCACGGTGTTCCATGATGAACGAGCATTTCAGCTCAAGAGGAAGTTTTTGTCTCTCCAATGGAAACATCAGAACGTCGTAGAGGAGAAAAGTACATGGAGGGCTATTTGGAAGTTAAAGAATCGGCCAAGGTAATTTAATGTATTTTGTTTGTGCAGAATGCGGCTGTTTCAACTGCGCAGTCGACCAGACAAAACTTGAAATGTGTCAAAATGGCTTTAATTTAGGCACCTCGCAAGAGCAGTTTTGATTCCTCTTTGTCTTTGCACAATTTGATCAAGGGGAAAGAGGAAAGAATATCTTTAATTAACTGTTTCTACCGAGCACTTAAATTAGGGGTATCGTTACAGTTTATGTTTTGCGCAAATCTGTGAATTGACCTGTCCACCTTTTTTGAATGTTGATCACATTATCGCTTTTCAAAGGAAACACGAGCCACTTCTGACCATACTTTTTGCCGATATTTACTTATTAATTAACGATGCTGTATCTCATCATTGTTAAAACTATGTTAGTTGATAAACAGATTCATTGAATTTGTGAAATTTTGGCGGCACGCAACAGCGATCAGATGATCTTGACAATTCAGGCAGACTTTGTGAAAAGAAGGTCACGGATCACGTTCGGTTTATTTAGACTGGGAGGAAAAAGGATTATTCGAGGTCACAGCTTCCACATTTTTCAGGCTTAACTCATCGTAGATGCAATATTATCTGTCTTCTTTGGGTCAAGTCTCGTTTTCCGTTAATTCCGTGCCAAATGTCAAAAATTTGTCGGCGACATTCGTGGGGTACTGGCGATCACGACATTGAAAATTTCAGCATAAAAAGGTAAAATCGGTAAAATAATGTATTCGTATGCGTTTGCGTAGATTTGCTTACGGTGGTGTATGAATAAGTTTGAAGCTATATAAGACTTTAAGTCATATCCATGACAAAGATATTTCGGATATTTATAACATCCAGTGAAGTTTCTGTTAGAGTAATTTGCATGAATGAATAATCTAAGCAAGGTATTAATTTCATACTTTAGGAAAAAACGACGAGTCGAAACCAAGATGTATCAATTTTAACCTAGTTTTCTAAGTGCAGAATTTTCCTCCAAGGAGCATTTCCATCGTTCTCACAACGTTTTGGAGGGGAGAGAGACAGCGATCCGGTTTAATGTGACGTCATATGCCCCCCCTCCCCCGCAAATAATTACGTGTACATGGTCAGTTCATACGGAAGTTTTTTGCTGTTTGTGCATAGCAAACATCATCGTAATCGCTGTCAGTAACGCGGAAAGTTGTTTGACAAGCAGTCTAGGATTCTGGAAGGTTTGCAAAGGTAAAAGTTTACGTTTCGTTCCGAGCCGTTCGAATTTGGCTTTGGAATTCCGATCGATGTTGGCATCTTGGATTTTATGTGGTACTCTGCCAATAAGCCAATGATGAATTTCAATTATGCTATCGCATATACCATGTTGGCTTACCTTCGTTGATGGAAATCAAGTTTTAGTGATACAGCTTAATCATCTTTCTGCACAGTGTTAAAAAGGCCTCCATTGCAAATGAGCAATGTCAATTCCGCCGCATGTTTTTTTAGCTTCAAAACACCTTGTAGTTGATTTCCTTCTCCTACGGTCAATTAACCTAAATCAATTTGTTATTCAGTAACGCTCGGTTCTGAATCTTTTCTCTCTGCATTGCATTTTTTATTATTAGCGGCGGACAATTTATCTTTAAAAACTTGCAGTATCGGCGCTTCGTCGATCCTTGAAGCTATTGTTACAGTAGCGCTAGAAACCGGAGCAACCGATAATTAACTAGCTTTAATAAAAGAGATTTGAACTCCACTCAAGAACAGTGGACTTTGATGCCATCTCTTACTATGAAGTTTTCTGTCAAATCTCAAGATTTTTCGGTGTCTTAATCATACGGAACGCTCACACTGAAGACGAATCGAAGGAGACACTGTATCTTATAGGACGAGAACTTAATAAGGGTGTATTTTTAGCAACGATCGAGTGTTACCGTGATCGAGTTTTTCAAAAGTGGAAGTCCAAGACCAGAAAATCAAGTATTTTAAAGGCGATGGTGTCTATTCCTTGTTTAGTGCTAATTTGATGTGGTACGTTTTATGATGCAATATTAGTTCTTTGTCCTCTTGTGATCTTGTATAAACTTTGGACTGTGCATCGGAGAGCAATAAATACTATTTGGCATGGTTTCAACAGGACATATTAGACGATAAACATGTTTACAATATAGTCGTCTGTAGCTAGCAAATGTGCATGGTAATGTGACGTATTCTTACTTCAAGAAAACAAAGCTGAACAGTATCAGCTCTAGCAGAATATTTCACTGCATTTTTTTTAGCTCGAATGAGCTTAATTGTTCTTTTGTCTTCTGAGCAGCTGGTGTTTCATCCTTTTTTGGTGAAAAACGGAGGAGTTAAAGTCCCATACATGTAAGATCCAGCTCCTGACAAATAACCAAACTTTTCACTGTATTTTTTTGTAGTACCCTTTGCTCAAAATTCCTTTAATCTAGCAAGGTCATATGCAACTACATGCTTGCAGAGATCTACCACAACACCAGGGACTCCAGGCAGCACTTGTAATTGCAAAGGCAGCACTTTCTCTTCAGTTATTAATTTTCAGTGGTACTATGATCGAAGTGTCAAACCTTTTTTTTTTTTGGATTTCAAAACTATATTAACTAAACACTAAGTGACTCAAGTTGTAAGCCTTAACTTCAAAAAGACACTTTGTTTATTTTAACCGAACTTTTCCTATTTAATGGTCCGCCATTACACACTTTAAAATCTTGAGAGATCTAGAACTGGATCAAGGAGAAAATGATGTCAAAGACTTACTTTAGTTTAAGAATGCAATGCGTTTGTACACACCTGAATTAATATGCAGCGCAGAAGTTTCGGGCTTTCACTTTTCCCTAAGTTCAACCCTCTGAGGTCCAGTTGGTCAGTTCTGAACATGAGTAATGGCGGACCGTGAAATCCAAAACTTACACTCAAAGTAAACAGCCTGTGGATAAAAATCAAAGCTCAAACTTTTGCGGGACAAAAATTTTGTCTGAATGTCAGTCAACTGAACCAACCTTTTGGCTGTACGGTTGGACAAGTTGATGAGCCACTATCAAAGATTGATGTGCCACATTAAACTAATTGCAAAGCTGAGAGTTGATGTCATCAAGCAGTGCTTGAAATTTAAAAAATTCCAGGTTTTCACTGTCTCAAAAGCCGGTCAAGTAAACCCGTAAATTTGGTTGCCCTGATAAATGTTTGGTTTCCCATAGGAAACCCCCTTACGATTAAATGCACGCATGTTGTATACCTGCCAACTCTCACACCTGCGGGTTGAAAACTGCAATCTCACGCCGGCTCACGCTTGCAGGCCAATTTCTCACGCCTGATTGAAAAATGTGAGTTGTTGCCGTCTTGCTTGACATAATTTCAAAATACCATAAACGTCCATGTATAAGCCGCATCCGTAGATAAGCCGCACCCCGAATTTCGAAGCGCAGATTTTGGAAAAAAATGTAATACAATAAAGTTTGATGTTCCAGTAATGTTATATTGCTATAAACCAACAAGGACAAACAATCAAGGTTTCACCATAAAGTTGAAATTCCTTCGATATTGAAACAAAACGAACGAATGCTTAGTAGCCAAGCTTTAAATGTGGGGAGGAGTCTGGGCCAGGGCCTGGGTATCATGACCACGTCTATAAAAGATGTACGCGCAATAGGTGAAAAATTTCATGCAGAACAGGAGCTTGATAATGCAGTTGACAAATTTGCCAAGAAGGTGGTCAAGGACAATGAAGCCGTCGGCCATTTACCTCGCGAGTAAAGTGAAAATTAATCGCTTGAAAGAACTCTTGGAGAGCAAGATTCGCCGATAAACACTCGAAGACACAAAGTCGGCTCCTTTAGGAGCCACCACTCATTAAAAAGTCAATGAACAACAGCAACATATTCTCAGTTTCTTTTATGTTTCTTTACTGAGATCTTAAGAAGTTGTATGAATATTAATTAAGATTTTTAATACTCCAAACACAGATGTATCCATGGATAAGCTGCACCCTTGATTTATGGCTTCAATTTTGTGAAAAAAAGTGCAGCTTATACATGGATGTTTACGGTATGTTAACTCTGACCCACGTAAGGAACGAGAACCATGTGTAAAATGAATAAATGACGATACCTTCCTCGTGAAAAGCACTAGGAGCGGGCTCGCATTTATACGCGTCCTAAGACTGGGACTGGGAAATGCGAGGGCTGTTTTCGCTTTCGTCACAGTATGCAAATTTGGAAGACTTCGGACGTCTTCGGAAGACTTCGGACTTCTTCGGAAGACTTCAGACTTCTTCGGGAATCTTCGGAAATGATCGTGTCGTCTTCAAGAATCCCAGCACTCCCAGGATAAAAATCTCACGCCTAAATCTCAGAAAAAGTTGGCAGGTATAATGTTGAGATGTTGGAGCTTGAGTATCCAATAGTTCTAAGTGTGCACCTGTGTTTTTTTTTGGTGGAAGTCTGGGGGTTTTTTTGTCGCATTTTCAAAATCCTTTGCCAGCTACATGTTGGTTACATTGAATTTTCCTATGTAACAGTTTTGTGTAAAAGCGCCAGATATTCAAAACTTGGGAAAATGCTCAACTGCAGCAAATTCATTATTGTTAATTTTACACTACTATCTAACATAGACAGGCTTGGGAAATTAATTTTCTATTTTTAGCTGGGTTGTTCATAATTTGTCTTTTCTTCAGGTAACCAACCTTTTCAGTTTGCCAAAATCTAGTCGCCCGGTAAACTTTCTGGTCGTCTGGGATGACCGGACAACTGCCAATTTCGAGCACTGACTGTATGTTTATCGTTCAGAAATGGCTGTTAGTATGTGCAAACTTGGCGCTCTACAAATCTAATTGCAAATTATGATCTAAATTAAACTTAAACTAGATATTAATGACTGCCACTTACAATGTGACGCACCTTATCGTGGCCACCCAACAAACTTCACATTTGACAATTACTTGTAAATACGTCAAATAAAACAACCCATTCAACAGTGTTCAACTACAACAGTGCGAACTTTGCGAGGAGGGATGACTGTCAATCAAATTCGCTCACCCTCATTGGCGTATAAGTTTTAAAAAACTTTGTTAGGTGGCATCGGTAAGGCGCGTCGCACTGTAAGCACTTAAAGGCAGAAAACATATTTACATGGTGACATTTACATTGTAGGACAAACTACTTAATTAAAGGAATCAAACATTAACAAGTAAAAGAAAAGTGAATTTTGTCTTCAGCGCAAAAGGGGAAAACCATTCAAATGCAAAGTTTATTTTGGCAACAAACAGATTATAATTTATTCCTCAAACGAAACTGCTTGGTCATTTTTATTGTTAAATTCATTCATTTTTTATTTTAGTGGGTCATTCACTGGGTTGTTGTTCGTGGATCTCAGCTGTTTTTCTTCAAGGATTCAAATACTCAAAATACAGAAAATGTAAGTCAGCACTGCATGTGAATTACACATAATTATTCAGAACTTTTGTTTTTCCGTTAACAAGGGACTGAATTTTTGTGCAATATTTTGAACAAGTATTGACTCTTGTCACTTTACTTTATTTGTGAATCATTTATGGTCAATGCATGCTCACATTCAAATAGTGTTTACCACACATGAAAAAAGTTAACTGGTTGTCGCGACACAACGTGTGTGGTATCAGAAGTTTGCTTTGTTGGATTGCCATGCTGGTGATTCCATTTATTGGGAGACTGAGGAAGTATCAGAGCAAGGATCAACTTGTAAAAAGATGATGGTCTATATTTTTGTCATGTCGGGCTTGGATTATTGTAACGTAACAGTTTATACTTTGACCTACCTTAGTAAGGAATAAGTGCAACATGTTCAGAATGGTTCTGCACGCTTGGTTTCGGGAATAAGAAGATCTGATCAAATTATAAATATTGGTGCATGCATTTATTTGTCTTCACCACTTGTCAAATATCAACTGGTTTATTTACTCTGTTCATTTGATGATTTTCTTTTACAAGTTCCTCCTGTTATATATTAACTCATTTTCGTATTATGCACTGAAAATCTGGAACAGTTTACATTGTACTTAATGAAATCAAGTATTCTGAATCTGTTTCTATTTTTAAGCAACATTTGAAAACTTTTCTTCTTAGAAATTCTTATTGTAGATAGTTCATGTAGATTAATCAGACCATTGTAAGTGCATTGAAAATTCTTTAAATGCACCATAAAAACCTACAATAATAATAATGATGATGATGATGATTAGTATTATTATTATTTAAATATGGAAATTTTGTTCTAGATTAAAGGCCATGTGGATTTAGGGCTGAGCTCAACCTTTAATGGTGGTAAAAAGAGCAAAGGCAAATTTGAATTTGAAATCAAGGGAGAACAAGGCAAGAAATATTTATTCAGGGTAAGGCTGAATACATGTACATTTTTCATGATTGTATTCTTGACTAGTAAATGAGCAAATTACATGTAGTAATAAAGCTTGGTGTTATTCTTTAATGATCCCAGAAGGACAACAAAGCTTATAACTTGAGGTGGTAGAACCAGTTTCACCACTTTTAGATATCTTCTTATTAGATGGGTTATAACTTCTATACTGTATCACATACAGTAACAGCAATGTTATGGTACCACATAAAACACCAATTATTATAATAATTTGCTTAACAAAATGCTCCCACCATTCTGACGTAATAGATTATCATGGCAACATGAGAGTTCTCCAAAAACACCCTATATGGTATTTTGTCTTTACTTGCTTATATCTCAAAAATAAACGTGTTGGTGACCCCCATTTTTTATTTAAGCAATAGACCACAAGTTTCTATGGTTTATAGGCTCATAAGCCATGCGGGATGTTCGTAGAACACGAGAAGAATTCGTAAATCACGAGCCGCCGGAGAGTTATTTTATTATGAATTCTTTGAGTGTTTTTCCAACATCCCAAGTGGTTTATCATGTCTATAAATTAAACCATAGAAACCTGTGGTCTATTGCTTTTATATAATAATTCAGAAGACAGGCGATTTTTCCATGAGTTTACTGGCACAATAAAACATGGCTGATTGACCAATCAGAGCATGTGCATTGATTTGGTTATCATATAATGTAGAATAGTAATAAGCAATTTAAAATATAACTATCAGCAAAATTTTAAAAAAATATTGGGAGCCAATATTTTCAGAGCTACTTTATAAGGTAGTCCTGAATTGGCTTCCAAGAATTTGTTTAAACTTTGTCGATAGTTCTTTCTCAAATGGCGCTCACCGAGTTCATTTTTGAGATATAAGCAAGTAAAGACAAAATATACATGTAAGGTGTATTTGGAGAGCTTTCATGTTGCCATGGTAACCTATCATGTCACAATTTTGGGCACATTAATTTTTGTTAAACAATAATTACCTGGAATACCTGAAAGGTATCTGAGTTGTAATGTGGGTATAATTTAGTTTTCTGTGCAGCAAAACGACAATAGAATTACGAGGCGCTGATTTCATTGGCTAATTAAAAAGCAAAGTACTACACACCTCTGAGCAATAAATTTGACTTCCCTCTGTGAAAAAACAACTGCAACAATAACAAATGAACACAGCCGCGAAGGAGAAGATTTCCGATATCGAGAGACTTGAAACAGCCTCACGTCTTAGAGAATTCCATGAAAATTGGAGTTTATAACGTGCAGTGCAGCAACCAAATGATGGGTTCTACGTTGCGGCTTCAGTGTGACTCATTTAATTTCGTTTGCTGATTGAAAGCGCATCTTCCACGAGATGGCAAATGACGCTAAAACGTGAATATGCTGAATTCAGCCTTCTGGAAATGTTATGAATAAGATTATTTCCTCTAATCCTGCCTGTTGACAACATGACGAAATCGAAAGTACAGAACCTCCAGCAACAGTATGTTATAAATGGCTGAAAATTATTGGTTTCTTTCTGCCGCAGCTGTTCTTTGTATGAACATCATCCGCCGATGTCATTTTTTTCTTTTAATTAATTGCTACAGTTTCTTGATCTGCATGTTAGCTATCTAGAGCTGGAGGTCACCGGCCGCGTTATTCACAACTCTGTTAATTTGGAAACTTTGCAGCTGGATACCGGTTTTCACTTACATAAAAAAAAAGTATGTGAATTACAAGAATAGTTTTTCACTCGTTGTCTATGTTGCTACACTGTGATTCACCCGCCTTTGCCTCGTGGGCTTCTTTCACGTGAAACCAGTTTACAGTGTATCTGATGTCACGCTACATACTAGATCCCGCAAAAATAGACATTTCCATTCCAACAACCTGTTCCAAGACGTACTACCCCTATAGCTATGTCACCTGTTGAATTTATTTGCGATTGTAAACATTAAGCGATTTTCACTGGTACATTATCACATTGGTACATTTTCACTGGTACATTATTATGAATGAGCAACTAGCTGCAGAAACATTTACTTGTTTTGTTTCGTACTTAGCAAATTAAAAAATAGTTGCTCGAGAGGCGCATGTGACTACTGCGGAGATGGACAAGGGGAAAAGAAGTAAAATATTCTGTTATGTGAATAGGGGTGGCTGAATTGTGGGAATTGATTCACCACAGCTTTCATTCGATTGTTTCTCGACCATTGAAAAACTCACGTGCAATAGATCATATTCACTGTCACGCAACAAAAAAATAAATTCGAAACGTTCAATGAAAAAGGCCAATAACTTGGAATGTTGCCGGAAACAAACTTAGAAACCACCTCTCCAATTCTTAGATCTGTGGGGTACATCGTTTCTGAGCTATTTGTCGAAGCGTTTCACACAACTTTTATTACAACAGAGTTTTATGTAGGTGGTGGATCAAAGTGCTCCGACATCTGGACTTCACTTTGCCATGAAAGCGCTTACTTTTCGCTCATGAAATAAAATACATATGTATGAACAAATCTCCTAATGTACTTGAAAGGCTCAAACTGCTGAGACTCATAGTGATAGACATTTTTTCAATCAAATAGCTTGGTACCACAGTGTCACGTAAACTGCTTAATGTGACAATTTAAAATATGAAGTTCAAAATACTGTATTTTCGAAACTTAAGACGTCACGGAACTGGAAACTTGGAAAAACATTTATTTCTCTGGCATATTTAACCTCCTATAGATAACAATTCAGAAGACCTTGCTAATATATGATGATCTCACTGCGAAACCATCTATAGTTTGACTATTACGTGCTAGTACTTCAAAGCTTTGTTTATCTCTAAAACGGGATCAATATTGCTAAAAATGTTTTTCCTTTAAGGGCTTTTGCGTTCCTTCAGCGGCTTCATTAAACGCGCAAACGGTCTCGGTTGGAAAAAAATACGAAAGCTACGAGAAGTAACTGCTCTAAGAATGAAAATTTCACTTCAAATTACAGAACCGTATTCTTCACAGATCATCATCTGTGAACCTGGGGCACCTGAACATTTTGTTTGTCCTCGCGAACTATCGGCGAATCATTGTACTGTTTGCAGAGTCCGAACTTTGGTAATCTTTGTATGCGGATTGGCTCCGAAGTGTATTCTAGTGTTACATAGTCATTTTTGGAAAACTAACGCGATGGCAATAGTGACTACGCGCATGCGCAGTAGTCACAAAAACTACCTTTTCCAAAATGTATCACCCTACTTCTGCGGCACATGGTATTCCGAGTAAACACTTAAAAAAGCATCTTGTTGGCATTTCATATGGTACCATAGCATTGCTGTTATGTGATACAGTGTTGTAATGACAACTCTTAAAAGTAGTGAAACTCATATTTCAGCCACCTTAAAAGATTATTTCAACTTTTAGAGAAATCTGTTATTAAGAAAAATCTCAAGATTACACTGTATATGTAGTTAGCAGCACTGGTTGTTTGTCTCATGACAGAACTAATAATAGTTATTATCCTACTTTTGACATCACCAACTGTGACATATTTATTTATTAAATTTCTGAATCACTTTTGTAAACTTACGGTAACTTGTATTATTTTGATGTTTGCAGGTTGGTTCTGAGCCTCTACGTCTCCAGTGGATTCACTCATTGAGGCTTGCTGCTAAGGTATTTTTGGCGTTAAGTCTGAGTTGGATCGACTGTTTGAGAGCATGCCTACGCATGGATGCAGTTAAACTATAGTTTTCTGTATAAATTAATTTCATGCATTATTCCAAGAACAATCATCTTATTGTTCGTATTTGAATCAATTTGTTAGTATTTTAGTATCTTCTTACTTTCAATATTATTAACATCAAAAGATGTGTGTATACCTGCATGCATTTTCACTTATGTCCTTGTTTTCCTCCACTGAAAGTTCTCAATTGACAACATAGACTTTCGAAAAGTCCTTCGTCTAAATACACCGCTCATCTAAATCACGATTCGCTCAAAAACATATTTACTCCTGGGATTATCGTGAGGTCGACTTGTGGCAAGTCTATTGACAACAGGATGCAATTCAATTCAAAGTTGGTTTGTATTTTGTTAATCAAGTAGTGAACTTTCAGTATAGTACTCCCCACTACATAAAAACAATTGCATGCACATGCAGTGCGTGTAGTTATATTTCGAGGAAATATTTGAGAATTTTCATTAATTTTGTTTGCTTTTAGGGAAAGTCAACACCACCTCAGTTAGGTCTTTTAGAAGAAACTGGTGAAAAAGAGAAAGTCAGCAACCAATACTCTGAAGGTTTGCTTGCCTCTTGTTGCATAAATACTTCAATTATCAGTGAAATAAAATAATTATTATGTTATTATAATGGTTAACTTTTAAGAATTACCTTGATTATGAACCATTCCTTGTCATCTTTCTACTTTAGTTCCCATCTTGACATGTTCTATAAAACCAGATATCTGTGAGGTGACAGATCAGGAAATGCATAAAATGTTTGGGAAGAAACATCATTCATTTGGCAGCCATTGTAAAAACTTGTTGCGAAGCAAGAGTTCTAAGAGAGAGGTAGGGATAGCGATCATTGTTATTAATTAGTGGGTCGATCCTTTGGAACCTGCTCCTTAAGTGCCTGTTTACAGTATATGTCAGGCAAGCCAGCCCAGTTAGGCAGGCTGCCCTGCTTTGCTGAGATCTCAGCTAAATTCCCATTTTCTTTGGTAAAATCTCACTTCATTGCGGGCCGGCCTACTTGCCAAGATCCCAGTCTGAGCTGCCGAGATCTTGGCAAGCTGGGCTGAAAAATTCTCATATGAATGGTCCAGCCTGGTGTGCCAGGATGAAAAATTGTCATGATGAATGGGTTGCCATGAAAACGCAGCCAGATTACAGGATTATTTTTGCATCTTTTGTTTTAAAATGCCATTCCATTATTGCTAGGGCTAAAATGACCCTTCATTTCATACCAAAACAAGAAAACTTACCAGTTACCCTTTGCATGACTTTGATGGTTACAAGGCACATAAACAAATTCCTGAAATTCATCCCGGTAGACCTTACTGGAATCACCCGTTTACAGGGCCCCCTAACCAGGCTGACTCGCCTCATGTAAATAGGCCCTAGGTGTTTGCTGACTTGCTTACTCATAACATCAAACTACAGCCATGCCAGAGGTCCGGTCCTCTTAGTGCAGTAATTGGTTAATGTATCTTATCAGTCTTGTTTTGATGTGTAGTATCGTGGAGTATTTTTACAATTTTTAGGAATACTCAGCGATACTACACACCAAACATCTTACCAAGTGCACTAAATTTTTGGCAAGTGAATTGTAAACAACTGAGAACGGGGCAAATGTCATCACCTAAACTAGTCAAACTGGTTCTCTACTGTGCAATAACCAAGTGTATGTACAGTAACAAACTGTACAATATCATGGTATATTTGTACTCGTTTAGTGCATTTTCTGTACAATAACTAATACAGTTGACCCTATAATATTTGCCAAAAACCATTATGACTTGTTGCTAAAATAGAACAAAGATTACGTAATTATTATTTTATTTTGTTCCTGTTATGTCAAAGTAGCTGTGGATCCATGAGGCGATAGCCGAGTGGATCCGCAGACTACAGTACTTTGACAATGTTATGACAAAATTCATTGTCAATAACAGGACAGACGCATGAAAAACTGACATCAGTTTGTTTTTTACAATTATAGCAAAAAGGCAGAGGAATCAAAATTAAGTCAAAACACCAGAAGAGCGCAAGACAAAAATGCGAAAAACTTCAATTTTCTTCAAGCTGACACCACCAATATTGTGTCTATTTTGCATAAATTATGAATTTATGTGTCTGTCTGGTTATTGACAATAAAAATTAGCCAATGAGCATGCAAGAATTTTGCAGTCATTGTAAAATAACTCATTGACTTGTGGGAGTGAGACTTAACAGATTTTACTCCAATACCAGGTGATTTTACATGGGGAGTCAGAGGGTCAACAACACCTACATCCGTGACTCAAAAACTGTCGCCTTTAACCTATTGACTCCTGGGAGTGAGACTCAATACATGTAGATTTTACTCTGTCTAATGCCAGACGTACGCATTAAAGGGAAAATCTTACCTTTACCTCTTTGCTTTGAAAGCCACTCCAACAGTCATTGATCAAGCTCGGGATGCACTCCCCGATATTCTCCCCATTAACCTCCCCGTTGAAGAGATTTGCTTGATCTTTCCTCGTGTGATGGACGATCGACTTGCTTATGCCGTATTCTCTAGCGATCTCGGAGTTATTTTTTACAGCTTCTGCTTCAACGACTATTTTAAGTTTAGAGGCGAGGTTGCAAGGTTTTCAGTCGAATGGCTTTTTATAAAATGCTTCACTTGTACAAAGACATGTTTTCAGTGAGGTCAGCAATTGTTTTAATAATATTCGTCACCTCGATCACGATCACATAGCTTGTTTGTTTCTAATCTTTTGCGTTCATTTTATTGCTTTGAGTATAGTTTTTCAGTCAATGTCAGTTTTTATAAATTTTACCAAAAATTCCATGATCAATAATAAACATCAAGACCCAAAATGGTTCTGGGCTTATAGCGAAGTATTATGCATTTACAACTTGTGTTGATCAAGTTGATTTTTTGTGTAACAAGTTTGCGGTCTCGGCTTATAGCCAAGCTCGGCTTGTAGCCAAATAAGTACCGTAACGGTAAGCTATTAACCCTCTTACCCCTAAACTGGCCCACATTGACAAGTAAGATTGTCTGGCATTTGACAGAGTAAAATCTATGATGATCCCCACTCTCTCCATTCAATGTTGACTTCATGGGGGCTCTTATGCATCATTAAAACCCAGCACGGTAACTAGGAGCTTTTGGGGAGGAGAGAACTTGGCAAGTGTAGGAATTAAGGATCATGGCAGATTGGACTGTGTTCTGATACTTAATGAAAAGGGATTGGTGTTACAAAAATGTTCTTATATAAATGCTCTTTATGTTGTTGTTAAATTAGACTATTTTGGTTATTTTTTCGAGTTCCTTTTTTAAGAAAAATGAATGCTTTGTGAATAATGGAGTGTGTGAGTGATTCTTTAAATTTGGGTCCATATACAAAGGTTTTTGCTGTAATGGCAAAGTATGTGGTGCCTCAGTAATGACGCCTGCAGTTGGTTGTCTAGTCTATTGTTCTCCGAGGAGAACTATAATAGTACTACAAGAACTATGTATTAGGGTAACTGCAGTCACCTATCTCACAGCAAAAAAAATACGAAGCCATGTGGACAATAAAGAAATCACACCCTGTTTGCAACCTTGGAAAAGATGTAGAGAATGGTGTGCACTGACGTTTATGATGGCATTGTCTGGCCTCATGTTTAATTATAAATATACTATTAGGTAGCTCTATCTAGATCAGACACTGCAAGTTATATCATTCATTGTCGGTTGTGTTTGTAGATGTGGCAACACATTCACATTATTTTATGGTTATGTTTATGACAGAAAGACCGCCAGCCTGTGTCGGATGGAATAGAAGCATCACCAGAACCTTCAGAACCTTTTTATGATACCTTTCCTGATGAAAAGCCTGCGTAAGTACATGTACAGTGTACATACAAGCATCCTCTCACAGACTGTTTCTTTTATTTTTCAATTTTAAAACTCTTTCATTCTTGAAGATGGCTTCCATTGACTAGTAAAGCATTAAATTGTTGGATTCAAAGTCTTTTTTTCAGGCCTTCTGATAGGGTGCGATGAAAAAATGCAAATTGTGCAAAATTTGCAGGGCAGATTTTGCGATTAGAAAGGCCAATTATGTGACAAATATTGTAAATTATCCGATTTTTTTCTGAGCAATTTTAAGCTTGTTTTTTAAGGTTTCAGGATAAAAAAAACACGTTTTTACTGCCCTAAAGATATTTTGAACATACCGGTTAAGGGAACAGTAATTTTGAATCTTGATCGACATTAGTTGGGACAAGTAAAAAAAATGAGGTCTTCTGCACTATTGGTGCACCACGTTAAAAGTTGAAAGGACACAGCTAACATGCCAAATGAATGATCAATAATATTATTAATATTCCTGTATGCTACGACTAGCTTCTTACACTTTGTTTTTGTGTTCAGTATTATATTTCTGAACAAATTTGCTAATTTGAACAAAGGGCGTGTTTGTGTTACACCAATTGGCGACTCTTTAAGAATGAGACTTGTACCAGGCCCCCCACATGCAAAATAATGCCTTGAACTTTGAATATTTACAAAATTGAAGGTAACAAAGGCTTTTTAGCCGTTTTCCAAGGTAAATCATCTTAAAAATGGCATATTTATGCAGGAACCCCTGAGAAACTTGTTGATTTATGTTTTATTTTATGAATTTTGTGCATTCTTTTCTGAATCATGTGATTTTTTGTGAATTGTGCGATCGGATACGATTTGAGGTCGATTGTGCGAAGTCGCACCGTTGCATAATATCAGAAGGCCTGTTTTTTACATCAAAAAACCATTCTTATGGGTGGTAGTGAAAATTACATTACTATTTATAATAATATTATTATCAAGATCCATGTTCTCTAGCTCTGGTGTCCATGTATATCAAGGGGCATCTTCCTTAGTTTTCACAGCTCTGAGTGTTGTCTCCAGAATATAATGACTTTGTATGTTGGCTGTCCAACAAAGATTGTCAAAAGAATGTTCAGCAATTTTGATTGATAACTCTTGCCACCCTGTTGACTTGTGCAGTTTTAAATGAATCTTTATATTGGTCAAATTTTAGAGATTTGGTGGCCTCTTAATTAATAGGGTTCTTGAAATCCAATGAAAACTAAAATTACCGGTAATTGTTGTGACACATGTTACACGTACTTTCATGTGACAATAAAATTATTATTAGACTACATGTATGCCTTATAATGAAATAAAAAACATAACACCCTGGTTTAACTTGATAAGTAAACAGCACTTGCTGAGAATACTGGTAACCAGTCTTGCCATTTTTGCAGCTGGTATTTTGGCAAGTTAACAAGAGAACAATCAGAAGAAATGCTGCAGAAATGTGGAGCAGGAAGATATTTAGTCCGTGATAGTGAGTCTGTTAACAAACCTGGAGCTTACACTCTTTCACTAAAGTGAGTTATCATTGTAATAATAATATTATTATTTGCAAGGAAAGTAGTAATTATACTGTAATCCTTACAAATAACTGTAGAAAATGGTGTGAACATGAGGCTGTGTACTTCTGGGAATTATGGGCCTGAATGATGTTTGGAATTTCTCAAAATTGTGGCCAGTGCAATTTGAGAACTTTCAAATCGTCATGAGTGGCCATAAATCATGAAATGCTCAAGCAAGTTCAGATGATTTTTTTATTTATTATAAACCGGTACTCCGGAAACAAAGTTACTCAATTGCTGTATTTCCACAGCAACTTCCATGTTGCACTAGCCCTAGGACCAAAATATTTAAAATATATTTTAAAAAACTTTTAATCAACCTTACAGAATAATTTAAGGAAAGCAAGAAATATGGGCAGGAGCAATTAATTAATGTTCCTCGCAAATTATCACATGTTACTTCAAGTCCAAAAGCTTTTATACACCGGCCTCTTTTCCAAAATGGCCGCCATTTAGTATTCTTTTGTTTCCATGCAAATTGGTACTTTTGGCCTCATTCAAGGTTAAATATTCTTTTTTATTATATGGCAAAGCCAGTCTTGGGCAAATCGCAGCACTTTGATTGGTTCTTTCTCAGTCGGGATTTTGCAGTATGGACCATTTCCGTGGAAAAGGTCCAAGCCATGTATTTTTGCTTTGGAGCAAAGCCGGCAAATTCATAATTTGCAACCAAAACAGCGAAAAAAAAAACTGTGAATATTGTCATTCTTCACAGTGAAACTACCAGAAGAAGCTAAAAAGATTAAAAAGCTAAAAAAATAAAAAGCTAAAAGATGAAAAGCTAACAAGATTGATTGCACCGGAAGTGCATTTTACTATCAGAAACTGAGTGCCATAATGAACAACTTACTGTACTAACCGAGCTTGCTCGGGCCGTACTGGGGAATATTCGTCCTCGGTCGTGGCAGTACGGACCTCGCATGCTCGGTCCATACTGCCATGACCTCGGGCCAATATTCCCCAGTACGGCCCTCGCGCTCGGTTAGTAAGCGGTTAGAATTTTACATTTGAAAGCGAGGTCATAAGGGCCAATTTGCATGGAAACAAAAGAATACTAGAATGGCGGCCATTTTGGGATAAGGTGTATAGCTGCTTTTAATACATACATGTATGTACATGTAGGTAGTTTTGTTCTTTATAAATATATTACAGTAAGAAAAGCAAACATTTTTTATTTCAAACGAAGGTCACTTTCATGCACACTGTACATGTACCTAACTTGATTATTGCACTTCTTCCAGATATATTTTGTGGCATTGTTAGCGTTGAATGATTCCTGAGAAACCACCTTAAGTTGTTTCGGAAAATTTCAAGAGCTGCCAATAATTATTTAGACTTGCCACAAGTCGACCTCACGATAATCCCAGGAGAAAATGTTTTGGCGCGTGTATCTAGACGAAGGACTTTTCGAAAGTCTAATAATTATTGTAATAACCTTTTTCTTTCTTTTTTCCCCCTTCTTTTATATTGTAGACACAGAGACAGATGTCGCCACCACAAAATAGAGACATTACCTGATGGGAACCTTGTTATTAAACAACACGAGGTTGGTGGCAGATTAAATCACTACATAAGCTTTTGCCATTTCTAAAGTTTAAGTAGTGTGTCCATTTTATCCATTTGAAAGTGTCTTATTCATCATATGTTCTAATAAAAGCCAGTTACCAGCGGTCTACCACCACTTATAGGGCCTCTTTAAACCGTTTGTTTAGCTAAGACCATGCTCTTGTGTTTGACTTTGAGCTGTGATCCACACTGCCTATTTCACCATTTCCAGCCCCCTAATGAAAATGGTTATTGTTTTCATTATATTTCACTCCGTAGTTATTGAAACCTCTGTTACTCATCCAATTTATCAGTAGGATTTAAATTACATACACCAGCACTTTGGTTTTGTCGGAAGAAGACTAGCAAGTCTAATCAATTTGCTGTTATCCATGTGAGAGCAGCACCTCTTTTCTCAGTTATTTTAAGTGTTGATCCAGTCAGAGTTAACACCCATATCCTGCTCCATGTTAAGTCTAAAGCTCAACCATCTGCAGAGCTGACTGGTCGCCAATCAGAACAATAGAATGGCCCAAGGGGTCTGAAGTGAATTTTGGAAGTCCAATGCAATAACTGCCATGCCTGACGTCTGTAAGAATTTATTTTCCTCATTTCTTTTATCCTATACAGGGCTCAAAGTTTATTTTTGGCTTTGGAAGCTCTTGTGCTACCAATTGCATATTTCTAGGTGCACTGCCAAAATTTTAGGTGCACAGCAGAAAACATTAGTAGCACAGCTTAAAATACTAGGAACACCTGTTCCAACAGAAAAGCAGAACTTAAGACATTATTATGTCATCTTCACCTTTTTGTATTTTATTTTAATCCCGTGTTTGTTGTTTTAACTAGTAAGGCTGACTTACTTTTCGTTTGAGACAGCGATAAAATTCTTGTGGTTTTTAATTCAACTTGACCTCTCAATTTCAACAACAAAGTATTATTACATGTTATCATGTTAAAGTACATTCAAAATAACAGAAAAGCTTCCATCATGTATTTCCTTTTCAATGTACACTTGTAACCAAAGAAAGTGTACTTGAAAACCGGAATAGACACACAACTTCGTAATTAATAATAGACGCGTAATTCGATGATTCCATCCGGTCACCAAGGTGAGACTTTATGCTGTCGCAAATAGCAAATAAATTCTGCGCATTTGACGTTGATGTCATAGGCAGCCATGTCTCGCGCATTCCTTTACAGTAATTCTGCTGTTGTTAAGTGAGCCTACACAACATGAAGCATGACATGAGGATTCGATCGCTAAGTACCCGCCGCACATGCTTTCGACCCATGGCAGAGTTCTCTTCGGCTGTACTCTACAACCCAGCGAACACAAAACGAAAAGGGACCTCTGCTAGCAGGGAACCATTGACTATGGATGAAGTGGATGCACTGCATTACTCGAATTCGTTTAACCCCCCTTTTTGAAATTTGTATATTTTTCTTTTCTTGCTCGTTGGCATTATCGCGGACTGGTATAGTGATGCAGTATCATTCGAGGCAGATTTACTCGCTTTTGTAGAATGTGAAGGCTGGCTCTTTACAAGAAAATTATTGGATACAAGACAATACAAGCGCGATGACTTAAGTGGGATGTAATTCACTTTTTTAATAATTTTTTTAACTTGGAGAAAAAGGCCCATATTTTTGACCCTCTCTTGACCATCCATTATCACAATAAGCATGTGCTTTATTTGTAGTTTTCATTTGCATGTGTCAGCGGAGTTTTAACAAAACAGAAGAGTATGAGATGGAATGAAACATCAATGGGAAAAATGGACCTTCACCGGCGTTGGGGGAATTTGTTGAGAAAACTGATGGCAAACAAACACAAACAAACACACTGACGAAAGGAAAATAATTTAACTTTATTATTTAAGGCCAGATTTTGTTATGTATATCTGTTGATTGATGTTTTTGTTTCGTGACGTACCACTTGGAGTACGCAAGTATAGTCAGGTGAGAAACTAGACAAAAAATTCAATCGCACTGTACTTGAGCTTTTAAGGCGCGCAAGTGCAACCACACATGATTTTTTAGGCGCACAACCAAAAATTTAGTTGCATGTGCGACCATTAGGTCGCTAACTTTGAGCCCTGCTATAGTATAGCACCCACTTTTTCCATGCTTATTCAAAAATTTTGATCTGTGGTTATGTATTGCTTGGAACTTACTATTAGTTGTAGAACCTTGTGCAGGCCCTTGTGTTCCTTTGTAGCAGTACAGTCCGGGTAATAATGAAATAAATGTATACTTGAAGGGCAGGTTTTAGACAAAATGAAGAAGTGATCTTTGCACTTAAATCTGCATGGACAATTTAAGCAATAACATTGTCTCCTTTAGACACCTGCAAAAGAGGCTTGCATACTGTAGTTTTGCATCCTGTCTTTCAACTGTGGTATAGCTGTAATGCTGTAAATCTTTTGGCAGACCATTTTTTTTTTTTCCATAGGATAAACCTTTCCCAAATCTGGTAATGTTAATGAACTACTTTGTAAAAACCCAAGAAAAAGACATCACTTTGTTACCAGTAATTTGTGAGGAAAAACAAGGTACGTGTATCAGTTAATCACCTGTTCAATGTATACAATGTATGATTTCACACACTGTAATTTGTGCTTAGGGTACCATAAATACTGGTAGTTGCCGTATTCCTTATTAGCCAAGGCAAATGTTTTAATTGTGCAATAAAGTAATGTGCCACTTCGGAAAATACCAAATTCTGCATAAGCATTGTTTTTGTTTTCTCTAATTGGGACCAATGTAAGTCTCAAGAGAAACTGGAAACAATGCTTATGCAAAATTTGGGGAGAGAAACAAAGAGT
>NC_090870.1:12605654-12613154 GCF_036669935.1 Montipora foliosa | reverse complement strand
CAGTCTTCTAAAATATAAATCTTTGCCATGGTTTCCTAGCTACGAAATTTGATGAGGGATTATTCTAGTCAGACTTTTTGGATGCGGCATTTTTTACACCACTCATCTTGTCGTGTATTGTCGACTTTTAGATTGGCGGACGAGAATGACTGCTAGTATTTCACGAATTTGCCATTTTGATCATGCGCACCAGAAAAGATCTCGACTTCCATTGAAATCTAATGCGCATGGCAATAACTGAACCCCTTCTGGAAGTCGCTAATGGTGATATGGAATGCACGGTGGTCCCATAATTGTTAGGTAGACTGTTGCAAATCCGTCTTCTTGAACTACTTTGTAACTTTACTTTGCAGCTGAATCAAATATGGCATCGCCGTCCCCCCCTTTACCTGAAGAACAAGCGTCCTATGAGAGAATGGAACGCAATGGTTAGTTTATCACTCTGCTTTGGATCTCATTCCGTGGACCAATATGCATACTGTAAAGATGGAGCCTTGTGAAAACATTAACGTGAATGCAATTGATTCGCTGGGAAATTTTTTCAAGATCGAACTGAGATTTCAACTTACCGTTCTAAAGCGTTTCCCTGTCCATGTTTCTACTGTGTGCGATTCGTCGACAATAATAAACGACAATCTTTTGTGGAAGTTATGAGACTGTCCTTTCAGCACCTTGAGAAATGCCTGGTCCAGTGCATCATCATCGTCGTCGCTTATATCATCGTCATTATCGTTGAAGTGTCAATTGTTTAAACTGTCAAGCACTAATTGAGGACATCACAAATCAAATGATATGCTGCTTTTTTTAAATTTTTATTTATTTCAAATGTCGTTTTCTCAAATAAGCAGTACTTCTTTGAGAAAAAGACATCGGAGTACCCGCTGAAAAAGCCTCTCGTCTCTGAAAAAGGACCAACGAACTCCTGAAACAAGTCTGTCACACATCGTTTGAAGATAGGTGCTGACACATCTTTTTTTGCCAACACTGCCCATGGTCATATCACGGTCACAAGTAGCAAATGAGCTATGACGCCTTTAGAGCGGTTTTCAAATGAGTGTCGTGAAACCAAAACCAAAGTAATTATTTTGGGCAATCAAAAATGACGGAGACAATCCAGTAAACCAATCAAAACTCGAACTAATTACACGCAGCCGACACAAAGCGCGGCAAAATGTGCACGCGCGAGCCACGATTGGTTTTGGTTTCACTTCTGATTGGTTGAAAAAGTGGCGCGAGAACTTTGAACCAATCACTGAGTGAAGTAATGCAAAACCAAAGCAATTCGACACTCAATTGAAAACCGCTCCATGTGCCCCAGCTAACATTTGATTTCCTTCATATGCTAATCGTCAACGCCAACGTGGATTGTATTTATATGATTATAGGTGTCTCCAGTGATCCGAGATTTGAAGAGCCAAAACCAACTCTACCCCCAAGGAAATCCTCTGATACTGTCCAAACTCGTCATGGCTATGAAAATCTTCCCAATAAAGGTCTTCCTCCGATAGAGCCACGGGAGAAGGTTATGTTAATCTACCACCAAAGCCAGGAAGATCCCTCAGTGATGCCCCTGAACTCCCACCAAGGGCTCCAAAGCAAAGTAAGCTTGGGTATGAAAATTTACCGTCAAATCCAAGAGCTCTTCCTCAAACATTTGCGTCGTATCAGAATGTTACGCAACAAGGTATGTTCAATCAGTTATGTTCTTATCGATAGCTTTCAGCCAAGTGGTTTTATTCCATGATTCCAGCGCTGCATTTGATCTCCAGACTGCGTCTAGGAGGGAGAAGGTTGGGGTTTCTAACATAGAACTCGTGTGCATCTTTTGTGTTCTGCGGACGTTCGATCAGCATGAGAATGTATATTAGCGCGCAACAACCAAAAAAACACGTACCCTTGTCTTTTCTTGTTGCGCTCTCACCTAGAAACTTTAGTGCCGATTTACACGGTGCGATTTTGGCGCATGCGACAAGCTTACGACCGGCCTACGTAAACGACAATCGTAAACGAGTTGTAAGCCTGTCGAAAGCCTGTCGTAAGTCTGTCGTAAGCCTGTTGCGGGCGACAAAACAGTACCGTGTAAATCGTCCCTTACACTCCAATCGAGTACTAAATCGTTCGGTACTACAGTCATAGACAAAAGTAGTTGAGAAGGTTATGTAAATGAACCGCATCAGAGCTGTATTTCAACCTGCTTCTGTTAAAGCGCAAAAGAAATAGTTTCCTATTCTCTTATGTAGCCCCCCTTCTCCCTATTCAATGTTGGAAAGTAACTCAACAATTTCCCACTAAAACCGTTCAGTTTTGCACATCATTGAAGGAGGGGGGAGGGGAGAGAAGCAATGAAGACGTCAAAAGTGCTAACCTTCCCAACAGTTTTGTCTATGATTGTAGATCGACCGTTTCCCTTCAAACAAATTATTGGAATGATATTAAATATTACCACTCAACGGAGGAGTTAAATCTGCCCTTCCCCTGATCGTAGTCAGCTTGTGATAAGCGTGGGACTTGAACCTGAAACCAGCGAATAAGAGTCCGGCGCTCCGACCACCCCTACGCTTTTTTTGCGCGCAACCAAATTCAACAAGCCACCTCCACCCTTCCTGTTCGATCCAAACCTGCGCGCTCTACTCTCACTTGTATCAACGCCGAAAATCTGTCGCTCATTGGCCATTCCAAATTACATTTTCTTGTTTTTAGCCTCTGCGGGGCTAAATGTTGTTGATGTTCCTCTTGCAGCCGCCAGTCGGTATCCCACTGGAAATGTTTCGCCAACAAAACGCGATCCGCCTCAGATGAAGCGGGCATCAACCTTACCACCTCATATCCTGCAGAATACTTTGGGACAGATGAGTCTAAACGAAGGACCGTACTGAGAGCAACACCAAGTAGAAATATACCACAGACATCTTATATGGTCTGAGACACATATGCCATGCTCTTGGATTGGAAATGACATGTACTTAACTTGGTTTTTCATGGCACAGGTGCCAGAAGTTATGCCTTAATATTTGAATTGAATTTTTTTATTCAATTACTATAGCGTATATTTTGTATAACCGTTCTCAAATGCGCGTTACATTAATGAGCAAGGACAGAAGTAATCGTGGAAAATATTTCGTGTTGAAGGAATGGAATATGGCGCCGCCTTTAAATCGAGCCAGTGGACAGAGAGGAAAGTTTGAAGCCGGGCCAATCGCATGTATTACTATTGCCCTAACTATTGGACCACGCCATATGCTTAATATAAAGGGTTTATCCCCCTATTCTGTATTGACAAAATATCACTGTTATTGTAGGTTTACTTAAGTGTGCAAACTATATTCAGCTTTCAGCATGACGTAAGATCACTTGTCAATCTGCCTTTCTGTAATATGCCACACTGGTCGGATAAAAAGACGATTTTGCCCGTTTGAAAGATTTTGTTAGGGATTATAAGCATTTATGTTTTTGGTAATATGAGAGAATTTTAAATTTGTGCAGCACTTTCATCAATGTACTTGCGTCGCTAGCAAGGACATTTGAATAAGTGCGCTGTGACCAATCATAACACGCGCAAGACAACCACCGAGAACCAATCAGAACTAGAGGCGAATGCACGCAACCAACCCGGTGCGCGGGAAAAATGCTTGCCTAGAGTCACTTCATTTATCCAATCGCAAAGCTTAAGGTAGGAGAAAAACAATCGCGAAATTTCTATCGACGCTCAAATAACGAACGCATCAACACAGTCATGGGACGCTTTTTATTGGGTTTGTTTCTATTAGGAGAAAGTTGGCTTTTTTCTTATGTCTCCTGGAGTTTTATACTAATCATCTCAAATGGAGAAAAGGTACTTAGCAATGTAAATGTGGTGTTAAAAAGGAAAACAGCTCACTTCCGGTTGTCGTCCGCGTCTCAAAAACGCGCGTTCTTAAGCTCCCTATTAAATAGCACGCCCGGGTCGCTCACCTCGTAACTTGTATTAAAAGGTCGAGGTAAATTTTTAATGTATTTTTGAATTATTTTTGAAAGGTTATTGTATGTAGCAGTAGCTTTGAGCCAAACTGTGTAGCATCATTGTGTATCGTCATTAAACAGCCTCACAATGCCTTCATTGATAAACGTGTTACTTATTATATCTCGTCTTTAAGCAACCTGGTTCGCATGGGTATCCTATCTCATCTTGGTGTGAGAGAGAACCGTGGAAACAAGTTTAGGCTGGACCCCAAACTAATTTCTGATGAAGAACTCTGTCCTTCTGCAAACATTTCTGTTTTTGCGGTAAAACAAAAGGAAAAGGAAGAAAAAGCTTTCATTTCCTGGCTGCCAGCCCTTTTTAACTTTCCAGGTAGCCAGGCCCTCTCTCTGTCTCTATTGATATATAATTTTGCACAAGACATATTTCTACAATAAAGCTTGATGTTGCTGTCAACCTGAGTGGAAGTCAGCAGTCTTAGAGTGAAAGCTTATTTATGCACACTGTGAAGGGCTGACCTCGGTTGTTGTTAAAAAAGTGGCTGGTGTGGTAGGCACCAAAACATAGACCAATTTCGATATATAAAATTCAGTCCGAAACAAAAGGCATCATCTCGAGGCTCTGGGGAATAAAACTCATACAAATCCTTATTTATTCCCCAGAGCCTCGAGATGATGCCTTTTGTTTTGGACTGAATTTTAATATATCGAAATTGGTCTATTCACACCAGGTTAAAAGAGGAAAAGGTTGGTTTCCACGCTCCTTCTTGGCTCCGGTAAATAACACCTACCACTTTTGGGAAGATATCGTTGACGTCATCTATTGTCACTAATGTGCCAACTAGACGCCTCATTGGTTGTCAAAACAAAGGGTCTTTTGTACCCGAGGTTGGCACGTTTGAATAACAAAAGCAATGTTTGTAAACAGATATCTTCCCTATTCACCAGTCAACGAAGACTTCATTGAGAAACTTGCAAGTTCACGTCAGTAAAACGTTTTTAGTGATTGTTCCTGTTTATTCAATTTCATCAAAGTACTGTACCTAATAATGGAATTGGGACAGATAGTGAAAACATAAAAATAAAATAATGAAAAACCCACCGTGTAAATTCTCGCGGTTTTAATGAATTGTTTATATTTAGGGTGCGTTCGATCACGGACCCCACTCCGGAATAAGAAATATATTTTGTAACGTTTTGTTAGTTTCACGAGAGTATGTATGTTAGGTTGCATAATACCAGAAAACTCATAAGAGTTGAAACGTGTAACGGCCCCTTGTGTGCTGAGAAACAAGCTTCTGAATATTCAATTTGCTAAGTACCATATTTGGAACAACAGCAGCAAGGGGTTTCCAAATATGGTACTTAGCACTGAAACAGTCAAACAATCAGTTCGGGCAATGAATATTCGGAAGCTGTGAACGCGCGTTACACGTTTCAACCCTTATGGGTTTCTGATAATACTGTTGAAGTATTTTTAGCGTGCTTGTAGGTGTCTCAAGGGCTAGTACACTATTTAAGGGTTGTTAAGTTATGCAAGAGCCATTCCAGGCAGCTCTTTCAACCCTAGTTTTTTATTTTATTTACTGTTGTAATTTTCTCTGAGTTTGCGAAACTGTAATGCTGTTTTTTTCAGTAACGCTTTACGCTCGCTGCATCAATAAACGAGAATGCCCGCTCCTATTCTGTGTTTTTGTGATTATTTAGATTAGTTTACAAAATATTTTATAATCGTTTCAGTGTGATTAGAATATAATACTTGGAGTCATGATTTAAAAGGGTATGTCTGGCGTTTTGAAGCACCAAGGATAATAGGAATATGTTAAAATAGCATTTTAGCAGGTATTTGAGAAATTTGATGTGAATCTCCGTAAAAAGGATGGACTTCTAACTTCTCAGTATTCCGTGTATTCCTATTCCAGACTACGGTCAATCGAACGCATCCCTTAGATTGGTCTTTTTCACGTTGCAATTGATCTTTAGGAAATGAGAAAGTTTCGTAATGATAGTTGCAAAGATCATCAAAGTAGCAAATGACCAGCTCCCCAACGAAGCTTCGTAGATCCAAAATAAGGTGAGACACCTCGTGACACATATCCAAACGTAACATTTAATTGTGTACGGTGTCGGAACGCAAATCTTGTGAGTTTTTGACAGCCGTTGAACGACCGATCCATGCAAATAAAAATCGGTCCGATTCAAAAAATCTGTTGCAGTGTCAAAAATTCCTGTTGCAGTGCAACAGATTTTGGAAGTCGGGCCGTCACTCCGAGAGAAACCGCCATGTCAATCAAAAGGTATGCGAGTAGGTACTGCGCCACCCTGCTAGCAGAGCCTTTCTTTTGCTTGCTCGATTTTGGCTTTCTCGGTAAAGAAAAAGGCAAAAGGAGGCTCAGCTCGCAGGGTGGTAATGCGCATAAATACTTTAAAAATGAAGGCGATCAAAATGGCGGTTACTAAAAAGACAACGGGAAGATCTTTTGAGGAAAGATTACACGTTTTACACAATTAACAGGGTACGATTTTATCGGCCCGACAAAAGTTGAAAACCGGCCGACATATTGTACCGTGTAAACCGGCCTTAAGAGCGAAGGCACAGAAAATCGAGCAAAATCGGAAATTCGTGGCCACAGTTCAAAACCTAACCTGCCTCATTTTCAGTTTGTGAGAAGGTATTAATGAGTTTGGAATCCTGCCAGGGTTGGTTTTTCAAAATACGACTTAGTTTGGGAAGTTTTTAAGATTTTCGCTTTTGCCCGTCTGATGCTTGAAATTGACAACAAATCAAGGGAAAATTACCCGGTACAAAATGAAGCTGGCATCCGCGCGCAATAAAAAATACAAACAACCTACCACTTAAATTTCACATACCAGATGTTAAACACTTTTTCTATCTAGGATTTTTGGTTCAATAAAGTAAAATAGCAACAAACGAGCCCGTTTTGGAAAGGCATTCGAATAGTGCTTTACTAAATTAGAATTTATCGCTAAAAATAAAGTCGAGTTTTCTGTATGGGATCATTCTCCAAATTATCTCAAATTCATAAAGCTAGCCTACGGATATAGAACGTACTCATTATCCTGAAAATTTTGGCCTGGTTTTCCGGCACGAACGCCTCTGACATTTAAGAAGACTAATGCAAGGCAATTTTGTTTGAAAATAGATTGGCGTTTTGACCCTCACCCGGTCATGTTGCCATGTACAAGTTCACGCACCTTTCAACGCATCATATATCGAACTGTATTTGGAAAACCTCAAAGACTATTTGGATACTAACTATTTACCCTCTCTTAAGAAGTACAGCCTTCCTTGGCAAATTATACAGCCGCAGAGAGTCCGATTTGTACGATTTGCCATGTAGAGTAATACGCCGATCTTTCCCGATTTGTGATTCGGCGGTCCCTGTTCGTTCGAGACTGCCAAACCCGAAGTCACCAATAAATATTCCCACGGTTTAGTAAATGGCCCGCTTACCCTTTGGCTAAATAGAAAAACATCCTAGTGCAACTTGGATACAGTTTGGCATTGCTTAACGGTGACAA
>NC_090870.1:12596895-12600356 GCF_036669935.1 Montipora foliosa | reverse complement strand
AAAGCTAACAAGATTGATTGCACCGGAAGTGCATTTTACTATCAGAAACTGAGTGCCATAATGAACAACTTACTGTACTAACCGAGCTTGCTCGGCCGTACTGGGGAATATTCGTCCTCGGATCGTGGCAGTACGGACCTCGCATGCTCGGTCCATACTGCCATGACCTCGGGCCAATATTCCCCAGTACGGCCCTCGCGCTCGGTTAGTAAGCGGTTAGAATTTTACATTTGAAAGCGAGGTCATAAGGGCCAATTTGCATGGAAAAAAAGAATACTAGAATGGTGGCCATTTTGGGATAAGGTGTATAGCTGCTTTTAATACATACATGTATGTACATGTAGATAGTTTTGTTCTTTATAAATATATTACAGTAAGAAAGCAAACATTTTTTATTTCAAAGGAAGGTCACTTACATGTACACTGTACATGTACCTAACTTAATTATTGCACTGCTTCCAGATATATTTTGTGGCATTGTTAGCGTTGAATGATTCCTGGGAAACCACCTTAAGTTGTTTTGGAAAATTTCAAGAGCTGCCAATAATTATTGTAATAACCTTTTTCTTTCTTTTTTCCCCCTTCTTTTATATTGTAGACACAGAGACAGATGTCGCCACCACAAAATAGAGACATTACCTGATGGGAACCTTGTTATTAAACAACACGAGGTTGGTGGCAGATTAAATCACTACATAAGCTTTTGCCATTTCTAAAGTTTAAGTAGTGTGTCCATTTTATCCATTTGAAAGTGTCTTATTCATCATATGTTCTAATAAAAGCCAGTTACCAGCGGTTTACCACCACTTATAGGGCCTCTTTAAACCGTTTGTTTAGCTAAGACCATGCTCTTGTGTTTGACTTTGAGCTGTGATCCACACTGCCTATTTCACCATTTCCAGCCCCCTAATGAAAATGGTTATTGTTTTCATTATATTTCACTCCGTAGTTATTGAAACCTCTGTTACTCATCCAATTTATCAGTAGGATTTAAATTACATACACCAGCACTTTGGTTTTTGTCGGAAGAAGACTAGCAAGTCTAATCAATTTGCTGTTATCCATGTGAGAGCAGCACCTCTTTTCTCAGTTATTTTAAGTGTTGATCCAGTCAGAGTTAACACCCATATCCTGCTCCATGTTAAGTCTAAAGCTCAACCATCTGCAGAGCTGACTGGTCGCCAATCAGAACAATAGAATGGCCCAAGGGTTCTGAAGTGAATTTTGGAAGTCCAATGCAATAACTGCCATGCCTGACGTCTGTAAGAATTTATTTTCCTCATTTCTTTTATCCTATACAGGGCTCAAAGTTTATTTTTGGCTTTGGAAGCACTTGTGCTACCAATTGCATATTTCTAGGCGCACTGCCAAAATTTTAGGTGTACAGCAGAAAACATTAGTAGCACAGCTTAAAATACTAGGAACACCTGTTTCCAACAGAAAAGCAGAACTTAAGACATTATTATGTCATCTTCACCTTTTTGTATTTTATTTTAATCCCGTGTTTGTTGTTTTAACTAGTAAGGCTGACTTACTTTTCGTTTGAGACAGCGATAAAATTCTTGTGGTTTTTAATTCAACTTGACCTCTCAATTTCAACAACAAATTATTATTACATGTTATCATGTTAAAGTACATTCAAAATAACAGAAAAGCTTCCATCATGTATTTCCTTTTCAATGTACACTTGTAACCAAAGAAAGTGTACTTGAAAACCGGAATAGACACACAACTTCGTAATTAATAATAGACGCGTAATTCGATGATTCCATCCGGTCACCAAGGTGAGACTTTATGCTGTCGCAAATAGCAAATAAATTATGCGCATTTGACGTTGATGTCATAGGCAGCCATGTCTCGCGCATTCCTTTACAGTAATTCTGCTGTTGTTAAGTGAGCCTACACAACATGAAGCATGACATGAGGATTCGATCGCTAAGTACCCGCCGCACATGCTTTCGACCCATGGCAGAGTTCTCTTCGGCTGTACTCTACAACCCAGCGAACACAAAACGAAAAGGGACCTCTGCTAGCAGGGAACCATTGACTATGGATGAAGTGGATGCACTGCATTACTCGAATTCGTTTAACCCCCCTTTTTGAAATTTGTATATTTTTCTTTTCTTGCTCGTTGGCATTATCGCGGACTGGTATAGTGATGCAGTATCATTCGAGGCAGATTTACTCGCTTTTGTAGAATGTGAAGGCTGGCTCTTTACAAGAAAATTATTGGATACAAGACAATACAAGCGCGATGACTTAAGTGGGATGTAATTCACTTTTTAATAATTTTTTTAACTTGGAGAAAAAGGCCCATATTTTTGACCCTCTCTTGACCAACCATTATCACAATAAGCATGTGCTTTATTTGTAGTTTTCATTTGCATGTGTCAGCGGAGTTTTAACAAAACAGAAGAGTATCAGATGGAATGAAACATCAATGGGAAAAATGGACCTTCACCGGCGTTGGGGGAATTTGTTGAGAAAACTGATGGCAAACAAACACAAACAAACACACTGACGAAAGGAAAATAATTTAACTTTATTATTTAAGGCCAGATTTTGTTATGTATATCTGTTGATTGATGTTTTTGTTTCGTGACGTACCACTTGGAGTACGCAAGTATAGTCAGGTGAGAAACTAGACAAAAAATTCAATCGCACTGTACTTGAGCTTTTAAGGCGCGCAAGTGCAACCACACATGATTTTTTAGGCGCACAACCAAAAATTTAGTTGCATGTGCGACCATTAGGTCGCTAACTTTGAGCCCTGCTATAGTATAGCACCCACTTTTTCCATGCTTATTCAAAAATTTTGATCTGTGGTTATGTATTGCTTGGAACTTACTATTAGTTGTAGAACCTTGTGCAGGCCCTTGTGTTCCTTTGTAGCAGTACAGTCCGTGTAATAATGAAATAAATGTATACTTGAAGGGCAGGTTTTAGACAAAATGAAGAAGTGATCTTTGCACTTAAATCTGCATGGACAATTTAAGCAATAACATTGTCTCCTTTAGACACCTGCAAAAGAGGCTTGCATACTGTAGTTTTGCATCCTGTCTTTCAACTGTGGTATAGCTGTAATGCTGTAAATCTTTTGGCGGACCATTTTTTTTTTTTCCATAGGATAAACCGTTCCCAAATCTGGTAATGTTAATGAACTACTTTGTAAAAACCCAAGAAAAAGACATCACTTTGTTACCAGTAATTTGTGAGGAAAAACAAGGTACGTGTATCAGTTAATCACCTGTTCAATGTATACAATGTATGATTTCACACACTGTAATTTGTGCTTAGGGTACCATAAATACTGGTAGTTGCCGTATTCCTTATTAGCCAAGGCAAATGTTTTAATTGTGCAATAAAGTAATGTGCCACTTCGGAAAATACCATGATCCACCAAATTCTGCATAAGCATTGTTTTTGTTTTCTCTAATTGGGACCAATGTAAGTCTCAAGAG
>NC_090870.1:12574395-12589395 GCF_036669935.1 Montipora foliosa | reverse complement strand
GTCTTCCTCACCCTCCAGTCTTTTCCTCCCGTTTGAGATTTCAGTCTTCTAAAATATAAATCTTTGCCATGGTTTCCTAGCTACGAAATTTGATGAGGGATTATTCTAGTCAGACTTTTTGGATGCGGCATTTTTTACACCACTCATCTTGTCGTGTATTGTCGACTTTTAGATTGGCGGACGAGAATGACTGCTAGTATTTCACGAATTTGCCATTTTGATCATGCGCACCAGAAAAGATCTCGACTTCCATTGAAATCTAATGCGCATGGCAATAACTGAACCCCTTCTGGAAGTCGCTAATGGTGATATGGAATGCACGGTGGTCCCATAATTGTTAGGTAGACTGTTGCAAATCCGTCTTCTTGAACTACTTTGTAACTTTACTTTGCAGCTGAATCAAATATGGCATCGCCGTCCCCCCCTTTACCTGAAGAACAAGCGTCCTATGAGAGAATGGAACGCAATGGTTAGTTTATCACTCTGCTTTGGATCTCATTCCGTGGACCAATATGCATACTGTAAAGATGGAGCCTTGTGAAAACATTAACGTGAATGCAATTGATTCGCTGGGAAATTTTTTCAAGATCGAACTGAGATTTCAACTTACCGTTCTAAAGCGTTTCCCTGTCCATGTTTCTACTGTGTGCGATTCGTCGACAATAATAAACGACAATCTTTTGTGGAAGTTATGAGACTGTCCTTTCAGCACCTTGAGAAATGCCTGGTCCAGTGCATCATCATCGTCGTCGCTTATATCATCGTCATTATCGTTGAAGTGTCAATTGTTTAAACTGTCAAGCACTAATTGAGGACATCACAAATCAAATGATATGCTGCTTTTTTTAAATTTTTATTTATTTCAAATGTCGTTTTCTCAAATAAGCAGTACTTCTTTGAGAAAAAGACATCGGAGTACCCGCTGAAAAAGCCTCTCGTCTCTGAAAAAGGACCAACGAACTCCTGAAACAAGTCTGTCACACATCGTTTGAAGATAGGTGCTGACACATCTTTTTTTGCCAACACTGCCCATGGTCATATCACGGTCACAAGTAGCAAATGAGCTATGACGCCTTTAGAGCGGTTTTCAAATGAGTGTCGTGAAACCAAAACCAAAGTAATTATTTTGGGCAATCAAAAATGACGGAGACAATCCAGTAAACCAATCAAAACTCGAACTAATTACACGCAGCCGACACAAAGCGCGGCAAAATGTGCACGCGCGAGCCACGATTGGTTTTGGTTTCACTTCTGATTGGTTGAAAAAGTGGCGCGAGAACTTTGAACCAATCACTGAGTGAAGTAATGCAAAACCAAAGCAATTCGACACTCAATTGAAAACCGCTCCATGTGCCCCAGCTAACATTTGATTTCCTTCATATGCTAATCGTCAACGCCAACGTGGATTGTATTTATATGATTATAGGTGTCTCCAGTGATCCGAGATTTGAAGAGCCAAAACCAACTCTACCCCCAAGGAAATCCTCTGATACTGTCCAAACTCGTCATGGCTATGAAAATCTTCCCAATAAAGGTCTTCCTCCGATAGAGCCCACGGGAGAAGGTTATGTTAATCTACCACCAAAGCCAGGAAGATCCCTCAGTGATGCCCCTGAACTCCCACCAAGGGCTCCAAAGCAAAGTAAGCTTGGGTATGAAAATTTACCGTCAAATCCAAGAGCTCTTCCTCAAACATTTGCGTCGTATCAGAATGTTACGCAACAAGGTATGTTCAATCAGTTATGTTCTTATCGATAGCTTTCAGCCAAGTGGTTTTATTCCATGATTCCAGCGCTGCATTTGATCTCCAGACTGCGTCTAGGAGGGAGAAGGTTGGGGTTTCTAACATAGAACTCGTGTGCATCTTTTGTGTTCTGCGGACGTTCGATCAGCATGAGAATGTATATTAGCGCGCAACAACCAAAAAAAACACGTACCCTTGTCTTTTCTTGTTGCGCTCTCACCTAGAAACTTTAGTGCCGATTTACACGGTGCGATTTTGGCGCATGCGACAAGCTTACGACCGGCCTACGTAAACGACAATCGTAAACGAGTTGTAAGCCTGTCGAAAGCCTGTCGTAAGTCTGTCGTAAGCCTGTTGCGGGCGACAAAACAGTACCGTGTAAATCGTCCCTTACACTCCAATCGAGTACTAAATCGTTCGGTACTACAGTCATAGACAAAAGTAGTTGAGAAGGTTATGTAAATGAACCGCATCAGAGCTGTATTTCAACCTGCTTCTGTTAAAGCGCAAAAGAAATAGTTTCCTATTCTCTTATGTAGCCCCCCTTCTCCCTATTCAATGTTGGAAAGTAACTCAACAATTTCCCACTAAAACCGTTCAGTTTTGCACATCATTGAAGGAGGGGGGAGGGGAGAGAAGCAATGAAGACGTCAAAAGTGCTAACCTTCCCAACAGTTTTGTCTATGATTGTAGATCGACCGTTTCCCTTCAAACAAATTATTGGAATGATATTAAATATTACCACTCAACGGAGGAGTTAAATCTGCCCTTCCCCTGATCGTAGTCAGCTTGTGATAAGCGTGGGACTTGAACCTGAAACCAGCGAATAAGAGTCCGGCGCTCCGACCACCCCTACGCTTTTTTTGCGCGCAACCAAAATTCAACAAGCCACCTCCACCCTTCCTGTTCGATCCAAACCTGCGCGCTCTACTCTCACTTGTATCAACGCCGAAAATCTGTCGCTCATTGGCCATTCCAAATTACATTTTCTTGTTTTTAGCCTCTGCGGGGCTAAATGTTGTTGATGTTCCTCTTGCAGCCGCCAGTCGGTATCCCACTGGAAATGTTTCGCCAACAAAACGCGATCCGCCTCAGATGAAGCGGGCATCAACCTTACCACCTCATATCCTGCAGAATACTTTGGGACAGATGAGTCTAAACGAAGGACCGTACTGAGAGCAACACCAAGTAGAAATATACCACAGACATCTTATATGGTCTGAGACACATATGCCATGCTCTTGGATTGGAAATGACATGTACTTAACTTGGTTTTTCATGGCACAGGTGCCAGAAGTTATGCCTTAATATTTGAATTGAATTTTTTATTCAATTACTATAGCGTATATTTTGTATAACCGTTCTCAAATGCGCGTTACATTAATGAGCAAGGACAGAAGTAATCGTGGAAAATATTTCGTGTTGAAGGAATGGAATATGGCGCCGCCTTTAAATCGAGCCAGTGGACAGAGAGGAAAGTTTGAAGCCGGGCCAATCGCATGTATTACTATTGCCCTAACTATTGGACCACGCCATATGCTTAATATAAAGGGTTTATCCCCCTATTCTGTATTGACAAAATATCACTGTTATTGTAGGTTTACTTAAGTGTGCAAACTATATTCAGCTTTCAGCATGACGTAAGATCACTTGTCAATCTGCCTTTCTGTAATATGCCACACTGGTCGGATAAAAAGACGATTTTGCCCGTTTGAAAGATTTTGTTAGGGATTATAAGCATTTATGTTTTTGGTAATATGAGAGAATTTTAAATTTGTGCAGCACTTTCATCAATGTACTTGCGTCGCTAGCAAGGACATTTGAATAAGTGCGCTGTGACCAATCATAACACGCGCAAGACAACCACCGAGAACCAATCAGAACTAGAGGCGAATGCACGCAACCAACCCGGTGCGCGGGAAAAATGCTTGCCTAGAGTCACTTCATTTATCCAATCGCAAAGCTTAAGGTAGGAGAAAAACAATCGCGAAATTTCTATCGACGCTCAAATAACGAACGCATCAACACAGTCATGGGACGCTTTTTATTGGGTTTGTTTCTATTAGGAGAAAGTTGGCTTTTTTCTTATGTCTCCTGGAGTTTTATACTAATCATCTCAAATGGAGAAAAGGTACTTAGCAATGTAAATGTGGTGTTAAAAAGGAAAACAGCTCACTTCCGGTTGTCGTCCGCGTCTCAAAAACGCGCGTTCTTAAGCTCCCTATTAAATAGCACGCCCGGGTCGCTCACCTCGTAACTTGTATTAAAAGGTCGAGGTAAATTTTTAATGTATTTTTGAATTATTTTTGAAAGGTTATTGTATGTAGCAGTAGCTTTGAGCCAAACTGTGTAGCATCATTGTGTATCGTCATTAAACAGCCTCACAATGCCTTCATTGATAAACGTGTTACTTATTATATCTCGTCTTTAAGCAACCTGGTTCGCATGGGTATCCTATCTCATCTTGGTGTGAGAGAGAACCGTGGAAACAAGTTTAGGCTGGACCCCAAACTAATTTCTGATGAAGAACTCTGTCCTTCTGCAAACATTTCTGTTTTTGCGGTAAAACAAAAGGAAAAGGAAGAAAAAGCTTTCATTTCCTGGCTGCCAGCCCTTTTTAACTTTCCAGGTAGCCAGGCCCCTCTCTCTGTCTCTATTGATATATAATTTTGCACAAGACATATTTCTACAATAAAGCTTGATGTTGCTGTCAACCTGAGTGGAAGTCAGCAGTCTTAGAGTGAAAGCTTATTTATGCACACTGTGAAGGGCTGACTCGGTTGTTGTTAAAAAAGTGGCTGGTGTGGTAGGCACCAAAACAATAGACCAATTTCGATATATTAAAATTCAGTCCGAAACAAAAGGCATCATCTCGAGGCTCTGGGGAATAAACTCATACAAATCCTTATTTATTCCCCAGAGCCTCGAGATGATGCCTTTTGTTTTGGACTGAATTTTAATATATCGAAATTGGTCTATTCACACCAGGTTAAAAGAGGAAAGGTTGGTTTCCACGCTCCTTCTTGGCTCCGGTAAATAACACCTACCACTTTTGGGAAGATATCGTTGACGTCATCTATTGTCACTAATGTGCCAACTAGAGCCTCATTGGTTGTCAAAACAAAGGGTCTTTTGTACCCGAGGTTGGCACGTTTGAATAACAAAAGCAATGTTTGTAAACAGATATCTTCCCTATTCACCAGTCAACGAAGACTTCATTGAGAAACTTGCAAGTTCACGTCAGTAAAACGTTTTTAGTGATTGTTCCTGTTTATTCAATTTCATCAAAGTACTGTACCTAATAATGGAATTGGGACAGATAGTGAAAACATAAAAATAAAATAATGAAAAACCCACCGTTAAATTCTCGCGGTTTTAATGAATTGTTATATTTAGGGTGCGTTCGATCACGGACCCCACTCCGGAATAAGAAATATATTTTGTAACGTTTTGTTAGTTTCACGAGAGTATGTATGTTAGGTTGCATAATACCAGAAACTCATAAGAGTTGAAACGTGTAACGGCCCCTTGTGTGCTGAGAAACAAGCTTCTGAATATTCAATTTGCTAAGTACCATATTTGGAACAACAGCAGCAAGGGGTTTCCAAATATGGTACTTAGCACTGAAACAGTCAACCAATCAGTTCGCAATGAATATTCGGAAGCTGTGAACGCGCGTTACACGTTTCAACCCTTATGGGTTTCTGATAATACTGTTGAAGTATTTTTAGCGTGCTTGTAGGTGTCTCAAGGGGCTAGTACACTATTTAAGGGTTGTTAAGTTATGCAAGAGCCATTCCAGGCATCTCTTTCAACCCTAGTTTTTTATTTTATTTACTGTTGTAATTTTCTCTGAGTTTGCGAAACTGTAATGCTGTTTTTTTCAGTAACGCTTTACGCTCGCTGCATCAATAAACGAGATGCCCGCTCCTATTCTGTGTTTTGTGATTATTTAGATTAGTTACAAAATATTTTATAATCGTTTCAGTGTGATTAGAATATAATACTTGGAGTCATGATTTAAAAGGGTATGTCTGGCGTTTTGAAGCACCAAGGATAATAGGAATATGTTTAAAATAGCATTTTAGCAGGTATTTGAGAAATTTGATGTGAATCTCCGTAAAAAGGATGGACTTCTAACTTCTCAGTATTCCGTGTATTCCTATTCCAGAATACGGTCAATCGAACGCATCCTTAGATTGGTCTTTTTCACGTTGCAATTGATCTTTAGGAAATGAGAAGTTTCGTAATGATAGTTGCAAAGATCATCAAAGTAGCAAATGACCAGCTCCCCAACGAAGCTTCGTAGATCCAAAATAAGGTGAGACACCTCGTGACACATATACAGACGTAACATTTAATTGTGTACGGTGTCGGAACGCAAATCTTGTGAGTTTTTGACAGCCGTTGAACGACCGATCCATGCAAATAAAAATCGGTCCGATTCAAAAAATCTGTTGCAGTGTCAAAAAATTCTGTTGCAGTGCAACAGATTTTGGAAGTCGGGCCGTCACTCCGAGAGAAACCGCCATGTCAATCAAAAGGTATGCGAGTAGGTAATGCGCCACCCTGCTAGCAGAGCCTTTCTTTTGCTTGCTCGATTTTGGCTTTCTCGGTAAAGAAAAAGGCAAAAGGAGGCTCAGCTCGCAGGGTGGTAATGCGCATAAATACTTTAAAAATGAAGGCGATCAAAATGGCGGTTACTAAAAAGACAACGGGAAGATCTTTTGAGGAAAGATTACACGTTTTACACAATTAACAGGGTACGATTTATCGGCCCGACAAAAGTTGAAAACCGGCCGACATATTGTACCGTGTAAACCGGCCTTAAGAGCGAAGGCACAGAAAAATCGAGCAAAATCGGAAATTCGTGGCCACAGTTCAAAACCTAACCTGCCCTCATTTTCAGTTTGTGAGAAGGTATTAATGAGTTTGGAAGCCTGCCAGGGTTTGTTTTTCAAAATACGACTTAGTTTGGGAAGTTTTTAAGATTTTCGCTTTTGCCCGTCTGATGCTTGAAATTGACAACAAATCAAGGGAAAATTACCCGGTACAAAAATGAAGCTGGCATCCGCGCGCAATAAAAAATACAAACAACCTACCACTTAAATTTCACATACCAGATGTTAAACACTTTTTCTAGCTAGGATTTTTGGTTCAATAAAGTAAAATAGCAACAAACGAGCCCGTTTTGGAAAGGCATTCGAATAGTGCTTACTAAAATTAGAATTTATCGCTAAAAATAAAGTCGAGTTTTCTGTATGGGATCATTCTCCAAATTATCTCAAATTCATAAAGCATAGCCTACGGATATAGAACGTACTCATTATCTGAAAATTTGCCTGGTTTTCGCACGAACGCCTCTGAATTAAGAAGACTAATGCAAGGCAATTTTGTTTAAAATAGATTGGCGTTTGACCCCGGGTCATGTTGCCATGTACAAGTCACGCACCTTTCACGCATCATATCGAACTGATTTGAACCTCAAAGACTATTTGGATACTAACTATTACCCTCTCTTAAGAAGTACAGCCTTCCTTTGCCAAATTATAAAGCCGCAGAGAGTCAGATTTGTACGATTTGCCATGTAGAGTAGACGCGATCTTCCCGATTTGTGATCGGCGGTCTGTTCGTTCGAGACTGCCAAACACGAAGTCAACAATAAATATTCCCACGGTTTAGGAAATGGCCCGCTTACCTTTGGCTAAATAGAAAAACATCCTAGTGCAACTTGGATACAGTTTGGCATTGCTTAACGGTGACAATAAATAAATACAGCACAACCTCGTTCCCAGGGTCTCTCTTCTCTGCCTCCATTGTCGTTGAGAGAAGACCCTGGTTCACGCTGGTCACGTGGCACTCGTCGACAAACATTTTTCCACTAGGGTAGTGTTTTCGTTATATTTTGATCCCGCAACCGCACCTGGGCGAAAAAATATTCGTTTAACAAGGCATTTCTAAAATAAAAAGGTCAAAAGAGCAGATGTTATATTCCCACAGGAGATGAATTCCCACAAAAGCGGTCAAACTAAAAGCAAGAGCTTTTGTGATCGACAAGACGACTTCAATGCATGTCGAGCGGCGATTGACGTTCGCTTTAAAAAAATTAATTTCGTTAGTAGCCAAAGTTGCTTCTTCAGAACAAACACTAACATAAAAGAATACACCAAACACTACGTTTGCTTGATAAAAATGTCTCTTTTATTTTACTGCGACTAAAAATATACACGCTATTAAAGCGCGGTGCAGTGGTAAAAAAAATCTTAACGACATCGACAATTTACACGAAGTTGTTGAAATATAAATATCATAAGTCAAACTGTCAACTCGCTGTACAAGATTGCGACCTTAGCAATCACGTTGTTTAACTTTCGAAAGAAAAACGAAAATCAAAGAACAAAATGAAATACCTGCACATGCTAAGACAGTTTGATTTGATGGATTTGAGGTCGATATGTGACTCGAGAACTTAAATAACAACACACCGGCTGATCGCTGAACATGTTTGTTTTCCATGGATAACCGTTTCGCTTGCTTTCTTGCACGACAAAATCTTCTTTCCTTTAAAATTGTCGCGAACTATTAGCATTCTTCGTTGATCCGGACCTTCACACGGATGAAAACTTGAATAACGTGAGGATATTTACTGTGGCGTCTGATCGATTTGACCACAATTTTTTCTTTTCACATCGGGTTCCATATGTGTAGTACATAAAATACTGCTGTCAAACGTTTTGTCAATGGTTATCTGGCCACAAAATCAATTGCGTGCTGATTCCCTTCTTTGCAATGTCAACAAAGCCTACATTGCCACCCATCCCTTAACACACATTTCGCCAACCTCCCAGATTCTGGGAGACACGTGACCAGCGTGAACCAGGGTCTTCTCTCAACGACAATGGAGGCAGAGAAGAGAGACCCTGGGAACGAGGTTGAATACAGCACACGAAATCGAGCAAAGTGTATTTTATTGATTGCGTGACGCACGAAGGCATGCGTGAAGCCTGGTTTCACGAGCGACGCAAGCGCAAGCACAAGCGCAATAAGAGCGCATATTTCACCGTGAAAACGGGGTTGACGCAAGCATAAACACAAGGATCAAATATTTTACTTTACCTTGTGCTTGCGCTTATGCTTGCGTTCGCTTGCGTCGTGTGAAAACGAAACGCAGCATAAGCACAAGGAAATTTGCTGCGTCTGGCCAATTAAAGCACTCGTTCTAGATTCCCTGCGTCTGAACTTTTGAAAAAAAATGGCGGTTGCTGTGGTTGATTTTGATGCTTATGTCGACGTTCGTTTTCACTAGCATAAGCTGCTTATGCTTGTGCTTGTGCTTGCGTCGCTAGTGAAAACCAGGGTTAAGACGCGCCTACAACAATTAAGACCGAGACACACTAAGCGACAGCCGCAGCTATACCCTCAAGTCCCTGCGTGCGTTCTACTTGCAAAACAAGTCCCTGCGAGGCGACGCCTGTTTGGTGCATACGCAGTGATCTCGTATGAGGGGAGATGTGAACCAGTTTTCTAATTCAATATGGTGGACCATGTCGCTGCAATCAGTCGCACGAATTCAAACCAGTTTGAATTCCTGCTACTGATCGCAGCGACAAAATTAACCGCGACGTGTCACAGCGACTTATCGCCGAGTGTGTCCCGGCCTTAAGTTTCCTAACGTCCAAATAATTCACAAGTACAGAAACATTCCTGTTTCCCACAGCTGCTTCCACAAGCCTTCCTCTTAGCCGCCGCAAGATGGACGGCAACGCACTATCGGCTATGACTTTTTGAAGAAATCTGTTTCATATAAATATACACTTTCTAGTATGTGGCGAGCTTCTGGTAAGTGCAAATGCCATATGCAGCACCTGCGCACACTCGCGTGTTTTCTGCTCGACAGTGGGGCCATGCTCGAAAGACTAGTTTGAACAGATGCAAGTCACGATTCATGGACTACTCCTTTTCTCAATGCACTTCATTGACAGAATCCATATGTCATTATACTATACTAAGCACTAACTGCCTCTATTTCAGCTTATTTCTGATTATTATCATATTTCCAAAGCAGCAAGCAATAAGCCTGCGTGACAGCTGCCACTAATTTGTTATTATTTGTAATTATTACCTAATAATAACAAATTAGTGGAGGCTGTCACGCAGGCTACAAGCAATCAGTTCCTCACACGTCTTGTGATTCGCAGCAAGAACACTGCTTCAGGAATTCCTCGAGCCTTGAAATGTATGGCTTTTTCCTTTTAGCGGTGATGTCTTCCGTGGAAATGCCCAAATGATCACATATGGCTTTTAGTATGCTGATGGCAAATGAGGAGAGCTTAGAATTGGATCTAAGGAGACAAAGATTGAAGCTCTCGAACCAGATCGGGTGGGTTGGCTGTATTCTAGTCATCTCGTGGTCTCGTAGCTCTCCAAACGCTTCCTCCATGACTACTACTTCGTCATCATCCTCTTCTTCAGGGATCGTCCGCGCATCTGTATGGATATTGAGGTTTCGCTTTGCCGCTAGCCGTGAAAAGAAGCTCATTATTTGCTTCGGAGTTAGAAATTCCGCACTGGAGAACATGCGGTTGCCAGATGCATCTCGAGCCGTCATCATCGACCTCGCGACTTGAACTGCATTTGCTTTTTGTCCTGTCGTTTCCCCGACCAAGAACTTGTTCACTAAATACTCTTTTTGTTTGTCCGTAAACCTAGCCCTGCTCGTCTGGGCCAATTTCAGAGCCCACCCCATCTTCAAATGTGGCTGTCGAGTAGAAACATTCGTCACCGTTGCATCTTCTCCAAACTGTGGAACTCTCGTGAACTGGCTTTCGAGCCTTGCAGCATATCCCCGTACGGCTTTGTCAAGCATGGTTTCACTCTCTAATGCGCGGACGTGCTTACCGCAGTCCAAATGTCTCTGGAGGGACGAAAATCTCTGATACGATGTCGTGCACCCTTCCTCGGGGCATGCGAAAAGCTCGTTGCTTGTAGGAGGTAGGCTTTGTTCTCCTTTTCGAGGAACGGGTGGATCTTTTGTTATTCTTGACTTCAGAGGACAAAACTTGTCAGACACTTCCTCATCTGCCGAAAGAGAAGAAAGCTGTGCGATAGGGAAATTGGCCGGTATGTTAATCTTGGCAAGCGGAATCTTTTTTCCAGGCCCAATGCCATAAGCTTTCCACACTCGAATATATCCGTCGCCATATTCAACATTTGTGACTGTGCTAACTCCGTCGAACTTGATCTTTGTTGCAGGATTTGGTGGTATTACACTATCACACAACAAGGCACAAAGGGCAGACACGCCTCCTGATGATTTCATGGCATTCACCATTTGGCTGGCTGTCTCCACATCATGTCCTTCATTAAGATGTATTCTGATGTGGGCCTTGATAGTAGCAGACTTCCTATCACAAGCCCCCTTGCCGTCTTGGGTGTCGGAGAAGTCCAGTCGCTTGACCGTTACGCCATGAAGCTGCCCAGCTTGAATGGTGCCCACGATGGTCCCACCGCTTCGATAACAACCAGCGTTATCCTGTCTGAAGTATGCTACCATAAGGCTGGGCATTACTTTCTTTAGTTTTCCGATGACATCACTCATGATTGCTTGGACGGCCGGTGTATCCTGGTTAATCGACTGAAAGACATGGGCGAATGTCATCATCTCGAAATCTTGGTCTTGGCCCATGCGCCTAGTAGCCACTGTTATATGCCACGACAAGCCGCGCTTAGCGAACCAATCACTCTGGCTTTCGCGATATTTCCTCGGTAAGAATTTCATCGCCCAATCTTGTACGAGAAAGACAGAGGTCTCATCGAGGACGTCAAGGATGTCAAGACGTGCGTCATCTTGGTTAACGCTTCGTAGCAGATGCGCCTTCCAAGCCTCGATATTCTGTTTGGCTTGATAGGCTACAAACGTGAGCTCCTCTCTGGTGTCCTCTGATACATTATTGGCAGACATCAATCGGATCGCTTTGTCGATCTCCAGTAGAACAGCTGTCAACTCTTCGCATCGATCACATGTTTCTTGGTGAGCGTGGTCACACTCGGACTGATAGTCTTTGTCTCGAGGATCACTTAATGCGAATTGTCTGCAATGGTCTGGGACGCTGGAAGTCCTCGCCACGTGCACCTACATAAGGGAAACAGTAACAAACTATTATTATACGCAGTAGCATTTGTTACCCCTCTCTCATTCGAAGGCTCCAAGTACCCCTCCCCAGACACACCTTTGTCCATAGTATAGCATCTTACAAACATGCATTTTTTTTTTTGCCTCATTGGAAAGGGAGTGGGGCTTAACAGTATTGACATTAATTGGTCAAGCATAGCCTTACCTTGTAGTCAGTCTTCAAGTACCGTTTGGATGTTTTGAGGCGATCGGTTTGCTCCTTGGCCCATGACATCCCCATAAAACTATCTCCTAGGCGTTGCGCAACATCGCCGAGGTCATCAAAGGCTTCAGCTCCAGTACTACTAATGTAGTCAAGGCCTTGCAAAGACTTCCTCACCGACGCAGAACAGTTAGAGAGAATGTTTAGAAGTGTCCTGCGGCTCAGCGGCTTGAAGTTTGACTCTTCGGCGTATGTGAGATACTGTCTGACAATGGACTCCGGTATTAAAGTACGAATGACATTGGGGACTGTGACGATTTCCTGTGTCGATAGCTTTATGGACTTCTCTCCAAATGGCAGATCTTGTATAATATGCGGGCTCGTTATGAAGTCCAGGAAATGATCCACTTGAGTCTGCGAGACAAACATTTTGGTCTGTACTTGTGACGCCGGGGGTACTCCTCTGTCATGACGTAGTGCATGCTCCCTTGCAGTGCTAAATCGGTACCTGGTTAAACCTGGAATCCAGCTTTTCATTGTTCTGAAGGCTAGTTTATCAGCTACTATGGAGAGTATCTGGCGCCGGACCTGCCAAGTATCCGCGTTCATATAACAATCAGACAGTGTTGCCATCAGCACGTGATCTACATTCTCGTCATCCTCTTCTTCGCTGTCACTGGAGGACTCCTGTGGCTCAAGAGACTTATAGGAGACAAGGGTCTTCCATAATTGCGCAGACTGGTTTGGCGCAACTTCCTCTAACACTGCACCTACTGCTTGACGGGCTTTGCGAACATGGCGTCGCCTTGTTCTAGCACTTGACTCGGTCCACGGCACAGTAATGGGGTAACGGACTGGGCTAATATCTTTGCTTTCTAAGAACTGGTTCATCTTCTCGAGAGGGGTTTTATTTTCATGCCCGGCACTTCTCGATCGATCTCGTTGAGCAGGCGTGCAAGTTACATCCAAGGTGGTTTGCACAGATGGGGAGTAAAGGCTTCCCTCAGGTGTCTGAAAGACGGGTGTATCTTTGCTGAGCTTTATAGTAGGCGCTGGCGTACTTTCGGCAACAGGTCCGACTTCCATCATGCTCAGCAAAGAATCCGAGCCTTCACTTTCCTAAAGTATAATGCAAACATGATCAGAGTGGTTGAAACTAAACATAGCTGTTCCACTTAAATAACATTAATAATGTTTGCTAATAGTGCTTAAATTTTGCCTGTTTGTGACAAGAAAAACGGCAATTTCGATATCCTGTTTATGATTACAATAACGGTCTAATGATGTTGATGTTTTTATGACAAAAACATCGAAAATCGGTACATAATAGCCTCCTCCGCAGGTATCTCATTTGTTAGGTGACCCGTGGCCGTTACATTGGGTGGGAGAGGGCTGAAGGCGAGTGAGGTCCTTTGCTCCACCAACATTCTCGCTCCCAGGCCCACGCGTTCTAGTTATCGTTTCGAAGGACGCCCGAGAGCATTTGAAAAAAAAATCAGGCGAGACGCCTGCGGAGGAGGGTAGGTACATAGAGACTCCCGAGAATTGAATTTCCTTGCCAGACATGCTGTTGTTCTTGGTTTGGCGGCAGACTATCATCGACTTAGTCCGACTGCGTTATATGACATAAGTGTTTATCTAGATACTTTAAGTGCGCACCCATCTCTAGGTCGGAAAGTCTATTTTACATTTGGTCCTTCAAGAGGATGATTCTAAATCATAAATATAAACCTACCAATGATAAAGTATGTACTTTATGAGCCACCTCCTCGATTTGGTCTGCAGCAACTACATTTCCGCTCTGTCTAAGGCATTTAGTACGACATTTGGAGCATATACCTATGGTTTTGATACCAAACAATGCGTTACTGAGAAATATCGGGGTATATTATGAGGGAAAAATGTAAGACAGTGTGGTCACCATGAACAACACCCCGCCCCCCCCCCCTTTAAATCTACGCTCTACGCCTCAGAATTGCTCTCCTGCTGCTTCTTACCTGAGCCGACCGGAATAAAAATGCCTGTCTCCTTCATTATAAACTGGGATGCCAGTTTGCTTAGCCCCCTCTCAGCCTTCGGCCGCTCCTTGGCCTTCACACTGTGCGAGGACAAAACTGCTGGAACAGAACATCTAGCAGATGGGCGTCTCCAACTCAAACCAAGCGACTCCCGATGGCGAGGACATATGTTGAGCTGCTCAATATTTCTCGGTGGCGAGAAAACTGACGCTCTTGACAGAATGAGATCCACTTCATTTTCAACTCCTGTGAACGCAAGCGCTGACTTATGCCCGTCGATAGGCCGCGTGCAATAAAGCAATGGGATAACGTCAACAGTTTGAGACCTATCCTTTGGATGGAACCCACATTGGCTACCAAGAATTTCGCGAAAAGAGCAAACTAGTTCCTCCACGTCAGCCATGGCGCTCAAATAGGACCACGCAATGGCTTTCTGATGTTAGCAAGTCTAGACCAGTTATTTCGCCAAATGTGACAAACAAGACGGAGTAGAGCATATTTATTTTTCTGTCTAGTTGGGTTGTATGAAATATGCAGAGAAATTGAGTTGTGCAAATTTGAAAAAAAAAAAATTCAATTCAACTTTGCTGACGGTTATATATATATAATAAAAATATTGATTTAGGATTCTGCAACAAGAATAAGGTCGTTTTACACGAACTATTTTAAGAATGTGGTTCCTACTGTAGCTACAAGCCGCCTTGGTGCGTCACGCAATCAATAAAATACACTTTGCTGGATTTCGTGTGCTGCTTTTATTTAGTGTAGCCGTTAGGCAATGCCAAAGTGTACCCAAATTGCACCAGGATGTTTTTCTATTTAACTAAAGGTAAAGATTACATAATTTCCTAAACCGTGGGAATATTTATTGTTGACTTCGTGTTTGGCAGTCTCGAACGACCGC
>NC_090870.1:12556895-12564395 GCF_036669935.1 Montipora foliosa | reverse complement strand
GTTTACAGCCACAAAAATATATAAAATAAACTTACTTTTACTTCACCAAGACTAGTGTGTCTACATATCGTTTAATAAAAGATATGAGAAATTTTCAAAACTATAGCCCAGAACACCTCAAATCAACACAAGGACACAAGGTGAAGTAAAAGCAAGTTTATTTATTCATTTTCATTGCTGTAAAATAGGGTTAGCCAATTTTTTTCGGCATTTCATGTTTCGCACATTAACTCCACAAATTGTTAGGTTGAGTGAGCATTCAAATTATAAGTTTGGGTCATCTGTGGAACAATGTGCAGCAATAGATCTTTTTCAGTTATATGTGCTTAGTTACCTGGCCTTTAAATGAAAGTGAGGCTGGGGTTGACCTTGTTATGATACAGACCTCCCTGCTTTTTTTTCTGTTAATGATGTTAATTGTCATTAGTTACAGTTAATTTACACAAGAAAAGCAATGAGGTTTCTACCAATTTACAAAACAATGTCAACTCTTGCTGCAATTTCATTCATAGGCCAGGTAAGTAAGCACACAACTGTGAAATGGTCTATTGCTCTATCAACTGAGCCATCAAGCCCCTTAGGAGCTGGCCAATCACAAGTTCAAGTTTACCCCATATGAGGTGGACTAATTCAGTAACTTTTTTAGAAAATGTGAAGTTTCATTTATTTGAACTGCAGAATGAAATAAAAAGAAAGTTGGAAAGGTCATCACAATAATTATTAAATGAGTACCACTTAAGCAGTTGCAAAGGAAAAATACCAAAAAAAAATCCAGGGTTGAACCTGTTAAAGTGCATCGCAATAGCATGGACATGGGTTCGACTTGACTTTTTTTTTGGACTTCTTTTGCAACAGGCATTTAATACTAAACCACGAAAAAACCAAAACCTCAAAACATCATGTATGACCCCACCATACATTCATATTTGAATACTAACCAACAAAGGTTATTAGAACTACAATGATTAAGATGAAATGAATGTACATAAATGAAAGAAGTGATCCGTGGGCTTTGCAATACACTGGCATCCGCACGCGCAGAGTCACCTGAACTTTTCAGGTGTCTATAAAAAGTGACAATTGCTTATTTAATAATTGTGAAACAAAGTGCGAGGATCCCTTCTCTCATTTTAACTAACATTTCAGAGTATTATGTACAGTTCTTCCTAAAATCTGTTCACTTACTGTTTTTACTTCCAGGTAAGGTAACAAGCCATACTCGCCCCTGCAAATAAATGTATTGCTTGGACATCAGAAAATCACTCACTCGGATAATAAGTACACATGTAACACAGAACATTTTTCCATTCAGAAGTTTGGAGAATTTGATTCAAGCACTATTGTAAGATATAGAGGATATTACAAGGCTATGTGGGGATACAAATTTTATCTTCAAGGGCTGATAGTATCTCTCACGAGTGAGCACAGCATTTTTAAAATCCTCAACATTTGTCTCCAAATCACACAGTGACTATATGCTCATTATACTTTTCCCTCGGATAATGTAAATGGCAATTTAGATTTTAAGGGTATTACAATGCGTTAATCAATGTGTTGGCCAACTGTCGATCTATTGTTGGCCAAGGAATCTTCAGTCAGCGTGTTGGCCAACACGCTGGTTGGGATTGGATTTTTTACCATTACCCATTGTAAGGATGTGATTATCCTTTTTGACATATACCAAAACAGTGGATAGTGTTAAGGGCAAGCTCCGCATAATTATCCTTTGCTATTCACCTCCAAGCAACTCTCGCAGGATTTGCGCTAAAATAATCTTTTTGTGCTATATTATTTCATTGTTTTGGTATATCCTATATACTAAAACAACTATTCACCTCAGTCAGTGTTTGTGGCTAGAGGTGGACATTTTACCTTGCCGCTTTGTAGCCACAAACACTGAGATGAAGAGTTGTTCAAAATTCACACAAAATGACATGGAGTAAAATTTGTGGCATATGCTTTCACATGTGCAAGAAGGAAGTAAAAATTGTCTCCTCTAAATTGTCCTTGACACTGGCCCATGGCCACTGACTGAGTGATCAATACCTTCTACTACAGGCACATGTATGCAGGACTCAATTAAGCCTCACCAAGAGCACACTCAAAACAAAAATTATTTTTCTACAAGTCCCCTTTATAAAAATTGGCTTGCCTTCCTAAGAAAAGTAAGGATTACAGACCTCAGATGTCTGGTTGCCTCTACCACGAGCATGCAGTCAGTCCCTATACTTCACAGAGAATCACTCACATACATTGAGGTCCCCACAACCCACCTATTAACCTGCACACCAAAACATGCAGGAAGACATCACACGGCAGTGGAAACAGAGATGAGGGGAGGAAGGGGCCAAAATGGCACCCTTACCGACAATAATTTATGCTGAAAAATCAGCATGAACTGAACATGTCCCAAACATTGCTGCTTTTCTATCAACATAAATAATATTATCAGCTGCCTGAAAGAAACGAGTCAAAACCTAATCATTCACTCTGGTTCTTACGTATGGCTTAAGTATTAATATTTTTTTTCTCTAACAAGAATTACCATTCTCTGCCTTGCCCAGACATTTTGAAGCCGCCAAAAGGTGATTGAGGAGCTCCTGCCTCATAACAATTCACCCTGAATGAGAAAAAATACATACCGGTACACAAGTTAATAGAATAGTTCAGTTATTTGTCACTCAGTTACAAAGAACAAGGGACCACAAAACAGGTAATCTAATTCGGTTGCTTTGAAAATAATTTTTTCCAGCGTGGAAAGGTTCTACCAAAATCAACTCCTGGAGAAGAAAGTATAAGTGCAAGCATCAGAGGTCAAATAGATGTGGATCGAGTCCCTTTCAAGGAGAAATTAAGCACCCTTGATCATTCTTTTTCTAAGTACATTGTACTTTGGACAGTGTTTCAATAAGAGACCACTCCCAGGTCATAAAACCAGATGAAGAAGCACACCTGGTAGAATATTATTATTTGATGCAATACTAATGACGTCATAAATCACTCACCATGCCATCAACAGTACTATTAAATTCATTTCCACAAAAAACTACATTGCGTTAATAAATTATTATTAATTACCAAACAGTTCCCGCCTGAAGACTGTGGGAAATGGTTGTTGCCTTGTCAATGTCCTTGGTGAATACTGCTGCAGCCAGACCATAAGTTGTATTATTTGCCCTCTCAATGACTTCATTAATATCACTAAACTTGATTATCTGCTGAACTGGGCCAAATATCTATATCCAACAAGAGGAACGAAACAAATGAAAGAACTATGGTATCATAGCATCAAACATAGCAGGCTGAAGAATAATAAAGTCGACTATTTCTCCATGAGAACTAAAAAATACAAGACTAAGCAAGTTATACTGTAATATGGTATATTTGAAATTTCGTCAAGGAATTTGAAAATTCCTATTTCATAGGGTATATTATCATTCCAGATTCCTGGAGTTACCTTATTATTTACGCTGTTTTTCTACTGTAGCACAAAGATTAAAATACGCCGCCTTGTTAATCGTTATTGTAATGATCTCGTCATCAAATTAGTATTTACCACGTTCAAATGGAGAAATATTTTCTCAGTGAAGGATTCAGTCCCTAGTGAGAGAACTTCATTCACGTGTGATTTACAAATTTACTTGTGCTTGCTGTAAATTGCTTGCTATATCGCTGAAACTGATCATCATTTTTCCACGCATATCCTTCAACATCTCTCTTCAGACAAGTCCTCACACATTTTCAAACATTTACAAAGCTCAGAATGATGTCACCAATCTTGCTCTGTGGATTGTTTCGAAATCCTTGATTCCACCCCCACTATATTTTAGCTTAAACTTAAGGAGGCTATGCATATAAATTGGGAAAAAGCCCCATTTAAATCAACAAGTCCATCACGTCAATTTGACACTTACGTTTTAGGCTTTATACTCTTTCCAACACTTTGCAACTCACTCAAATATTTTATCTATTTTTTGTCACTTAATCATAATTAATTATGCAAAATGCCATGTTTCGCCTGGTTGTTGAATATAGTCCTAACGGTTTTTACCAAAATTAATGTTCTGTAACTGACGATGATATTTGTAAGATCGAAACATGTCTTATAAATTAAAAAAATGTCGTAATCTTCTTAAAAGTCATGATTTACTTTCTGCTGCTGTCTCGACCTTTTGGTTAAAGACATGTATTATACATGTAGGTGAATGCTTCAACCTGGTTTTCACTTGTACAACAAGTTTACTTACGAACTCATGCTTATTGCACAAGTGGGAACCAGGCTTAATAAATGATTTCAAAATAACATTATTAATGCTAGTACGCTAAGGAGCTTTGACACGTACGTTAATAAAGAGATTGATTGATTACAAGTGTGATATAATGTTTAAAAACAAGCAGCAGTGTTTTATCAGGTTTAAAAACATGAGGTATAGCCGAGTGTTTTTAGACCCAATAAAACTGTATATATGCTCTACATAGAGAATTCTAATGAGTGTTTTACCAGTTTTTAAGGCTCATGCACAATTATAATAATATTATTAAGAAGTTTTATTGGTAACCTGATAGAGTAACATGCTCATGAATTGTTAATGATTTTTGAAGTATCAATTTAAAGTACTGAAAAAGCAATGATTCCTATTCGCAGAGGTAAATTGGCATTGCTGAGCATTCAGAACAGGAGCACAATTAATTCTAAATTTACTTTTGAGTATAAACTGCAAGGCCAAAAATTCCAAAATTCTGCCATTTAAGGACGTTCGCGCCAATTGTTTCTGCGCATCCTTACTGCGCACGCAAATGCACACGCCACGTCATACACGAGCGCGCGCGTTAAGTACTAAAATAAGAAATGATAGGACAAAAGGCCATTGCTATAGCTTTGCCTTCATTTAACGGTCTTGGACGTTCGGTGACCCCTATTTTTCTTTCCAGAAACGGATTTTATTTACAATTATCTCCACGTTGTCCAAAAATGAACAGAAAATCAATGTGGGAAGTTAAAATTTCAAGATTTCTGCTCACGGGACATCGAATCCTGCCATCTTGCGGCTGCAAGGCGCGTGAAACTGTGGTCGCTAAACGCGTACTTGATCTTTAAGGAACCTCACCTGTTGACTAAATTCACTTAATAAGTCCACTTAAACAATATTTGGCAGAGAAGATTTCACTTCAAAGATTTAATTGCAATATATTTGGGTTTACAGACACTGGCCTTATTCGCTAACGAAGCCCGATTTTGTCACATTTTGGGTGTTTTTCCGGGCATGTTCTCTCCAAAACGAAGTCGGTGACCCCCCATTTTTTTTACATTTCTGACATAACTAACTCATCATCTTACAGTGGTAAAAGTTTCAGAAAAAAATCAATGTTGAAAAATTTTCGCGCGAACGTCCTTAATGGAGACAGTGTCTTTGACTTTGTTTTATCCCTTTTTGGTTTTCAGTAAAACCTTCCTGTGCCCATCTAAGAAAATCCTTATTACATTTTAGCTTTCAATACTTTGAAACTAAAAAACTCCTGACTGTAGGCCTTCCAGCAGTATGTGGACCATTTAAATAATTTTAATAATATATTACAGCCAATCACCTCTTCTTTAGCAATCCTCATATCATCTTTTACATCCGAAAAGACAGTTGGTTGGATGAAAAATCCCTTGTTTCCGTGCCGATAACCACCACACTCCAACTTGGCTCCTTCTTTTTTTCCACTTTCAATCAAATCCAGGATTTTGTCAAATTGTTCCTTATCAACCTAAAAACAAAACTATATTTAATTACTAAGTCTTCTGGAACAAAACTAAACTTTTCTCTTCAACTACTGGAACTTTGGACATCCTGCACGTAGGTGATATTCTTGACATAAAAATAATCATTGTTTATATAATTATAATAACATCTACTACTCATAATGAATTCACACCTGTGGTCCTTGTTCTACTGTGTCATCAAATGGATTGCCCACGGTACGACTCCGAGCTCGCTGGACACTCTTTTTGACAAACTCATCATAAATGGTGTCCTGAACAAATGTGCGACTGCCGGCACTACAGCACTGCCCTTGATTAAAGAAAAGGGCAAAATGAGAAAATTCCACAGCATAGTCCAGATCACTGTCTGCAAACACAATGTTTGGGCTCTTTCCTCCAAGTTCCAGGGTTACACGCTTGAGATTTGAGCTGGCGGCTGCTGCTTGTATCAGCCTTCCAACCTATAGAAGAATGTGCACATTGCTTGCTAAAATAAACCAACCAAAATAAAATGTGATTATTTGCAGTTTCATCAAATTGAGTTGGTGAGTAGTCTTGTGGACCTATAAAATTAAAATTTAGTTTGACTCATAAAAAGTTGAAAGTTTAACCATGGCACAATTTATATCCAGCAACTTTTAATGTGTATGGATTGCAATTTGGCACATTAACTATGAACCCCATATGTGTTACAGTAAGCTTAAGTACATGTACTACACACTTGTCTGGCTCCTTTTGCTAGGGTGGCTAACACTTTCCCCTAGATAACTTGCTGATCAGACTAGAACTCCACATGTATGTTAACTTGATTTTAAGTTCTTATCATGTGGATAGTGATTTTCCCATGGTTATGGCTAACAACCAAGGCCTGTAAGTTAATTGTTTCATGTAAAAAAGTACGTCAAGCCACTGGCATTAATGGTTAACATCAACCAACCTTTAAAACTAACAAGGAAGGGTTACGTTTTTGCAAACATTGGCCAACATTTGCTAAAATGTAACCCTTCTTCGTACTGTCTTGTACATGTACATATTAATTGCCGTAAAATTGACATCTTCAATTCCCATGACCTGCTCCCGTCTGACCTTGTAGCTCAGTCGGTAGAGCAGCGGTGATCTAACCCGACGGTCGTGGGTTCAATTCCCACCCTGGTCAAAGTTTTTCTCTGTCCTTGTGTGGGCCCATTTCCATTAGTAGGGCTAATGCTCACATGGTTCATATGGGGTACAAAACTAGCACTTCACATTACACTCTAATCAGTTAAGTCTTTTGAAATATACATGTAAGTGTTACACCGCCAACGTTTGTAAAAACGTAATCCTTCCTTGTACTTGTACATGTTCATTGCTGTGACTTTAACATCTTCAGTTTCCACGGCCTGCTCCTGTCTGACCTTGTAGCTCAGTCGGTAAAGCAGCGGTGATCTAACCTGATTCAGAAGGTCATGGGTTCAATTCCCACCCTGGTCATAGTTTTTCTCTGTCCTTGTGTGGGCCCAATGCCATTAGTAGGGCTAACACTTGCATGGTTTACATGGGTAGAAAATAGCACTTCACATCACCCTCCAATAGTTAATTCTGTTTAAAACTTAAAAAGTCTGCAATCTACAAAAAGAACATCAATTTATTCTTCACTGAAAAGAAATGCAAGTAAAATGCAATGCACCTCAGTAGATCCAGTAAATGATACTTTGTTAATCTCCATGTGTTGAGAAATTGCTGCACCTGCTGTTGGGCCATAGCCAGAAATGATA
>NC_090870.1:12539395-12551895 GCF_036669935.1 Montipora foliosa | reverse complement strand
CTTCAAAAAATTCAAGATGGCCACCAAAATTTTGCAAAGGCATTGGACAATAAAAAAAATTATTCTCTGCTTTTATACACCTACAGCACGGTTAATAGCCATTGTAAGCTGTGTAAGGGTGTCTGCCTGCAATTTCTTATGCTCATCAAAAACAAAAAAAAAAACTCACGTTGTCTCCTTCAGCCACATCACAAATCTTTTCCTCAGTCACTGGATTAAAGGTGGGAAATGTCTTGCCACTAACAGAGTCCACATACTCATTGTTAATAAAAAGCTGTCAGTCAAAACATGAAAATTATGTTATCAAAAATGAATTGAAAATCTAATTTGGCAACGAATCAAATTACCGGTACTAGACAGAAGACCACCCCATGGTATCTTATGCATAACTAAGATATTAAAGAACCAACCCAAAATTTTCTATGAGAGTTGCCAAGGTCTGTAACTGAGGCCATGTTCAGGTGAAAGAGATTGAAGGGAAAAAGGGCAGTGTGTACATGCGTCTCTTACAAGATGAATATCTCAAGGCTCATCAAAGGTGCATTTAGCATAACAGGTAGTTTTCATGTTGTTGCTGTCGTGTTGGTGGACAAAAACATTTAGTTTTCTTTTGTCTGCCCTGACCAGCATTTTGCACAGGACAAGTGTACACTGCACTTTTCTGATCCTTGTCCCTGGGGATTGGTTGCAAACTACCCATAGAGCAAAATTGGTACACAACAGGGAAAAAAAGTGGATGGTTCCCACAATTTTGAAAGAAACAAGAAAGCTTTTATCTGCTCCACGACAGGGCCACCGGCACCCACAGTCCAGTCAAAGAGTGGATACGAGCAAAACTCTCCAAACAGCTTCTTCTATGTACATTATGCCCCAACTTCAAAAGAATGCTTGCAGCTGTCAGAATTTTTTTCAATTCATGTACCACACCCAAGATGTCATGTGTAACTTTTTGCTTGTGGGTTACTGTTTTGTCATTTATTGTCATTTCATTCAAGGCAAGTTGCTGTCTTGGTGTTATGGTTAGAAGGCCAAGCATGAGCCCAGAGCCTCAGGTCCAAGCAGGAAATCAGTTCAAAAACTTAACTTGTTTGCTGATTGGACATCACATTTGAGAGAGTTTCTGACTGAATAAATAAAAAAAATTGGTTTTCAACAAATGATGCACTGAACAGCTTAGCATGGCTTCAAGCTGAGAGGAAAAGAACAGTATTCACCAAAGCCTCTAAGAAAGCTTTTTTAACATGATGAGGAAGCTTATGGAATGGTCCATGTGCTGCTGCCTCAGAATAATGGCTTTGACAACGCAACCTAAAATCTATACAATATCGTTAAATTTGCCCGATAATTATGTAAAGAGCCTTCCCTGTAATCAGAATTCAGGAATTTCATGAGAGAACAGGTACCCTAAGCTCTAAAAACGTTTATGTCATGTTGTAATAAGGGTTTGTGTGGGAATTTATAAATGTGTTTAGGAGTTGAAAATGAAGAACATGAATCAAACAAAAATGCCTTATCTTGTCTTCTTGATACCTTATCAGTGTTTTTGTTTTTGTTTTCTATTATATCTCAACCAAAGTACACCACAATAACAATGATAAGGTATCAAGAAGACATGGTAAGGCATTTTTGTTCAATTTATGTTCTTTATTTTGTTTGCAGATTCCCATGCAAATCCTAGCCTAACTAGACGCTCCATAAAGCACACACTGGGTTACCTGTGGTACCTGTTTCACAAAAACAGAAGGCACTGAAATTAGTGGTATTTCAGCTAATTTATTAAAGTGGGGGGTCAATCATTAAGACCATTTGAGGGGTCACCCAGATGTCGTGCCAGCAAAGGCCCTTTGGCTCACCTTCACACGTTTAATTATTTTGTAATGTCCTGTCCCATTTTGAGGTCTTTTAGTTTTTTAAGCTTTGGTAATACATTCAGTTTGAAGATAGCAAAACACGCTCTTGAGTAAAATTCACTCGTTTCTTCTTTAAATAAACAGTGTGCAAATTAAAAAACTAACTGCAAATTGCCCTGACAGACGTTTTCCTGCAAGTCATGCATGTCTTGCAGTTGCACTAAGCAAACATTTATTGCACACACTAAGGAAGATCTGAAGATGTTGTTTCCGCTTCATAATTCCTCTTCTTTTCTGTCTAATCTGATGACAGGCCAAAACATTTTTCAGCTTTACGTTTGCACCAAAAAGTATCGTAAAGGCCGGGAGTTAACAGTAAAAGACAATCCAAAAGACAGATGAAGAAAAAATAGCATAGCTTTTATATAATTATAACTCTGAATCGAATTCTCATCGAAAGATTAATGACACTTGATTGTAAAAACATGAAAATTTCTGCAGTCTCTGACTTTTAAGAATGATGAGAAAAGTTATGATGTTCTGTCAAAAGGAAGACATTGATCACGTGCTAGGCAACGACAAAGGTGCACGTGATCACCTTGTGTCAACTGAATGAACTACGGGAAAGAATGTTAATCATTTGTCATTTTCAGAGTAAAACAACATACTTTTTAGCCAAGAAACTTCCATCAAGTTTTGGTTTTTTAATTTTGTTGCAATATTTAACTCAATATTTACATTTCATCTGTCGGGTCAGGAAGCCTTCTTTGTCAGTCATGGCACCCTTTGTCTTCAAAATTTACCGTATTTACCCATGTATAATACGCACTTTTTTTCCGCTTAAACAGCTCCGAAAATTGAGATGCATATTATACACAGAATCCATTGTTTTAGACACGCGTCCCTCATTAGCATAAAAACAAAGACACATTGGTTTTTGATTGAAAAGTAAAAGGCTTGACCAAGATCCACTAATAAATTAACCTTTCCGTTTAAATGAACAACTGAACAAGATAGCCCTCACTTTTGAGCGATAAACTGAAACATCAAAATGGCCACGAAACTCCCCGGAGTTTTACAATGCCAGATAAATAACGCTCGTTAATTTCGCTGAAGATCATCCGATTTCACACTGTTATATTATAAAACTTTGCGAAGAACACAAATACCCACTATGTGTTACTGGAAATATGGACAAAACGCCACTGATCTTCGATACGCCGCCGAACCAAATGATCAACATTACACCGCAGAGAAGAAAATTAATGTCATGCAACTGTTTTGTTGGCACGTGCTGGTGATGGATCAAAATTAAGACCAATGGTGATTTTCAAGAGGAAAACGGTGCCTAAAGTTGAAAACAAGCACAGGGTTATCAGCAACGCCCAAGAGAAAGGCTGACTGGATGCCGAAGGAATGAAGAGTTTGGCGTGCTCCACGTGTTGGGACTGGGGAGACGAAAAAGCCTGCTTGTTTATGCTTTCGAAGCTCGTGTGACTGAAAGCATGAAAGCAGCATTTACAGAGAAAACACCAATTTAGAAGTAATTCTTGGCGGATTGACCTCAGTTCTGCCTGAAGAGATGATTACTTTACTGTTGTATGTAGCGGAACAAATTTTTTGCACACTAATTTCTCTGCTAACTTTTTTTTTTTAACTTTTTTTTTTTCAAAATGCAGTCCAAAATTGGGGTGCGTATTATATACGGGTGCGTATTATACACGGGTAAATACGGTAAGTGTGAAAATAACAATAACAAGAAAGCAAGTTTAGATTCATCTACTTGTCAACATTTCCACGTGAATCACTTAAGCTATAAATAATGCGATTAACTAAACATTCTATTTATTTCCAGGGAAACAAACCTTTTTAGCAGTAAATTCACATATGACAACATGTTAACTTTACCTGGCCTATATACACGATTCATCTCAAACGATTGACCGCAGATTTCATTGTGTTACGTGTCACGCATGATGCATGCGTCGTTTATATAAAATATTTGGAAACTTCTTGTCAAACTTTACTGAAGCAAAAATGCAGTAAGTTTAGATTACCGCTAAAAGGGAAGAAATCAATTATTACTTCCGGCCCGCCCCTAAAGGTACTTGTTACTTGTTGTAAATGCACATCAGTTAGCTTGTATTATAATGAAAATCAACTAGATTGCAAGCCTCAGTCACTTTCATCAACTTCATAAAAGTTCTAACTGTATATGACGTAGAACTGAAGCAATAGTAGTACGCACAAATGTGATACTGGGATATGGGATATGTCTGGGCAAAAATAGGTTTGACCGCACAATTTGACCAGCGCCAGCAAGGAAATTATTTGCAGCTCGGATACAAATAGCCAGACAACAGAGATCACAGATCCACTTAAGGTGTTTGATTCCTTCTCTGTCTTTGTTGAACCCATAAGTTACCAGAGAATTTTCCATTTGGTTTCAGTGTTGTACATAACAACACACTTGGTAAAATATTAGAAAGACAGCTCACTTTGATTTTGGCTCAACGGGCGAACGATTGTTGTCAAAGTCAATTACTCGTCGCTTTAAGATTCCAGATATTTATTTTTCACCACCTGTCTTGTTTATTCAATTGACGTTCCATTCTTGATCTCCGTAAGGGTATATTTTGTTTAAAGACACACCAAAATACCATTCGCGTTGCAATGACTTTTGACGCCATTGCAGGTTATTTAAATGTTCCCCTGTGTCCACCAGAGAAATCTAAGCATTTCTCCTACCCCTCAAACCTAACAAAATACTAACTGTATACACAAAGAAACCACACAGCAGGGGAGTGACAGCCAAGACTTTCACTGACACAGAAAAAATAAAAAATAAAATAAATAAAACAAAGAAATTGTACCCATTTTCCGACTGGGATTGCCATAATGGCAACCCAGCAATAATTACAAGGCGGCATAAATGTACTTATGCATCTATCAGGGTTAAGCCCGAGGGGGGGGGACCCCGGGCATTATGTGGGGCATTTGACCTCTATTGCCTTCCCCAACCTCGGGAATTTGACTAAGAATCTGGGTCCCAGGGTGGGGATGTTTGCTTTTTTTGCATGGAGGAATGGGACCAAGTCACATCGTCCCATTGCTCGTCTGCGGCGGCCATCTTCTCACTACTCATTTTCAATATAAATTGATGGAACACTTTACTTTGTGGGGAGTGTGTGGATTGTTGATAATGTCGATTTGCTTTTTGTCAGGGAATCGAGCGTTGGAATTCTATTCAATATTTTCTATGCATTGACTACGAGAATGCCTCTCTTAAAGATCACGAGCGTATGTAGAACAAAACGCTACAGCATTGTGGCGGAGTCAATGTGTCATTTAAAAATGAAAGGTACGTCAAGCAAATATTTAATAATCTTGTACTACAATGTTGAGTGGTGGGGATATTTGATCTGATATTTGACCTGATATTTGATATTTGATCTGATCTGATATTTGACCCCCCCCCCCCCTCGGGCTTAACATTGATAGATGCATTAGAGCTGGGGGTACCTGTGGTGAAAAGAAGTGCCAGCTTGGTGGGTTAAAACTGGTTTGACGGGAAATTTGAACTGACGTTTCTGCATGAACTGAGGCTCCTGGCTCGTGCCACCAGAACTATTTTTCGAATCACTGAGCGTTCTCTCCGACCTTGAAAAAAATTCCTCTGGCGCCCAAGAAAGAACAAGGCCAGCAATCACTTTAATTTTTTACATCTTATTCTAAATACTGAAGTAATTTGTACACACACCCTTGATGGAGGACGAATGGGGTTAATAAAGTGAAGAACACTTCCATTGCATTCCCAAACACGTTTTGGATTTCTTTGTAATCGTTCCTGAATAAGCCCGTTAAAGGCTGTATTGTTATCTGCGCTGCCTCGATAATAATTAAAAAAAAAAACCCTAATGACAGCTATGCAGCTCTCGATCCTTGTAACTAACCTTGGTAAACTGAATGGTTGGATTCCTTATGGGCTTTACCATTTTGAAGCTGAACAGTTAGAGACCAAATCCCTGCATTCATTCGAGGTCCATATGAAACGTCCGTCACGTTCTCCGTCACGCGTTCTCTGAGAAACTGTAACTCAATTTCCCTAGGTACGTTATGTATGGCAACATATATTGTACCGTACACCAAATCCTGCTCAGCTTACTTCAGACGCTTGGGTTGCTTGAAGAGCTTGGATTCCTTGGTTTGCTCGAGGTACTTAGGTTGCTTGAGATGCTTGAGTTACTTGAGGTGCTTAGATTGCTGGAGGTGCTTGGGTTTCGGTTGTTGTAAGGGTGGATTGTGCTATCGACCGGATAAATCACTATCCAGTGGATAACACTAGCAAAACCAAATATTTTAGGAATCAAGGGAACATGATACAGTTTTGGGGATCTCAGGAACAAAACGCTGTGAAAATGTGGAAAAAAAAATTGAATTTAAAGGCGGCCGTTGGCAAAATCAGGATCGGATCGGATTGGATTGGACCGGACCGGGCCGGACCAGACCGGATCGGATCGGATCGGATCGGATCAATAACAAAATCTCCGCCAAACGTAGACAGTCACCAGACAACGTGCTGAAGAGAAGGAAAGTCGAATTCTGTGCCTTTCTCTCTCGTGTAGTCGTCTCCTCATTTATTGAGACTCGTCGAAATGTTCTTTTTTTTTCAGAGGTGATCACAGATTCCGAAGCGGAATTATGAAAGATACTATGTAACGAATTGTCGTCAATAAGTGAATTGACTGCGTACGTAATGGTCTTCTTCATCAAACATAAAAACCGACAACAATTTTTTACTTTACCCTAGTCCCTGACAATTGCCTGATTTAGCAACAGAAAGGGAACGTCATATTCTACTCTTATATGACCTAATATGGATATTTTTACTGCGAGCGCCATCGTCAACTGACATTCCCGTTCTCAATACAAATAAAAAAGACCTGGGCCTGGTTGTTCAAAAGCCGTTTAACGCTAATCCCAGATTAAAAATTAACCAAGGAGTTAATTTCTCTTCGCCCAAATGCTGTTCAACGCTTATGTTCGGCAAATGTTTACATTAGAAGAAGTCAATCTTGAAAAACAAAATAAGCAAATGAAACTTTAACCAAAGAGTTGAAAACATGTTACAAACGTTTACGCTAATCCTGGATTACGCTAATCGGCTTTCGAACAACCGGGCCCAGAATAACATCTATACAAAAAATTAAAATACCGATAAAAATACTGTGAGCTGATTGGTCAAAAACATATCACAAGGTGTGGATAAAAATGATATCACTGGCGGGATAGCGTTTTGATCCTTTTGCCACCTCTTGGTATACCACTAAATTTTATTTAATAATTTTATATATTCCGCGTTGCTTACCAAAACAAACCTTGTGATTATTCCAAACAAAGAAAAAACCAAGTTCAGTCAGCAAAGTTGCATGGAGGCGGGCGACTATGTGTATGTATACTACAACTACTACAGATACTACACATACTACAGCTGATATACGTACTACAGCTACTACACCTACTACAACCTACTACAGCCACTACACCTACTGCACATAATACAGGTACGTACATACATACATACATACTTAATTGACCTCTCCCCATAGGGACTTTTCAGGGCCAATGAATCAACGAAACAACAGAACACAACAACTACAACTGTTAAGAAGTCCAACTGGCCGGAGGCAAACCAGTTGGCTCAGTTGGCTGTTTAGAAGTGCAGCTGGGAAGTTGAACCGGGGACTACCAGGATCAAATTCAACGAGTGGTCAGAGCGGGTCTTGAACCCGGGATCTCCGGATCTCAAGGCAAGCGCCCTAACCAATGGGCCACACCGCCTCCTGAACTACACTGTAGTTCAGCTGCTACAACTACTACAGCCACTACAGCCACAGTGTCAAATCCCAGTGACTCCAGGGACCACGGTCACAAGGAAGGACCCGGAAGCAACTGCAGCTGGAGAGAAAGAGAACGTCCTTATGTGCTCCAAGGGAATTATTCTCATTTTGCCTAAGATGAGTGATCCGGCGGCATGAAGCAATACGCGTTACTGTGGGGAGGATGTAACTTCTGCTACAAAAAAGTTATTGGAAAGAGCCATTCTATCCAATGACCTTCACAAAAGACACAGAGAAGGAAAGCAATGCCAAAGAAATACGCCGGCTGGGGGTCTTCACAGAGACCGTTGTGAAAAACCGCATGATCGAAATGGATGAACAAGGATTTCTCTATTATCAGTCCACTATCATCGACTATGTAGACTCGCTCACCTTTGATGAAGCCAGGGAATGTGTGGGGCAAGACGACGAGCAATCCAAAACTCTCACGTGCACAAGATCAACGTGAACAAGAATCAAAGTGCCACTGTCGTTACTCGTGGATATAAAAGTTACCGCGATTGTTTAAAATTGGCAGGCTGATGTTTTCTTTACGCATTATCATTGATAGTTGGATAATTGTGTAACAGCACGGTGGGCTCTCGTATGCAACTAGATACCCAAAATAATGCATGTATGTGAGGTAATCCCCTTTGCTGGAATTCAACCCTGTGAAATAAGTATACCATTTCTCCAATAGGGATAAGATTACTCGTTAACACATCCTCTATAAAGAGCTGTACCATGTGTTCAAAGTTCGTTGCACAGATGACAGGGTAATTTAGCATAAGGTCTGATTTTTGTTGCCAGGTCATATTGTTAATGTCATCAGGTTTAGCAAGTAGAGCAGATCCATTCAGTAATATTAACACTTTTTGTGCCAGTTATACATTCCTCCAACAAACCTTGCGAATATTTATCACTATATTTGATACTGTTACACTTAGAAACAGATGATCTGAACCATAATGATCACAGCAAGTGCATACATATTCAGGGCCATGTGTTATCTTATCACGAAAAAGACTGAATCACTTTTGACATGGAATGTCTAATAGAGTCTTGACCTTGACAAATTTCAGTTTGGTTTAGTATTAAGCTCTGCATAGCTTTTCTTAAATGGTTTTATGCTTTTCTGATATGTAGGTCTCTGATATGTTCTGGATTGCTTGGATTTGATGGATTTGGATCAGTTTGATTTGTTCAAGTTGTATTCATGTGGATTTGATGACTCATAGCTTGCAGAATTTCGTGATAGCTTTGATAAACATTGGTATACTTTGATAGCTTCGGTGTTACTCTCCAAATGGCAGTCACCTTCCAAATGGAATTTATTTATTCCCCGTGAGCTTAGGGGATGAACAGAACTGTCTTCTCACATTGTGTCTGTCGATTCCATTTCTACACATATTAAAGTCTTCGCGTTGGTCAGTGAAAGGCGGTGCACAACTAATTGCATCAATCTGTACTTGTTCAGAATATTTTGCTTCACCTTCGAAGAAAGCCATTTCTTTAATTCTTCCGTTTCTTGCTTCTAAATGCAGCGGAAGGTGCTCAAACACTTAAGTATAAAAGCGGCATACAACAGCAATGGCGGCGCACAATCAGCTTTCTAAGCTGTGTTGTGATTATCCATCCTGATTGGTGATTGGCTTATTAGATCGAACTTCCGGTTACGCAGGAGTGACACATTTGCATAAAGAACCTCACCAAAACTCGTGGATATATCCACGAGTAAAAAGGGAACCATATGAACTCGTTCATGTTCTACGATGACTGAAAAGTGATAATGAAGATTTAAGGTGTGCTCTCATCTTACTCATTGTCCTAAGGAATTCTCTGGCTAAATGGAGAAATCTGATTGGCTAATACTGATTAGGTCGGGATTTTACAGTGCGGACCATTCCCATGGAAACGGTCTTTTCCGTATTTTTTCTCTCTTCCGGGAATTCAAGTTGAGCGAAACACAAAAAAATTTTTAAACCGCGGAATTTCATTTGTACAATTATAGCAAGCAAAATTTAGTTTTACATGTAAAAGGTTAACGTTCAAAGTTCGCTGAACATTCACCAAGCAGAAGATTGCTTAACATTCACCAAGCAGAAAATTGTCCAATCGCTCAAAGAAATGATGTACCATATAATAAACAACTGACTAACCTCACTTGCTTGCGACGGTAGTGGGGTATATTGGCCCTCGGTCGTTTTTGTATGGACCTCCACGCTGCGCTCGGTCCGTACTGCCAAGACCTCGGGTCAATATTCCCCAATAATATTCCCCTCGGTCGTTTTTGTATGGACCTCCACGCTGCGCTCGGTCCGTTCTGCCACGACCTCGTGCCAATATTCCCCAATACGGCGCTCGCGCTCGGTTACTAAGAGGTTAACAAAGTGTTCCTCCAATAAAGAATCACGCATAGTCTATACTGATCGATACTTTACTAACTTTATTTAGTAAGGCCAAGTCATCTTATGACGACTTAGATGACTGTTGAAGCTACATATAACTATAAATTGCAGGCGACTCCAGGCAGGCCCACACCAAAACACGGGCGCAACTCATCCGAGAGCTTCTCTTCGCCGACGATGCTGCCCTCCTCGCCCATACGGAGACAACCCTGAAGCACATTACATCATGTTTTGCAGAGGCTGCTGAGCTCTTCGGACTCAAGGTCAGCCTGAAGAAGACAGAAGTTCTCCACCAGCTAGCACCACGGGAAGTAGACCAGAGCTGAGAGTGAGACAGAGGAGACGACGGTCCATCAGTTTACCTACATGGGGAAGGTCAACAACAGACTGGCTTTCGGCAGACTGTACAAACGAGTCTGGAACAGCAAGCAATTGAAGAAAGGCACCAAGTTTATTGTGTACATAGCCGTCGTTCTTACCACTCTCTTGTACGGATCCGAGTCGTGGGTCAGCTATATTGTCACCGCTCTAAGAAATTTCCTGTTGCCATTTCAATTAGTCACCGTACTCCAAGGGAATAAAAAAAAATCAGTCATTTTTCTTGGCCACGACTCTTTGTCTCCTTTCTTCAGCTGAAAAGAAGCTCGTTTTATCAGGGTCCAAAACAAGAATATCATCGTTATTACACGCTTTTTGCCTCAATGGTTCAAGCGCACACTTTAAAAAACGACTAAAACACTAGCAGGGCGGGTACTTTTACCTGCCCTGACATTAGCAAGGGCGAGCGCTTTGTCGCTGGGCATGTTCATGGATCTTTTCCTTAAATTGCGTTTTATTGGATGCAAATCGTGCGGACTTTGGCGCAGCTAGTGAAAATTATGGTTGTGTTCACCAACGATGCATCAAACGAGAATAGGTTTGGAGTTAACATCAAATCAACTCTGACGTGTTCATGAAAGCAACACGCTATAAACAAGCACACTTGATGCTTCCCAAATCAAATTGATTCCGGTAAATAGTACGAAGATTGGCTGGCTGCTATCGATCGACGTGCGTAGCTTCAACTTTGATCGTAAGTAGTAAAAACGCAAGGCAATGTTTCCGTAAACATATGATTAATATTGGGGGAGAAAAGGCAGCTATGAAAGAGTGTGCACGATAACAGACCGTTGACGTTTGTATTTCAAGGCAGGTGCAGCCAAGAGGCGGATTCGCGCAAGGATCGCCATTTAATTCGCCTTGCTGTAGGACAACATCAATAAACGTCAGCTGTTAAACAGGTATCACACATAGTTGAAGAATCATTCCACAAAGAATCAGCCATATCGTCTGAGAAAGCTTCCCCCAAAATCTGAAAAGGTTATGTTGATGACAGTTTTGCCGTCGTCAAGAAAGATTGCGTAGGTAAATTCCACGATGAATTAAACCCCATATACCCCATGATTTCCTTTACTATGGAAAAAGAGAACAATCAACAAATCTATTTTCTAGATACCATAGCCTCCATGAAGAATGGTTTCATCGTCATTGACGTCTTTCGTAAACCAACGCACACGGACAGATATTTGGACTTTAATTCCCATCATGAGAAGAAACATAAAATAAGTACAGCATCTACCCTCCTAAACCGTGCTTGTCATCTACCGAATACAATCATGATGGAAAGGAAATCGTCTGAAGTTTATCACGTCACTAACGCCCTTCTTGCCAACGGCTATCCACCTGCCGTCATCTCTAAAGTACTAAAAATGAAAATCCTTCCCCGGAACTCAGTATTCCTTCACCGGAAGAATTGGTGGGCATGTTTTTCAATCTGATTGAAAATAAATCCACCGCTATGGCCTGCCTTCTATCACAGAACTCCCACAAGTCGTCTTCGAAAAAACGGAATTAAAGTTGTTACTAGACCTCACAAGACCCTGCAACAAGAATTCCCTTCCCCCAAGTTTAGGCCTCCCATTGAACTTCAAACCAATGTGTATAAAATCCCTTGCGCCGATTGTCGTTGGAGCTACATTGGTGAGACTGAAAGGTGTTTTTCAATGAGAAAAAAAGAAGACATTCGAAATGTAAAAATATGTAAAACTGGCTCTAATATTGCAGCTCACGCTTGGCGTAATAATCACTCTATTGACTTCAACAATGCCAGAGTTAATTGGCAAGGGAAACTTCCGAATTCGAAAACCTTTGGAGTCTTGGCACATCGCTAACAATAATGAAGCAGACAATAAATCCAAGCCTTTGCCAAAACAATACTCTATTCTTTTAGATTAGTGTTTTTCTCTTTTACCGTTTTTTATAACTTTTACATCTTAGTTTTTAAAGGATTTAGTCTGGAAGCCGAGAGCTTACGTTTTTAAATT
>NC_090870.1:12526895-12529395 GCF_036669935.1 Montipora foliosa | reverse complement strand
CAAGTCAATTCAATGTCAAATATATTCTTTTCCCGAGTCTTAAAATTCTCACCTTGTTGGCCATATGTGTGAACCCACTGATTTACGCTTTGAAAAGCAGGCCCTTCAAGGAAGTGTTTAAACGTATTTTCGAAACTGAGGGCATTTCATTTTATTTCGAGCTAAAAATTAGAAAACCTGGCGATGCTAATACTCCAAACTGACGCTTTTTCAGAACTTTATTGCAAAAGAAGTTTAGAGACAGCTGGAAAATGACCATTTCTAATTACCACTGCTTTTGTTAGAGGCCTTGTACGCCACCTTCGTTGTTTTCCCAAATAAACCAGTTGCAACCGAGCCTACTGTTTTGAACCGTCGCATGAAGTGACTCAGTTGGTTCAGTGAACAGCGGACTACCACACAGGAGGCTGCTAGTTCGATACAAAACACAATTAACACGCGAGGTCTTAAAATAAATTAAGAGAAAGGGTTGCCTCTATGATGTCAGCCTTCTCGGATTAAAACAACGATTAGTAAGCCCCGTCTAAGAAGTAAACCCTGTTGTGTTTAAAATTCTGTGGTACGTTGAAGAGGACTACAGTCGACTCTCTCTAAGATGGACACCATCGGGTCCGGACCGGCCTCAGCTGTTCGTCCTAGAGAGGTATCCGGTTTATAGAGAGTCGACGTAGCATGACCCCACGAAATTTAAGATAATAATGCTGAACCTGTGCACAGTGAATATGTATCTGTTTAAAGTTAGTTTTAAGTTATTTGCTTGAACGAAACTTACCTGTTTTAGATTACAATACAATTCGGTTGTCACCTCCAAGTTATTTTTTGAATAAGACAATGACTGATTTAATTTTAACTTGTACTGTATGTATTCCGACGACAAGATAAGAGCTGTCAATTAAAAATCTGGTGTTAAAAAGGGTCACGTACAAAAATTTTTCTTCCCTAAATCGTAATTTGCGGTCACCTCAAAAGTGTCCGTTGACGATTTGAAAGTGTCCGTTGTCCGTCTTATGGAAGTGTCCGTCTTATAGAGAGTTTGGTTATAGTAAAATGACTAAGAAACAGCCGGGACCAGCACCAGGTGTTCGTCTTACAGAGGTGTCCGTTAAGAGAGAGTTGACTGTACACACTATTTGCAAACAAAAGGCAACAGAGTTCTCGGCGTTATTGTTTTCCTTCATCTCTCCAACAAATACGGCTGGCTTGGCGTGTATCAGGCCACCTTACCACAAACAGCTCTCAGTGGGAAGAGAGGTCGTTACAAAAGATCTTTACTCTGTTACACAATTTGTGAGACGGAGAAGGCTTGCATTGGTGGTGACACCCGACACAACTCCCCAAAGGTCCGAATGCCGCTATGGAAACCCAATGTAAGGATAATGGCTAGTCGCCCTGCTACTATCACCTTAAAGAAGGTTCTCGAGGGCGAAAATGGATTGGGAATAGATGATCTCCTCACAGGCACAGAAAAATAGAGGGAGCTGGGGAAGAGCCATATAGCGTATTAATCGTGTGTTTCAGATGAAGACTAATTAATTGATCAAATAAGATATATTAGCCGTTTTTATACTAAGTCGGTTAGTTGGTCTTTCAAGACGCAAGAAAAGATTTAGATTATCCAGTCGCCCCGTCTTAAAAGACGCATTAAAATAAATTGTCCAAAGTCGTCCGGATGCGTTATGCGTCTCTACTACAAAAAAGGCCACTGTAGCTGTACATGAGAGGAAAATGAGAGGCACGTGAGATAAGTTGGACAACCGCGCAATGCCAAAGCAGTGCAGATTAACGCTAAAGCAATACCGATCAACATGAAATTGTCATTTGGTCATTTAATAGTGTTCAATTCAAAATATAATCAAATTGTTGACACATCAAAATTTGAAGAATTTCTTAAAGGTGCCGTGTTATATTAACTAGTAGGAGAGAAGCAATACCAACAAATGGATCAACCACTTCTGCACTGGACAAAACTACTGCTGTTTTGTTTTGAAATTTGACACTGGCTTGGGAAAAATTTTACTTAATATGGAGAAATTCTGTGATAAAGAGAAACGAAAACAAGTCCTCATGACTAATTATTTGCAAAGCACGGCGCGTTTCTTTCAGAAGGTAAGTTGCACCTTTAAGTATTAAGGTATATTCAAAAGTATATTTGAGACATTTAGCACGGTTAGCATCGAGCTGAAATTTCGTTTCGCCAAACTGAAAGAAACTTGATCGATGTTAGCACACTTACTAACCGATTTTGAGATCCGTACTCTTTAAGTAACGGATCTAGTTTTGTCCCTCTGATTTATGGCCCAAGCGCAATAAACCAGAGAAAACGAGGTCAGTAAGAGGTTTATTATATCTCTGAGGTAATAAGGCCTGCGGGAAAGGAAAGTAGTTGATATCAAAAGAAACGTTCAACTGTCACAAATGATTAGCATGCGTAAAATCTGAAAAACGAATAAATCTTATTGGCTTTTTGAAGTAGTTGCTTAGAAGATTCAAGCAGTTTCAC
>NC_090870.1:12514395-12521895 GCF_036669935.1 Montipora foliosa | reverse complement strand
GAGTGTTGTCCTCAGTAGCGTTTGTATATAAACGTGACAAAAATCAAGTGACGCCTTACGCTACTGTAATTGTGATGAACAATGAAGTAGGAATCTTCGCTGATCAACAGTACCAGGAACCAAGAGAAAATGAGGGGACAGAGAGGGAGGCTCAAGGCGTTGGCCGGGATATGTTATGTCCACGAAAGTTATTTTTAGACGAGCGGAAGTCTTTGTTCTAGCGGAAGTCTGTCTTCTGAGACGTCCGCATGCAGTCTTGCCTCGCTCTCAGGTTCTTAGTGAAAAGAGAAAATGATGGCGCACGTGAAAGGCTGATGAATATATATCTTCTTTCAAACATCGGACCGAGGTTGGCCTGCATGCGGACGTCTCGGAAGGCTTCCGCTCGTCTAAAAACAACTTTCGTGGACATGACATATCCCAAGGGCTGGACCGGGAGCCTCCTTCTCTGTCCCCTCATTTTCTCTTGCAGGAACTTATTTTTGTGCGTCACACAAGGGCAGAGAAAAATATCTGATCTGTGTAGGAATCGAAGCCACGCCCTCCGGATTCGATAACCGCTGCTCTACCGACTGACCTACAAGGCCAGACGGGAGAAGGGCGTGGGAATTTCAGGACAAATCGACTCGGTCCAAGGCAAGTACTGTTGTGTTAGCGTGAACTTTGCACTGTGTAGGCCGTGCGCAATAGGGACGGGGGAGAGAAGGAATAAAACATGTCAGTCGTTGATTAACTTAGTTTCGTCCTGTGTCTTAAAGTTGGATAACGCTTCATGGTGTCAGAAGTGGTAGCTTCACATTAGCTTTGAACCTTCGCTACGCTTCCATCGAACTGTGAATTAACCGTTGAGTTTGTTTGGAAAGCAGAAAACAAAAAGGACAAACAGGACAAAGACATGTCAACCGCCGAGCAGGAGGTTTCTCCCGGTGCGATTTCCTCGCAGCAAAATCCACCGCCCGTAGCTCAAGCACTGGAAGCCGCACCAGAAATCCAACCGGTCGCAAACTTTCAAGTCCCTCCACCGGCGAAATTTTCATTCAAGCCGGAGGACTGGCCGAAATGGATTCAACGATTTGAACGCTTTCGCAAAGCCACTGGCCTCGAAAAACGAAGCGGCGAAAACCAAGTAAACACGTTAATTTATGCAATGGGCGATCAAGCTGATGACATTTTCCTTTCATTTGAGCTCACAACTGAAGAAGAAAATGATTACAATCAGGTAAAAGGCAAATTTGAGAACCACTTCATTGTGAAAAGAAACGTAATCTTCGAGCGAGCGAAATTCAATTCCCGAATCCAGCGAGAGGGGGAATCTGTTGACAGCTTCATCACAGATTTGTATGGCCTTGCGAGGTACTGCAATTTTGGTGCGTTGAAAGACGAATTGATCCGAGACCGCATTGTTGTGGGACTACGAAATCGCGACCTCTCGGAAAGGTTACAACTCGATCCGAAGTTAACTTTAGAAAAAGCTACAAACCTGGCAAGACAACGCGAATCGGTAAAGCACCAACAAAGCATACTTGATGGTGGATTTAAATCGAAATCAGTGGAAGTTGACAGTATCGCTAAAGGAAGAATGAAGAAAAAGGAGAAATTTCCTACCAAAAACTCTCCGGCAAAACCCAATTCAAGCCAAAACTCAAGTTCAAACAACACGCTTTCGAAATGTTCAAGATGCTTGGGAAACCCACACCCAAAGAAAGTCTGTCCAGCCCGTCTTTCTAAGTGCAGAAAATGTCAGAAGATAGGACACTGGGCACAAGCGTGCAAGAGTTCAGCAAATCCAAAATCGGGAACTGTTTTTGAAGTTGAGACTAAGGAATCATTTTTCCTCGGTGAAATAGTAGAGTTAGACGAAGTGCAAAGCAATAGCAAGACACCGTGGACTGCCACGATATCGGTGAATGAAAAACCATTGCTATTCAAGCTTGATAGTGGTGCTGACGTAACAATGATTCCACGCCACAATTTTCTCGAATTGAGCCAAGCACGGTTACAACCTACCACCAAGGTTCTACTAGGCCCATGCAAATACCGAATGAACTGTAAGGGAGTGTTCAGAGCTCGTCTTACTAATGAACTTAAGTCCATTGAAGAAGATATTTACGTTGTAGAGGATCTGGCCCGACCACTCTTGGGCAGGAATGCAGCAGCCAACCTGAAACTCATAAGCAGGGTGTGTGAGTTAACCAGTGACGACTACAAGGCAAAAGTAATGCACGAATATCCAAGGCTGTTTACTGGCCTGGGAAAAATGGAAGAAGAGTACACCATCAAGCTCAAAGATGGATCAAAGCCCTTCGCCTTGTCAGTGCCAAGGAAAGTACCAATGCCACTTTATGCTGAGACCAAGAAGGAAGTTCAAAGGATGCTTGAAACTGGAGTCATCTCACACGTTGAGCAACCAAGGGAATGGTGTGCGCCAATGGTAGTGACCCCCAAGCCTAATGGTCAAGTAAGAGTGTGTGTTGACCTCACAATGCTAAATGAGTATGTACAGCGCGAGAATCACCCGTTACCCTCAGTTGATGTCACCCTAGGAAAGCTTGCAGGAGCGAAGTACTTCACGAAACTGGATGCAAATTCTGGATTTTGGCAAATAAAGTTGTCAGAAAGTTCAAGACCACTAACCACCTTCATTACACCTTGGGGTCGGTATTGCTTCAACGTTCTTCCCTATGGGATCAGCTCAGGTTCCGAGAAATTCCAAAAGTGCATGGGTAGAATCCTTGAAGGATTGGAAGGAGTTAAATGCAACATTGACGATGTCCTTTGTCATGGCCCTACCCAGGAAATACATGACAGAAGATTGAAAGCAGTTTTAGACCGCCTGTCCGCAGCAGGCGTGACACTCAATATCGACAAGTGCATTTTTAGTGCCCCAAAGATCAAGTTTCTTGGAAACGTGGTCAGTGCTAACGGAATTGAAGCAGATCCAGACAAAATAACAGCTATTGTTAACCTTCCAGCACCAAGCAACATTCATGACGTGCGTATATTCCTCGGTATGGTGAACCATATGGGCAAGTTCGCAGAGCACTTAGCTGACAAGGCAAAACCTCTTCGTGACCTGATGCAGAAAGAGAGCCAGTGGATCTGGGGACCGCCACAAGAGAAAGCCTTCCAAGAAATCAAGTCTAGCTTAACAAAAGCACCAGTCCTAGCATTATATGATCCCAACAGAGAAACAAAGATTTCTGCTGATGCATCATCTTTTGGACTGGGTGGGGTCCTCCTTCAAAAGCAAGATGATGAAAGCTGGAGACCAGTGGTATTCATATCCAGAGCACTCACCCCAGAGGAGTGTAGATATGCGCAAATCGAAAAAGAGGCCCTTGCCTTGACCTGGGCATGTGAGCGATGCAGTGACTACATCGTGGGTAAATCCATCATTGCAGAAACGGACCACAAGCCACTGGTGCCGCTCCTTACAAAGCGTGCACTGAATGACGTCCCTCCTCGGATACAGCGTCTTCGGATGCGCCTCATGCGTTTCCACTTGAAAGAAGTCATCCATGTGCCTGGAAAGGAAATGTACGTGGCTGACGCACTCTCTAGAATCCAGCCAACCAGTTCTGAGTGTGAGACCACCATAAAGGAACAAGAGATGAACATATATCTCGACAGTGTACTTGACTCACTCCCTGTGTCAGACATCAAGTTACTACAAATCAAGGAGGCTCAAGATGAAGACACCATTTGTAAGGAGATTAAAGATTATTGCCTTGAGGGCTGGCCGAACAAGTTTAATCTTCATGACGCACTGAAACCGTATTGGTCAGACAGAGGAGAGCTAAGTGTAGTTCAAGGAGTACTGCTGAAATCATCAAGAATTGTCATCCCATCATCCCTGAGGTTAGAAGTCCTCGACAAGCTACACGAAGGACACCAAGGGATAACTAAATGCAGAGAGCGAGCTAAAAGTTCTGTTTGGTGGCCAGGTTTAAGTCGCCAGATACAAGATATGGTGGAGAACTGTAAAATCTGTGCAAGGCACCGAGTAATCAGGCCAGAACCACTCATGCCAACACCCTTCCCTGAGCGTCCGTGGCAAATGACTGCAACTGATCTCTTTGAACTCGATCACATCACTTACTTGATAGTGGTTGATTATTTCTCTCGCTATGTAGAGGTAGCGGCAATGAATAAGACAACCAAATCGTCTGAAGTTATCAGAGCGCTCAAGGCGATCTTTGCACGACACGGCATTCCAGAGGAAGTCAGGAGTGATAACGGTCCACAGTATGCATCAGCAGAATTTACCCAATTCGCAAAAGACTGGGGATTTAAACATACAACAAGTAGTCCCCGCTTCCCACAGGCAAACGGCGAGGTTGAACGAGCAGTAAAGACTACCAAGTCTCTTCTGAAGAAAGAGAAAGACCCAACCAAGGGACTGTTAGCATACAGATCTACCCCACTTGCTTGTGGACACTCGCCAGCAGAGCTACTCATGGGACGAAAAATCAGGACCACCGTTCCAACTTTTCATACAAATTTGGCCCCAAGTTGGCCTGACATCGACAAGTTGCGTCAAAAATAAGCAGAGAGTAAGGACAAATTGAGGACCAACTTCAACCAGCGTCACAGATCTGTTCCGCTAGAGCCACTACAACCCGGCACCCAGGTGTACATTAATGACAGGAACACCGCAGGAACAGTTACGGGAACAGTTGCCAGTGCAGCAGAAACACCAAGATCCTACACGGTTGAGACAGGTAGAGGCACAGTGAGACGGAATCGATCACACATCACACCAGTTCCTGGAGACAAACCGGAGATGCCGAGTAGCAAGGAACCTGTGACTGTAGACAAGCCACCAACTCCTGTGAAGTCCCTTCCCTCACCCTGTATATCCACAAGGCAAAAGAGACTGACCAAGCCTTCGCTTAGGTTGAAGGAGAGTTTAGGACTTGCATGATTCAGATTCGTTATATGTTCGTTTTAAATCTCAGACAAGATCTAGTCGCCGTTTCTTATTTTTGTTTGCTGTCTGAGATGAGAACCTTAAGTTGTTTGTGATTTTAAAAAAAAGTTGTTTGTGACCTTGAAAAGGGGAGATGTTGTGTTAGCGTGAACTTTGGACTGTGTAGGCCGTGCGCAATAGGGACGGGGGAGAGAAGGAATAAAACATGTCAGTCGTTGATTAACTTAGTTTCGTCCTGTGTCTTAAAGTTGGATAACGCTTCAAGTACCAACTGGTACTTGCTGTTGATCAGCGAAGGGTACTATTCCATCATCCATCACATTTACAGTAGCGAAGGCCTCACTTGATTTCTGTCATGTATACTACTAATACTGCTTTGAGCAAAACTACATTGGGCATTAAACTATTGAACGCGAAGAGTGGTTCACACATGCGACGTGAGGGCAACTTAAAATGCGATCGCGAGTAAAAAAGAAAGCGCTAACGAATGTAATGATTCTTTTTTATTCTCTTGGACTTGTATTTGCGCTCGAGTTCGTGTGTGAACCGTGGCAAATGCAAGAACAAGTAAACTTTCGGCTGCCCTGCTCGCCCATACGGAGACAACCCTGCAGCACATTACATCCTGCTTTGCAGAGGCTGCTGAGCTCTTCGGACTCAAGCTCAGCCGGAAGAAGACAAAAGTTCTCCACCAGCTAGCACCACGGGAAGTAGACCAGAGCTGAGAGTGAGACAGAGGAGACGACGGTGCATCAGTTCAGCTACATGGGGTGAGTATCTGATGCCAAGATCGACAACAGACTGGCTTTCGGCAGACTGTACAAACGAGTCTGGAACAGCAAGCAATTGAAGAAAGGCACCAAATTTATTGTGTAAAGAGCCGTCGTTCTGACCACCCTCTTGCACGGCTCCGAGTCGTGGGTCACCTATTGTCACCGCTCTCAGAAATTCTCTGTTGCCATTTCAATTAGTCACCGTACTCGAAGGGAATAAAAATTTCAGTCATTTTTCTTGGCCACTACTCTTTGTCTCCTTTCATCATCTGAAAAGAATCTCATTTCACCAGGGTCCAAAAGAATATTATCGTTATTACACGCTTTTTGCCTCAATGGCTCAAGCGCACACTTTTAAAAAACGACTAAAACACTAGCAGGGCGGGTACTTTTACCTGCCCTGACATTAGCAAGGGCGAGCGCTTTGTCGCTGGGCATGTTCATGGATCTTTTCCTTAAATTGCGTTTTATTGGATGCAAATCATGTGGACTTTGGCGCAGCTAGTGAAAATTATGGTTGTGTTCACCAACGATGCATCAAACGAGAACAGGTTTGGGGTTAACATCAAATCAACTCTGATTTGTTCATGAAAGCAACACGCTATAAACAAGCACACTTGGTGCTTCTGAAATCAAATTGATTCCGGTAAATAGTACGAAGATTGGCTGGCTGTAGCTATCGACGTGCGTGGCTTCAACTTTGATCTTAAGTAGTAAAAACGCAAGGCAATGAAGACTATGAAGGCAATGTTTCTGTAAACATATGATTAATATTCGGGGAGAAAAGGCAGCTATGAAAGAGTGTGCACGATAACAGACCGTTGACGTTTGTATTTCAAGGCAGGTGCAGCCAAGAGGCGGATTCGCGCAAGGATCGCCATTTAATTCGCCGTGCTCTAGGACAACATCAATAAACGTCAGCTGTTAAACAGGTATCACACATAGTTGAACCTTCGATAGCTTCCATGAGGAATCAGCCAAATCGTCTGAGAAAGCTTCCCCCAAAATCTGAAAAGATTATGTTGATGACAGTTTTACCGTCGTCAAGAAGGATTGCGTAGGTAATTCCACGATGAATTAAACCCTATATACCCCATGTTTTCCTTTACTATGGAAAAAGAGGACAATCAACAAATCTCCTTCCTAGATACCCTAGTCTCCGGGAAGAATGGTTTCATCGTCATTGACGTCTTTCGTAAACCAACGCACACGGACAGATATTTGGACTTTAATTCCCATCATGAGAAGAAACATAAAATAAGTACAGCATCTACCCTCCTAAACCGTGCTTGTCATCTACCGAATACAATCATGTTGGAAAGGAAATCGTGTGAAGTTTATCACGTCACTAACGCCCTTCTTGCCAACGGCTATCCACCTGCTGTCATCTCTAAAGTATTAAAAATGAAAATCCTTCCCGGAACGTATTCTTTCACCACTGAAGAATTGGTGGGCATGTTTTTCAGTCTTATTGAAAATAAATCCACCGCTATGGCCTGCTTTCTTTTTGTTCCTGGTATCACAGGATCCCCACAAGTCGTCTTCGAAAGAACGGAATTAAAGTTGTGACTAGACCTCACAAGACCCTGCAACAAGACGATTCCCTTCCCCCAAGTTTAGGCCTCCCATTGAACTTCAAACCAATGTGGTGTATAAAATCCCTTGCGCCGATTGTCCTTGGAGCTACATTGGTGAGACTGGAAGGTGTTTTTCAACGAGAAAAAAGGAACACATTCGAAATGTAAAAATATGTAGAATAAAACTGGCTCTAATATTGCAGCTCACGCTTGGCGTAAT
>NC_090870.1:12494395-12499395 GCF_036669935.1 Montipora foliosa | reverse complement strand
CCTGTAAACTAGCTTGGTAGCAAAGTGCACTTCCACTGTATCACAAAGTATTTAAGTATTTAATTTTTACATTTACATATACGGAACTTGAAACCATTTTGAATGAAAGCATGACATAAGGAGTCTTATGATACTTGATGGATAAAAGGTCAACAGGAAAGTCTATGTCATAGCGTTTGAAAAGCACTGAGATGATGTGTCACTGAAACAGCTCGTGCATGTCGTAAAACTGGCAAACGACATTTTGCTTCCGACACTTTTCTTTCTTAACTTTGCAAGTTAATTAAGAAGTTGAAAATTATCATCATAGAACGAATAAATAATGAAAATCAACGGGGGATCAGAGTTTCGTCGCTTGAAGTCGAGATATTGTTCTTTGTTCGGATGGACTGCAGCCTTCAAATTCGAAAATATTGCCTGGCTATCCCCTGAACTTTTCTAGTAATTCTCAACTTCAAGGGACAACTACAACAGTTCCTGACGTTTGACAAAAGGTTGTTTTTGTGATTTTTGTCTTTTCAAGAGACGTATCAGCATTTTTCGGAAGCAAACAGCTAACTGAAGCTCCCGGGAGAGGGAGGGGGGGGAGGGGGGTACTCCCTTATAAGGGCTTAATGGGGACGTGCGGCCAGCCAGGGATTTTTGTCTTGAACAGGGTATCGAATTTATCATTTTTTGTCTTAATCAGGGTATCGATTTATCAATTTTTGTCTTAAACTGGGTTAAATGTCTTAAACAGGGTATCAAAAATCGGAATTCTGTCTTAAAATGGGTAGGAAAATCAGCGATATTTGTCTTAAACAGGGTCAGAGTATGAGGGGCCGCGCCGCACCTCCCCAACCAGGGATACATCGAGTACTTCCCCCCGGGACTGAAGCGACGTTCGAGGTGCCTTTCAGTTATAAATTTGTGGAAGAATTGTTCTGGCATTTCGAACAGATCTACCTCTTCTACTCGATAAAAATGGCTTAACATCGATCCTTTACAAGGATCCGTTCAAACCCCGTTGAAGTCCTGAATTTTTCAAGCTTCTTTACGCAATTGCAAAAATTCATACCTCTTCTACTGGATAAAAATGGCTTAATATCGTTCCTTTACTAGGATCTTAGAAATTTCGCGCCGAGCGTATTTTTAAACTTGATCATTGGGTTGAATAAGATTATTTTAAAACCATTAAACGAAATTTTACATCTTTGAACTGAGGAATGGACATGAAATAATAGTTAGAAAGATTTTCAGTTAGATAAGACACGTAGCAAGCAAGCCTGGATGGTTTCGGCCTTGCTCTCTTGCATTGCATCGCTATGAAAACCATATAGGCAGACAACCTTACGAATGCATGGCGTCACGTTATTACCGGAAGTAAATATATCACTTTGCGCAGAAGGGTAACGTGGAACGATTTTAATTGCACTGAACTTGTACATTAAAGTTTCCCATGAAGGATGCACCAATCAGACTCAAAGCGTGGTACACTCTTCCATGCAATGGACTTATAAGTGTGCCGCACGGGGAATGACGCAAAAGCCGAGATCACAGATCACAGCAATGCTGGATAACCTAAAACTATCACAGGGACTACCCTTTAGCCTAAACAGTGTCTTTAGTCGTAATTAGGGTTATGGTTCGCATTATTATTCAAGGAAAGCTGCGAGTACTATATGATTGTAACACCAGAAAAAGCCGAGCAAGATCTGGAAAAAAAGAACAAGACGAAAGGATAAAAAGAGGAAGGCTGGTTCAAAAAGGGGCAGCAGTGGGAGCGATGTGGGCAAAGAAGAGAGAGAAAGGGAGAGGGAGCGAGAGGGAGAGAAAAACGAGAGCCATTTTTGTTCACCCCGTAAGTTCAAATTAGCAATGTATATAATCAGTTCCCTTGGGTGTTCGTATTGTTCTACAAAACAATAGCGCGAATGCATAATTAATTTATTAACGATGAAATGATATATGAAATGGATCATATATGAACTGCGGATATGAAATCAAGTGAAGCTATGATCCTCGCAGTGATGAACGCAATTTTTGCAATTGCGTAAAGAAGCCTGAAAATTTCACGACTTCAACGGGGTTTGAACCCGTGACCTCGCGATTGCAAAAATTGCGTTCATAACTGCGAGGATCATAGCTTCACTTGATTTCATATCCGCAGTTCATATATGATCCATTTCATATATCATTTCATCGTTGATTCATTCCTCACGGGAACATTAGAACCGACAAATGACCAGCTCCCAACGTCAGTGGCTTTATAGCTCAGTTGGTTAGAGCGTCGCACCGGTATCGCAAAGTCACGGGTTCAAGCCCCGTTGAAGTCCTGAATTTTTCAGCCTTCTTTACGCAATTGCTTAAGTAATATATCAAAAACGAGTGCGAGTGTTTCATCAGGGGTTCCAAACACCGAGAAACAGATGAAAGCACGAGGCGGTAGGCCGAGTGCTTTTATAGTTTCGAGGTGTTTGGAACCTCTGATGAAACACGAAGCACGAGTTTTTGGTATAGCTTCTTAAAGGAGTTGCCGATTATTGTTTGTAAACAATAGCTAGAGAGTGTGATAAAAATGGTTTCGTTGGAATGTTCCATTTGGGAGTTAGCCAACTTATTACAGTTTATCATATTCAGTTTACTGTGCGAGATGGATGAGTCAAGTTCAAGGTTCGGATTCCCAAAACTTCTGACGAAGAAAACGCGTCTATTATCAATTCTGTTGAGAAATCTACGGTTTACAAGAACAAATGGGCGATATAGATTTTTCGAGAACGGTAAGGCCAAAGGGCAAACAAGTTTTGCGCCATTGAGCCAGGCAGTGTTCAAAGGTGAAGACATAGGTTTGGATGTGCAAGAGTTGACTGAAAACAATGAAAACATGAATGCCAAAAGTTTAAACTACTAGCTATCCAAGGCGGTTGAAAATAAAGTCGGGTGGACGATGTCCCTACCGGACTATTTACAGTATTGTTTGCGGCTTAAAGCGTTCAAATGTTTGTTGTTTGCGTGAGACGTTATTTTTAGTTAGAATTAATTATTCATGTCACATGATATTTTTCTAGAATTTAATTAGTAGACATTTGGATATTGTATCCAAATCTTTAAAGATTTTGGATATATCCAAATCTTTAAAGATTTGGATATATCCAAATCTTTTAAAATTTTCATCTAGTTTTTCGTTGGGTATCCAAACGCATTCACGTGATGTGGTATACAGCTGTTGATTGGTGGAATCAGGTTATGAATTATTAATGAGTTTGGGAAGTTTCGTTCATAACTGCGAGGATCACAGCCTTACTTGAAATCAGCTGTTTCTCGACGTCCTCGCTATCTTTTAGCGCTCTCCGTTGACCATCATAATTCTTCGATAAGGAAGTTCTCCAGGCAACATACGCATGCGCAACAAGAACCAAAGGGCAATATCTGCCCTTAATATAAGACTAGCTCCGTGAGCGGGCAACATGAACCAAATCCCGCGCTGCGATTTCCTACCGGAGCAGGCAAGATGGAACTATCTTTTATCCCATATAATGAATCCTTCGACATCGTCTCGGTCCGCGGTAAACATGCAAAAAAAGATTTTATAGCAACTATCAAGCCATCTTGACCGAAGCTTTGTCAATGACCCATATATAGTGTATTCCGCGCACGTTTGAAGTTTCTCGACCGCTGATTGAAAGGGAACGAAATTGCTAAGAGTGCTGTTTGCACACCTGTGCAGTTGTCATTTTGTATATCGCAAATTTCACCTAATGGATATTCAAGGAAAAATTTCGTCTTCTCGAATTTTGTCGTCGATTTAGGCATTTCAGCAGATCCCAAAGAAGGTAAGAAATATTAAAAGGATTTTAAAAATTGTATTCAACTATCCTTTACACACAGCTAAACATATATAATGCAGATATTATATTTAAAAAAAGGTGACGTTGAGGATTGTAGGAAAAATATTCAGAAGGATATCAAATGGCAAAGATTCTCAAATACTTGAAACCTGCCGTATGAATGAATAGTCTTGATTTTCTCAAAATGACTAAAACATCGGTTTTTTCTCAAAAATAAATGAACAAATAGAGGACAGAATTAACGAAAAGGGCGTGGAAGAAAAAGCATCGCGGCAAAGCCATCGGAAAAGGTAGCTAAGCCATTTTGTTGTACGTTTTGCAACTTAAATAAGATTTAATATTGTTCACTGAACCGGCTATTTTAAAGAGACCTTCAAAGCATATTACCCAGGACCGTAGCTAGCATGAGGCAAGACGAGGCAATTGCCTCGTCTTGATTTTGCCCTTGTTTTGAAGAAACGTTCAATTGAGAAAATAATCCCTGGAAAAAATTGGATTGGTTAAGATAAAACCAGCTTAAATAAGGTGGATGAATTGAGAGGAGAAGCATTTTAATGAGGTTAATAGCCGACGTTCGATATACAATATCTATCAATATGTATCAATATTATAACATGGCTCCGAGGCTTTCAGGTCAATCTTCTATCTTCTATATTTGGTGTTGTTTTCTTTGTATCTAAGTCTCCTTGGGAATTGAGAGACAAAAGATACTTGAAAATTTTGCAATTTTGACCTGAAAGCCTCGGACCCATGCTTGAATATTGATATATCGAACGTGGCCTTTCATGTGAGCTGTGAGTAGCGGTTTTTTTTTTAAGATTTAAGGTTACAAAGTTGCTCTTGTTTGATGAAACTGTTGTAGCAAAAATAGAACAAAGTCTTTGAGACGAATTCCCTAACAACGCCGAATTTGCACGAGAGGTAAGGAAACTGACTCCTGAATGTATGTCTTAGAGTGAGCAATTCCAAAATAGGGATTCGTTTATCTATGTAAATAGAATAATTTTTTTTCCAAGAGCTAATGCGTTGGAAGATGAAGAACAGACACTCCGATGCTAAGCAAATCCAAAGCTCGCAATAAGAAGTGAGCCATTGCAATGAAGAATTCTATCCAAACATATCGAACATTTTTCAGCTTCTGTTGACCCTTCCAGTTGGCTCCTGTTCATGCGC
>NC_090870.1:12466895-12486895 GCF_036669935.1 Montipora foliosa | reverse complement strand
GTCGATAAGTTTGCTAGCATCGTGCCAAAAATCAACGCATTTACAGAGCTGTGCAACCTCAAAATCCTGCTCGATTTTCAAGCCTCGCCCGCCATATGATCTGGACAGAACTCGTCTATCATTGGAATTTGATCAAATCAAAGTTACTGTTACTGTTACTGCTCCCTTAACGCCGCACGGCGCTGTTGGGGCCCAGCAGATGAAGCAGCCTCACGTACGAGCCCACGCCAGCCGTCGCGGCAGCCGGCAGCCCTAGTAGCCTCAGCGAAGCTGAGGCCCGTCCACTCAGTAATGTTGTCATTCCACTTCTTCCTAGGTCGTCCTCTGCTTCTGTCACCTCTGACTGTGCCCTGAAGGCACGTCTTGGCCAGGCCGTCACTACGTGTGGTGTGACCAAACCACTTCAATTTCCTGGTCTTCACAATCTCAAGAAGTTCTTGATGACGTCCAATTTTGGCAGTCAACATCAAAGTAACCAATCAAAAAGCGCAGATTTATAATTTTGTCCCTCTGGGAGAAAATCTGTGCTTTTTGATTGGTGCTGTACAAAAAATGAATTTTCGAAAAGAAACATCACGATTTGAAGCTTTTGTGAAACATTTCCCTCGATCTGTTGAATCGGCCGTTACAACTGTCTCGAAATAAAGTGATGTCACGCGCTCTCACATCCTAAGGGTTGTCTGCCTGTGTGAAAACCAGCCTCCTTCAACTGAAATAATGACATCTGCTTCCAGGAAAAGAATTCTCCAAGATGAAAAACACCGTGGGGAACAGCACTTGCAAACCAACAAATATGCCCGTCCATTTAACTGGGATCTTCATGACTCTCTCAGTGTCGGGTATGCTCACATCGGCGCTGGGAAATTCACTGATCTTTCTCGCCGTCTACAAAGCAAGATCTCTGAGGACACCTGCAAACTATTTACTCATGAGCCTGTCATTCGCGAGCCTGCTGTTTATACCAGTTTTAGCGAGTTATGCCGTTTCTCTCACGAAGACCAAATGTGATGCATTAATACCAACTCTGTGCCAATGGACTTCACTGGTGGATTTTGCGTTGTTCTGTGTGGTCATGGCTCATTTGGCGGTAATTTCCTTGGATCGTTTGTTGGCTATAAAGTCCATGAGGTATGTAACGAGAGTTATGAATTTACAAGACTTCATTTAGCGAGAGTAGACATACAAGATATCTTTAAAAATTACCTTTAAAAGTCACGCATCGCTCCTCGTCCCCACGCGTGGGGACGAAGAGCGTTGCGTGACTTCGGCCCGAGCGGCTGCAGAGGAGACTGCAATCTTGGACAGAATAAAATGGAACAGAAATGCCCCTTCCCCCCAAATCAAGGATGAAGCCGCGTGAAGGCCAAAACGCGCCATTTTTGGGGGCTGGGGTGGCCTCAATTTTCCATTTAATTTGTCCAAGATTGTCTATGGAGGCTATCAACGTCACAAAATCAAGATTTGGTCAATTAAGAGGTCGAATGTCAACACATTAATCACCCGAAACCATTGGCCTCTAACGCAGTCACGCTCGTCGCTAGTGTTGCTATGTTGAGATACTACATGGAAGATATTTTAAGAGATGAGGAGCGTATAAAAGGCTTACCTAAAATGAAGCTTTGACAGTACGATCAAGAATAAGGGTATAACTACGTAGAATTGAAGAAAAAAAAATGCCATCGAGAAAAAGAATACCCGAGGAAACAAAAGTAAGTGTTAGAGTTCTCAAACCCACTACTGATCTTACTCTGGAAGCTTTTCTGGGGAGTTACTCGATAAAACTATAGGGTCTATCTAGGGTCGCATCGCTGAGATTAAACGGAGCAATGGCAAAAGACTCAAGAATTAAAGTAGCGCTTTTAAAGCTTTGAAGAGCACTTGAATGGTTTTATACGATATCAAAACGTTTAAGGCACGATTCACGAGACTTCTTATACGATTAACGTCTGTTTTGAGACGCTTTTCAACGGTTAAGCACGGTTAACAAGCAATGGAAAAAGTGTCGTGCCCATCAACACTTTTGTGAACCTAAATCATGCTCTATTTTTTCAGCATTGAAAAATCAGAAGATAGATCAGGTAAATACCGCCAACAAATTTAAGGGAGCGCAAACGCATTACTTAAAAATTCAATAGGCTTATGCGTTTGGTATGGTTAGCGCAGGGATGCAAAGTATAAATATAGGTAGGTTGGATGGCTGGATGGAGTTCATAGTCTGTGGAAGAAGGTTCGAATCCTCCTTACATCCGGTTTCTTTCTTCTTTTTTTTTTTCCAATAGTTTGGATTCTCTTTTTTTATTGTTTGCAATTTCTTTTCTCATTTTATAGGCCTCCTGCTTTAAACGTAAATATAGCTTATGAAAATAATTACAGTCCACTTTCAGGTATTCGAGGTGTAAATTTTTTATTCATCCAGCACCTTTTCTGAAATCAATCACTTAATAAATAAATGAATGAATAAACTGAATGAACAATTAAGCCCGTAAAGTCACGATGTCCAAGAAATTCTTATGAGTATGTTTCACATCCTAGGGATTCAATATTTCCCACGTTGCAGTAATATTATATATACAATAATAACGATTCTCTAATTAAAGGACATAGGAGTAATTGAAATAATTTCACCGTATTGAGTTCTTCACCGAGAACGATTCATGTTTGTCCGGAAAAATGCTGAGATCAGCTCGTCAAAAAGTCAGTAGCTGATCCTCACTTTGGATGGCTCTAATTTCTGGGGATGGAAGTTGAATGTATAAATAAATGGACTTCGGTTATTCATTATTCTTTGAGTGTTTTGTTTCATGAAAGCTTTCAGATTCACTTTCACTGATCTATGAATACCGCTAAAGTAACGCCACTTGTCGTTATGTTCTGACAAACTTATCTCGAATTTTCGAGCAGAAATATACCAACCATTTCGCTCTTTAAAATTTCCCGCGCAATCATTACCGAAGCCGTCAATTCGTGTTTCGCTGAATTTTTAACAATTTAACGTCGATCGTGACATGCTTTTCAACACGTATTATTTGTTCTTAATTAGACGCAAAAGGTACATTAATAGCTAGCGTTAAATGCCACTTGCATTTTGTTTTTTTCAGCGTCGTCCGACTTAGTTTATTTTTTGAATGGGAGGTGTGCTCTCGGATGATGTAACTTTTGAGCGTACGAGAGCAGCTTTCGTGTCGTGATTACCCCATATATACTACTGGTAACGCCAAGCAAAGACAATCTTGGACACAATAAAATGATACAGAAATGCCCCCTTCCCCCCAAATCAAGGATGAAGCCGCGTGAAGGCCAAAACGCGCCATTTTCCCATCACTGATTTTGGGGGGAGGGGTGGTCTCAATTTTCCATTTAATTTGTCCAAGATTGTAGCGTTGGATGCGATAGCGAATGAAGTGCGAGTTGGCTTTAATCACCTGTCTAACAAGCGCGGTTGAATTTTTTTTTTCATTAAAAACGCCCCAAAATTATGGGTTAGTCTTCCATACTTTATTTTGTAAAAACAAAAAAAAACTGATGCGTACAATTACTGGCATTTGTAGAACATGGTATAATTAACAACTGTTGAACTCTCAACCTCGATTAATACATTTCTCGTGTTCTGATTGGCTCACTGAATCTCGGCAAGAGAAAATGAGGGGACAGAGAGGAAGGCTCCCGGTCCAGCCCTTGGGATATGTCATGTCCGCGAAAGTTATTTTTAGACGAGCGGAAGTCTTTGTTCTAGCGGAAGTCTGTCTTCCGAGACGTCGGCATGCAGGCCAACCTCGGTCAGATGTTTGAAAGAAAATAGATATTAATCAGCCTTCCACGTGCGCCGCCATTTTCTCTTTTCACTAAGAACCTGAGTGTGAGGCAAGACTGCATGCGGACGTCTCGGAAGACGGAATTCCGCTAGAACAAAGACTTCCGCTCGTCTAAAAATAACTTTCGTGGACAGGACATATCTCGGTCAACGCCCTGAGCCTCCCTCTCTGTCCCCTCATTTTCTCTTGATCTCGGTTATCAGCTCATATACCTTAGTTTGACCTAATCGCAATTATCATTATAATTAATATGATATTAATACGGTAAATGATTGCGCTAAGCGTTGCTAAGCTAAAGGTTTTTTTTTTTCGCCGGAAAGCGAAATAAAGTAAAAAAAAGCGTTTTTTGCGGAAAGTTTTGATCAATCCCGACGTTTAGAAGTACGCGAAAAGGCAAGAAATGTTTTTGTGATGAGCCTGCGTCTGTCTGACCACAACGTCTTACACAAAATCGCATCCGTTCTCATCGCGTTTTTTAGATTTCGCTCGGATTTGCTCGCTTTTTTCGCCGGTATTTCGTACTTTCTAAACTTTTGGTAAAACAATTATTCCATATGCGTTTGTTGGATACCACAATACAATAGAATACAATAGAATACAACTTATTAAATTGGCCTCTCCTCATAGGGGCTATTCAGGGCCAATAAAACACAATCAACGAAACAACAGAACACAACAACTACAACTGATAACCATGGTGCTTTACTATTTCAGATACCAAGATTTGGTGACCAAAAACCGAACGAAAGCCTTGATAATCTTCATCTGGATTATAGGTACGCTGGAGGCAGTATTTCCAAATATTCTTCAAGTCCTGATTGATAGCAGAAGGGGTACGACTTTGCTTGAGTTGTTTCGTGGCTGCATCCAAAACAACAGAATTCCCGGTAAAAAAACAGTAGCAATGGTTGTACCTCATTTCCTGTTTTTGATGTCACTCGCCGTCTTCGTGCCCAGCGGAATCATGCTGGTCACGCACGCGTGGATTTTCAAAATCTCCACCGAGCAAAACAGACGAATCCGCGCAGTGCAAGACGCCATGGGTCTAAGACGCCTCAGTGAAATACGCGCCGCCAAGACAGTCGCGATTATCGTGTTTTCAGCGTTAGCGTGTTTCACTCCACTCCTTGTGGTGAAGTTTATCATTACGTTTGAGCCGCCTCTCGGCAAAAGGCTTGATCCAAGTATATTCAATGTCAAATATATTCTTTTTCCGAGTCTTAAAATTCTCACCTTGTTGGCCATATGTGTGAACCCACTGATTTACGCTTTGAAAAGCAGGCCCTTCAAGGAAGTGTTTAAACGTATTTTCCAAAATGTGCGCATTTCATTTTCTAAAGGCAACGATTTCGAGCCAAAAACCAGAAAACTTGGCGATGCTTGTACTCCAAACTGACACTTTTTCGGAACTTTATTGCAAAAGAAGTTTAGAGACAGCTGAAAATGGATCGTTAAGCGGTAACATCCTCCGCAAAACAGGCATTTGGCCCGCCATTTCTCATTATTCCTGCTTTTCTTAGAGGCCTTGTACGCCACCTTCGCACAGATGAGATAAGATGAGTAACAAGCAACGGGTTTGGAAGATGAACGAAAAGGGCGAATATAAATTGACATACAAGTGCAAATCCGTTGTGTTCCCAAATAAACCAGTTGCGACCGAGTCTATTGTTTTGAAGCATCGCATGAAGGAACTCAGTTGGTTCAGTCAACCACACGGGAGCCTGCTAGTTCGATACAAAACACAACTAACACGCGAGGTCTTAAAATAACTAAGGAGAAAGGGTTGCCTCTGTGATGTCAACTTTCTCGGATTATAACAACAATTAGTAAGCCCCGTATAATAAGTCAACCCTGTTGTGTTGAAAATTCTCTGGCACGTTGAAGAGGACTACACACACTTTTTGCAAACAAAAGGCAACAGAGTTCTCGGCGTTATTTTTTTCCTTCATCTCTCCAACAAATACGGCTGGCTTGGCGTGTATCAGGCCACCTTACCAGAAAGAGCTCTCAGTCGAAAGAGAGGTCGTTACAAAAGATCTTTACTCTGTTACACAATTTGTGAGACGAAGAAGGCTTGCATTGATGGTGACACCCGACACACCCGCCAGTGGTCCGAGTGCCGCTATGGAAACCCAATGTAAGGAGAATGGTTAGTCACCCTGCTACTATCACCTTGAAGAAGGTTCTCTATCGAGGACGAAAATGGATTGGGAATAGATGATCTCCTCACAGGAACAGAAAAATAGAGCGAGCCTCTCCCTCTATTGGGAAGAGCTATGTAACTCATTAATCGTAACGTATGTAACGTATGTAACGTATGCAACGTATTAATGTAACGTATTAATCGTGTACTTCAGATGACGACTAATTAATTGATCAAATAAAATATTAGCCGTTTTTATACTAGGTCGGTTAGTTGGTCTTTGAAGACGCAATAAACGATTTGGATTATCCAGATTCATAATGCGTCTCTCAGTCGCCCTGTCTTAAAAGATGCATTAAAATAAATTGTCCAAAGTCGTCCGGATGCGTTATGCGTCTCTACTACAAAAAAGACCGCTGTAGCTGTACATGAGAGGAAATATGAAAGGCACGCGAAATAAGTTGGACAATCGCTCAACGCCAAAGCAGTGCAGATTAACGCTAAAGCAATACTGATCAACATGAAATTGTCATTCGGTCATTTAATAGTGTTCAATTCAAAATATAATCAAATTGTTGACACATCAAAATTTGAAGAGTTTCTTAAAGGTGACGTATTATATTAACTAGTAGGAGAGAAGCAATACCAACAAATGGATCAACCACTTCTGCACTGGACAAAACTACTGCTGTTTTGTTTTGAAATTTGACACTGGCTTGAGGAGAATTTCCCGTAATATGGAGAAATTCTGTGATAAAGAGAAACGAAAACAAGTCCTCGTGAGTAATTATTTGCAAAGCACGGTGAGTTTCTTTCAGAGGTTTGGTTGCACCTTTAAGTATTAAGGTATATTCAAAAGTATATTTGAGACATTTAGCACCGCCTTCACGGTTAGCATCGAGCTGAAATTTCGTTTCGCCAAAACTGAAAGAAACTTGATCGATTTTATAGCACAATTGCTAACCGAGTTTGAGGTCCGTACTCTAAGTAATGGATCGAGTTTTGTCCCGCTGATTTATGGCCCAAGCACAATAAACTAGAGAAAACGAGGTCAGTAAGACGTTTATTATATCTCTGAGGTAATAAGGCATCCGGGAAAGGAAAGTAGTTGATATCAACCGAAACGTTCAACTGTCACAAATGATTAGCATGCGTAAAATCTGAAAAACGAATAAATCTTATTGGCTTTTTGAAGTAGTTGCTTACAAGATTCAAGTAGTTTCACAAGTCTACTTCAGATAAACAATGTGAAAAACTTGCTAAAAAATGTTGCATCAAAATTTTAAGTTTAGCGGGCCGTACTGTATGTAGAGAATACGGCCTGTCAGGATAGCCAATCATGTGCGCGTTAGCCGTTTCACGTAAAAGCAATCTTAAAGCTTTCTATTTCAAACATCAACTACATTCGAATGGTTATTTGAAGTGAGGGTTATTGACGAAAAGTAGGAGTGATCCTCGACCTTAACAAATTGACCAGTTCCCAACTGAGCAGCTTCATAGCTCAGTCGGTCGCATCGGCATCGCAGAGGTCAAGGGTTCGAATCCGGTTGAAGCAGTCTGAATGTTTCTGGTGTCTGTAAAGAGACAATTGCTTAAATTGTCCAGTTAAATGCGAGGATAACCTCCACCATTCATCAACTTTATTCGGTAACAAAGATTAGCGATCATGTAGAGGACGACGTTTCGAGGTCGTTTTGACAACATTGTCGATTCATTCAAATAACGGTCGATTGAATCGAAAATGAATTAAGTTAAGTGTTTGTGTTGTTCGTCAGCAAACGAATCAGCGTGCGCACCCTATAGTGTTTTATGATAACGGTTTCGCAAAAACACAAATTTTCAATTTCGACTCAAAACGACCGTTCTAAATGCAACAGTAGAGACCTTAATATTAGGGAGCTTAAGCATGCACGTGTTTGAGACGCGGACGGCAACCGGAAGTGAGCTGTTTTCTTTTTTAACTTGTCTTCACACAACCACATTTACATTGCCAAGTATCTTTTCTCCACTGGAGATGATTAGTATAAAAATCTTGGAGACACCACTGTCCTAGCGCGCGAAATGTTCTCTTCCAGTTGCCGTCCGCGTCTCAAAAACGCGCGTGCTTAAGCTCCCTAATATCTAAGACGGCGACGGGTGCGAAATCGTCATTTAATAGTACTAGTTTATGTTTCTTAAAGTGTTTCGTGATTATTCCAGTTTGACTATCCAAACTATACAGGAACTGAATTGGGATAAATAGTATTGAAACTAAGAAAGAAAATCAAAGATTTGCCCTTGTGCAATCGCGTCTTCCTTAGAACTTGAGATTTGGTCATGTCATGTTGCAGATTGGTGGAGAATGGGAAGAAATGTACAAAGTTTGAAGCGCACTTGCGGAGCCACTGTTTTGCTCCGTCATTAAATGCTATTGTTTGGTGGCGTTCTCGATGACGTCGCCGTCGTAGAATCTTAAGGTGCCTAGTCACAAAGGTTGCTTCACACAGTGACATAAGCACAAGCATAACGATGTTCACAGTTGTAACAAAAGTATTAGAAAAGCGAAATACGCAAGCCCAGTGATGTCCAAAATCAGAGTTGGCGGAGTAGGACTGGGAACGATTCACTTGAATTCCCGCTGACATCAAAGATAGTTAATTCCTTGGGCTTACGCGCTTGCTTCTGCTTAACTAACGAATTCTTGTTTTTCACTCACGTGATCAACAGCCATATTTTTCGACGAAAACAAAAGAAAATGTTTGCATAATAATAGAGTTCAATTCTCGGAGGATTGGGTCGGGACACCAACATGGCCACCGTTTTTTTGTTTGGGGACACCAACAAGGCGGCCGTGACGTCATGTAAAAACCAAGAATTGTTTGCACACAAATTAACGAGACAATAGCATAGACATAAGCACGAGTAATGAATCATGGTTTGGTCAAACTCGGTTTTCCGTTGCTTTTGCATATGTTATTGTGCAGACCTAAGAAAAACTTAAATGAGTTTCAAACTTACCACGAGAGCCAGATAAAGCAACCCAAGATACGAAGCAATGCCAACGGCAAGGAACAAGTCGAATACAGCTGGCTTCACTCTACGAAAAACAAAAAATAAATACCTTTCTTGTTTAACCGAAAAATCGTTAATTAACTTGCTCTGAAAGAGCGCAATGGCCGAAGCAGGATATAATTAAGACCATCACCAAAATAACCCAAACAAGACCAACATCGATGATTTAGTTGGCTTGGTTTAAAGAGCATTAGCCCTAGTTATTCAAAGAAACGATTGAGGTAATCCTGGATCACTTTAGACTTGAATTGCAGTTTATTTACTGATCAAAGAAAAGTTTCCATCAGGCTTCAGTTTTGACGCAGACTTTTTTCCTTCAGCGTAAAATCACATTAATATTGTTAGGGCTTCATGTAGCGATTCTCTTCCTTATAACACATGCATATAACACGGCTGTAGGTCTTCCAGTAATCGTTGTTACCGCCTGCCTCTATTAGTCTTTGCTGTTTACTGGTAGCCCAAATCGTAAAAATAGCTTACTTAGGGTAACGCTATCTTCCAGAAATGAGTAAATCAATAATTAATTCGTAAACTTAAAGCCAACTGACCATTTCACGACATCACCGAGAGTAGGTCAAGTAATTCGACTCTCACTTTGTACAAAACTAAATGATATTCAGTAGCTAGTTAATTAGTAATTAGTTCGTGATTGTGTGTCTATTTGTAAACCACTTAAAAGGGAATTAATTGTTATTGTCTTGTAAAGAGAGTCCAAACATTGCACGCAGAATTTTTTCCGAGTACATTTGGATCTCTAACAAAGAAAATAAAGGACAAAGAGAATACAATTTTAAACGACTAAAGCCAGTAAGAATAATACCTTCTATATTTTAAGGCACCTTACATCATAATTCAATAGGATGCCTGAACTCCGATGCTTCCTTGAAAATGAAAAACCAAGCACCCAGCGCGAAGTCGTTATTTTTAAAAACACAGTATCAAGGCGTGAAGGCAATCAATTTATTGCACCTTTCAATTACAACTTTCAATCCAATTTTCAAAGCACCTTTCTTTTTTTAAAGATCTAATAATAATTGACGTGATCGTTCAACTTGAACATGAGATCATTATTGTGGTCACTGAATGAAAGTCATTATGAAAGAAGGATCTTTTCATAACAATGGACGTTTTCACACTACATGTAGAAGACGAACAAATCGTCCTATGGTTTGGTCGACTAATGTGAATTTAAGACGACCAATGCGGCTAGCGTTATCTGCCGTAAATTCATAAAAGACGGACAATGCACCGACAAACTGGATAAGTTTGAGCGTATTAAGACTGGCACTAGGTTACCTTACCTTTCCTCCCGCCATTTCGTAACCTTCCTAGAAACCATCGCTTTAATCGCTAGTTTCATATCCCCGCCGAGGTTAAGTTGTCAATTTATTCGTCTAACGTGAATTTAAGTTGGACTTCGGTCGACTTGTTCGTCTGCACGGACAAATCGCCTTCAAAAAATAATATTCCAACACGGAGGTTGGATGGTGCCTACTATTGCTATTGCACATACGTTCTGCGCATCTCCAGATACTCGGGTGGTGCTTACTAATGCAGGGATATTTTTGCGTGGTTTAAAATTATGCAGACTGCTTTGCATTGAGAATTTTTTTTCAAAACGGCGATGCAAATTAATTTGTGACATCGACCCGGTACCGGTATAGAACCCATATCGCCCCTTCATTGCTCGGTTATGGATCAAAGTGTGACCACTTCTCCCGTGTTTCAAAGCCAATGAAAAAGTGGAATTTCAATCATAAAGTTCTGAAAACAACCCGATGTATTTGGGACGATTTCGGAGAATAAATCAAGTGGAAAAGTGTGTTGAGATGATCGACACTTTAAAGTCTAAGCCTTCTCAACATGTACCTATTTCCAACAACACGACGAGGGTAAAGGTGAGCGTTATTTTTAGCTTTGGGTAAATGGGGACACTTTGTGACCTTTTTTGTCTGTATTCCGAGACACAAGCGATGTTGAAGTTGGGGAAAAAAGCAAAGGGACACGTCGTGACGCTTATTGAAGTCCGCGTTCATCTGTGACTTACAGTCCAGTCCACCGACCGTTTGGCGGAGCCACAGACTAAAATTCTATAACCACACCTTTTATCAGCTTTGAATGAAAATCTCTTAACTTCTTTCACAAATTTCGTTAACGTCCGAAACCAAATAAAAAAAGAAACGGATTCAAACAAATCTGGCTACCCTCACAGTAAAGTATGTCTACCGCCTTACAAAAGAAGCCTTTCCTAGCACCGTGCTTGTAATCTACCGAATACAATGGAAAGGAAATCGTCTGAAGTTTATCTCGTCACTAACGCCCTTCTTGCCAACGGCTATCCACCTGCCGTCAAAAATGAAAATCTTTCCCCGGAACTTATCCTTCACCGGAAGAATTGGTGGGCATGTTTTTCAATCTGATTGAAATAAATCAACCGCTATGGCTTGCCTTCATCATGTTCGTGGTATCACAAAATCCCTCACAAGTCGTCTTAGAAAGAACGGAATTAAAGTTGTGACTAGACCTCACAAGACCCTGCAACAAGAATTCCCTTCCCCCAAGTTTAGGCCTCTCATTGAACTTCAAACCAATGTGGTGTATAAAATCCCTTGCGCCGATTGTCCTTGGAGCTACATTGGTGAGACTGGAAGGTGTTTTTCAATGAGAAAAAAAGAAGACATTCGAAATGTAAAAATATGTAGAATAAAACTGGCTCTAACATTGTAGCTCACGCTTGGCATAATAATCACTCTATTGACTTCAACAATGCCAGAGTAATTGACAAGGGAAACTTCCGAATTCGAAAAACTTTGGAGTCTTGGCACACCGCTAACACTAATGAAGCAGACAATAAATCCAAGGCTTTGCCAAAACAATACTCTATTCTTTTAGATTAGTGTTTTTCCCTTTTACCGTTTTTTATATTTTTTTTTACACTTCCATTTTGTATGTATTTTCCATCTCGCGCATTGACATCTTAGTTTTTAAAGGCTTTAGTCTGGAAGCCGAAAGCTTATGTTTTTAAATTTTTCTTAACCAGAGAACGCTTTTGACATTAATATGTTTCCAAAACGTGGTTACTCTTCTATTTTTACAGTGCAACGCGCCTTACCGTGGCCACCCAACAAACTTTCGCATTCGACAGCCTACGTGTAAATACGACAACTCAGCGACCCATGCAACGGTGTTCAAATTACAACCGTACGAGGCATGACTGTCAATAAAATTCGCACACCCTGATTGGCCACGGTAAGGCGCATCCCCGGGGCGCATCGCACTGTAAAAGAATATTATCGTTATTTCTCGCTGTTTTCCTCAATATTTCAAGCGCACAATTTGAAAAACGACTAAAACACTACCCTTTACCCGCCCTGACAATAGCAAGGGGAAGCGCTTTAGTGCTTGGCATGTTCATGGACCTTTTCCTTTAAATTGCGTTTTATTGGATACAAATCACGCGGACTTTGACTTCAAATGGCGCAGTGAAACTTATGGTTGTGTTCACCAACGATGCTTCAAACGAGAATAGGTTTAGCGTTGACATCAAATCAACGCTGATTTGTTCATGAAAGCACCACGATAACAGGCACGCTTGATGCATGCTTCTCAAATCAATGCCAGTTTTAAATCGTGATTAAATATTACAAAGATTGGCTGGCTGTAACAATCGACGTGCGTGGCTTCAACTTTGATCTTATTAGTAAAAACGCCACCGGGAAACGTTTCTGTTAAGATATAATTAATATTCAGAGAGAAAAGGCAGCTGGTGTGCACGATAACAGACCGTACCATTTTGTATTCCAAAATATTTTGTTGTACAGCGCATTTTCGCTCCAAGGCTTCTTTTGCGCGCGTGGGCATAGCAAGGCAGATGCAGCCAAGAGGCGGTTTCGCCCTGGGATAGCTATTTAATTCGCCGTACTGTAATATTTTCGTGTTCCTTGATTATACCGTAGATCGGCGAAAGCTAGGAAAAAAATTTTCAACAGCAGATCAAGGCTTCACTCGAAAAGTTTATTCTTCCATCTATAAATATGTTGCTAAAAGACAACACCAATAAACGATAGCTTTTAAACGGGTTCCACATACAACTGAACCATTGAAATTCGCTTTTGTCGCTCAACAACGCCAGATCATTTTCTTACTCAGAGTACAAGGATGGTTTTATCTTCGAAGACGTACTAAAGTGTATAGTTCGTCCAAACACATTATGCGTCTTGTGCTGTCTTTATACGAGACAAATTTAACAGACACAGAAAGGTTTGCCCAAGTTCCTCCCAGACGGATTATGCGTCTTACTCGTCTTGTATTGTTCGTCCCGTCGTTACACCAGACGAATAACAGGAGAGAAGCATAATTTGTCTCATGTTGTCTGAACGGTTATGCATGCGTCTCGAGTATAAAAATGACCAATGGCAGTGGTTCAGTTCCGGTCGCGGTGACACTGACAGAAAATGAATTATGGGGAAACAGCCATCCTTTGATCAAAAATAAGACACAAACAGCAGTGATAAACATATTGAACTTGTTCATTTTGATTATGACTTGACGTTTCGTATGTGCTCTACATACATTTTCAAAAGTAACCGTTGAAATTTAAAACAGCTATTTATATATAACAAAGCGGATGAGGGGACTGGAACCTAGTCTAAGCAAATACTTAACAGTAAAATATATAATAATAATAATAATAACAGAAAAGATTAATAAAGCATCAGCTTTTCACTTCCGACGTTGACGTTGAAAGCTGGCTCAAGTTCTTGAATAAAGAAGGTCTCTTTTATTTTACAATGATAGTGTGTTTTGCCCTTCGCTAAAATATCAAAATGATCCCACTTGATGTTATGTCCAGTGGCCTTGACGTGGTCAGCAATGGCTGAAGTATTGTCATTTTTAGCTAGGGCCTTAAAATGTTCGGTTTTTCTATCGTGAAGCCGTCGTTTAGTTTTACGGATGTAAAAACCATTACAATCCAAACAATTTGCTCTGTGAATAACTCTGGATTGTTGTGAACGATTAATGTGGTCCTTGTAAGGGAAGAAAGATTTTATACATCGACTAAAGCCTTTAAAAGCTAAGATGTCAATGCGCGAGATGGAAAATACATACAAAATGGAAGTGTAAAAAAATATATAAAAAACGGTAAAAAGGAAAAGCACTAATTTAAAAGAATAGAGTATTGTTTTGGCAAAGGCTTGGATTTATTGTCTGCTTCATTAGTGTTAGCGGTGTGCCAAGACTCCAAAGTTTTTCGAATCGGAAGTTTCCTTTGTCAATTACTCTGGCATTGTTGAAGTCAATAGAGTGATTATTACGCCAAGCGTTAGCTGCAATATTAGAGCCAGTTTTACATATTTTTACATTTCGAATGTGTTCCTTTTTTCTCATTGAAAAACACCTTCCAGTCTCACCAATGCAGCTCCAACGACAATCGGCGCAAGGGATTTTGGCAAGATTTCCGCACAGGTCCCTACTTCATTATGCATACACTCCTTTGTTTCAAGAAAACAATAGCGATAACAATAGACGTCCTTTGGGACTGTGGCGCTTTGTTCTTTCTTTTAGAAGTTTTTTTTCTAAGTCTATATGGACTTAAAAAAAGTCGGTCGAACTTCTGTCTGAAATACGGAAAATCGAACAGTTTTTCCTGCAATTTCGGCACTTTTCCTGCAATTTTACCCATTTTTCAGTTTTAGAATAAGCGCAAGAAGTGGAGTTTCAAGCAATCGTTGTAATAGGGTTCAGATTCGCAAACATAACAAACAAACCAAATAAAAGTACTGTCATAAGAAATTTAATGGCTACCTGCTCTTTTTATCGTGAAATTGTTCTTCCTGTCTGCTTAAAATTTCGCCGAGACACTGCAAAGTGTATATTTTCTTCCTTTCCTGTATTTAGGATCACGAACGGTGCATTTAGAGGGATTTTGCGATTTATCGCTCTTCGTAGAGATCGGCAATATGCTCAATGATACTTCCAAGTAAATAGCTTTGGTAGAGATCCATGGATGTTCCCCTACGAGGTATACTTCGTTTCACTCCCCATCATGTCTTTTCAATGCCCTGCTGTGGGCTCGTTTGTCTGGGTCGACGAAGTTTAGGCGATGGTTAACTGCGGTGAGATGATGTTAGCCCTTGTCTTGTAGGCAGTTGTAAACTTTCCGGTCACAGGTAGCTAGGGCTAATATTTTTTCAAGGAAAGTTTACGGTCAGAAAATTAATATGTGTTCTGGCGGATTGAAGGCTATCCATTGCAGTTTTTTCTTGAGCATCGCGAAACAGATCCATCAGTCCCGGTGCAGCACTTTGTCTTTGCCAACTGACTGCGTTTTCACACACGTTTTGGACACGGAAGACGAAAGTAAATTGTTTTCTTTGCACCACTCTATGCACAACTCTGGAAAGGCTATAAAGCAGGGACAATTTCCAAATGATCAAATCTTCCATTGCTGTGACCCTTTTACTTCGGTAGCCATCTTGATTATTACGAAGACACAAGTTTGCTTCAAAAGAAGGGAAATATGAAACGATTTTAATTGCAATGAACTCGTGCATGAAAGTTTCCCATGACAGATGCACCAATCAGACTTTAAGAGTGGTATACTCTTCCACGCAGTGAACTTATAAGAGTGCCGCACGCACGGGGCGTGAAGGAAAAGCAGGTCACAGTTCACAGCAATACTGGAAAACCTGAGACTATCACAGCGACTAACCTTAAGCCTAAAAAGTGCCTTTAGTCGTAATTAGGGTTACGGTTAGCATTATTAAAGGGATGGGTTGTTTCAAGAGTAGTAAAACAGGGATCTCTTAACGGTAACCTACAAGTGTAAGTTCGATTGTAGGTGCTCGGCGCGGCACGTGTATATAATTACGTATTATTGTTATGTAAATAGTCAGCCAGAATTCAAAATAAATATCATTTTCAAGGTGTGAATTAGCAACTTGACACGTTAGCTCAGTGGTAAAGAACAGGGACAAGTAATCCAGAGGTTTACAGTGGGTCGGAGTTCAAGGCAAGCTGCGAGTGACATATCATAGGATAAAATGGTAGAAAAAGCCGAGCGAGGTCTGGAAATAAAAACAAGACGAAGGGATAGAAAGAGGAAAGCTGAGACAAAAACGAGTAACGGTGTGGGCGATGAAGGGAAAGAAGAGAGAGAGGGAGGGAGAGAAAAAATGAGATCCGTTTTTATTCATCCCGTAAGTACAAATTACCCATGTATATATTCAGTTCTCTTGGGTGTACGTATTGTTCTACAAAACAATAGCGCGAATGAATAATTAATTTATTCTGCATGCATAATGAAGTAGGGACCTGTACGGAAATCATTCCGGGATTTTATACACCACATTGGTTTCAAGTTCAATGGGAGGCCTAAACTTGGGGGAAGGGAATTCTTGTTGCAGGGTCTTGTGAGGTCTAGTCACAACTTTAATTCCGTTCTTTCTAAGACGACTTGTGAGGGATTCTGTGATATCACGAACATGATGAAGGCAAGTCATAGCGGTTGATTTATTTCAATCAGATTGAAAAACATGCCCACCAATTCTTCCGGTGAAGGATAAGTTCCGAGGAAGGATTTTCATTTTTGACGGCAGGTGGATAGCCGTTGGCAAGAAGGCGTTAGTGACGTGATAAACTTCAGACGATTTCCTTTCCATTGTATTCGGTAGATTACAAGCACGGTGCTAGGAAAGGCTTCTTTTGTAAGGCGGTAGACATACTTTACTGTGAGGGTAGCCAGATTTGTTTGAATCAGTTTCTTTTTTTATATGGTTTCGGACGTTAACGAAATTTGTGAAAGACGTTAAGAGATTTTCATTCAAAGCTGATAAAAGGTATGGTTATAGAATTTTAGTCTGTGGCTCCGCCAAACGGTCGGTGGACTGGGCTGTAAGTCACAGATGAAAACGGACTTCAATAAGCGTCACGAAGTGTCCCTTTCCTTTTTTTTTCCCTAATTCAACATCACTTGTGTCTCGGAATACAGATAAAAAAGGTCACAAAGTGTCCCCATTTACCCAAAGCTAAAAATAACGCTCACCTTTACCCTTGCCCTGTTGTTGGAAATAGGTACATGTTGCGAAGGCTTAGACTTTAAAGTGTCGATCATCTCAATACACTTTTCCACTTGATTTATTCTCCGAAATCGTCCCAAATACATCGGGTTGTTTTCAGAACCTTATGATTGAAATTCCACTTTTTCATTGGCTTTGAAAGACGGGAAAAGTGGTCACACTTTGATCCATAACAGAGCAATGAAGGGGAATGGGTTCTATACCGGTACCGGGTCGACGTCACAAATTAATTTGCATCGCCGTTTTGAAAAAAAAATTCTCAATGCAAAGCAGTCTGCATAATTTTAAACCACGCAAAAATATCCCTGCATTAGTAAGCACCACCCGAGTATCTCGAGATGCGCAGAACGTATGTGCAATAGCAATAATAGGCACCATCCAACCTCCGTGTTGGAATATTATTTTTTGAAGGCGATTTGTCCGTGCAGACGGACAAGTCGACCGAAGTCCAAGTTAAATTCACGTTAGACGAATAAATTGACAAATTAACCTCGGCGGGGATATGAAACTAGCGATTAAAGAGATGGTTTCTAGGAAGGTTACGAAATGGCGGGAGGAAATGTAAGGTAACCAAGCCATGCCTAGTGCCAGTCTTAATGCGCTCAAACTTATCCAGTTTGTCGGTGCATTGTCCGTCTTTTACGAACTTACGGCAGATAATAACGCTAGCCGCATTGGTCGTCTTAAATTCACATTAGTCGACCAAACCATAGGACGATTTGTTCGTCTTCTACATGTAGTGTGAAAACGTCCATTGTTATGAAAAGATCCTTCTTTCATAATGACTTTCATTCAGTGACCACAATAATGATCTCATTTTCAAGTTGAACGATCACGTCAATTATTATTAGATCTTTAAAAAAAGAAAGGTGCTTTAAAAGTTGGATTGAAAGGTGCAATAAATTGATTGCCTTCACACCTTGATACTGTATTTTGTATAGGTAATCACATGATTTCGAGTGCAATTTGGAATAAATAAGCACGAGTAAATTTTTCAAAGGCCAACAAAAGTGCACGAGCCCGTAGGGCGAGTGCACTTTGTGGTCTTTGAAAAATTTACAAGTGCTTATTTATTCCAAATTGCACGAGAAAAATCATGTGATTACTTATTAATAATATACACGAAAAACATAACTACAACAAAAAAATTTTGACAGGGCGCGCTTTTTTTTAGTTCATTCAACTGATTGGCTGAAACAAATTACAACGTTTGTCAAATGCAAACTTACAAGACCGACACTTTCAAAATCATTCAAATTAGAACTTGGAAATGTGTGAGGACTGATTTAAAACCTTTCAAGCGTTTTAAATTTATGTAAAGAAAACTCGCTTTACAATAATTAGGAAAAGTAAACGTTCAATCAGAATCATCCTCAATAATGAACGCTCGGCGTTTACAAGAACTGGGCTGTCGTTTTGAAATCTCAGGAGCTCGCTTCGAGCGGCCAATGATGAAAGACACTTGACAGTTGTTGAACGTGTTCATCATGGTCTGTTCCTGGGACCTCATCATGGTTGGATTTACAGAGAAATTCTGAGTTTGAAAACCTGAAAGTGATGGTGGGAATTGGTTTTCTTTCGTCGCTGTCATCGATGGGCCGGCCAATGTGTGTGGTACTGGCATGTTCGTGTTTACCGGAGCGAGTGGAGCCGCAGTTGTCGTGATGTCGGAAACTGCCATTCGCTTTTTCTCAGCACCGGGGTTTTCATAATTCCGTTTGGATATTGCACTGGAGAGTCGTCGTTGTTCTTCCTCGTCGGCTTCATCGTAATCGTCAAGGGATTGTACGCTTCGGTGGCCTGTGACCTTCACTATATCTGAGCGTTCAACGTTTGCTTTCTTTAGCTTGCTCACTGTTGTCTTTCTAGCACTGTGATTCGTAAATTTTTTGTGACTTTCTTCAAGGCTAGTACCCGCCACAGTTGTTTTCATCATGTTGCTAATGGTGTTTACGCCCATTGGTTGAGTTTTGAACCAGATGTTGTCATTCAGTCTTCGGTTTCTTTTGATACTGAGGTAGAAAGGACCTGACCATCGCATGTTAAGTGGTCTTCGCTCGACAAACTGCTTGAAGAGAGCAACCGGACACCTTTCTCCTCCAACAGAGAACATTCGTGGCTGAAAATCTCTGTTCTTGCTCTGCAGTCCGCCCTGTCTGGTCTTCGTTGGACCTTCGGTAAACTGCACGAACTCCATACCTTCGTCATTTTTGCAGAGTTGAAAATCTTCCATTTTCATTGCGTGGTGCTCTTGACGACCGCGGAGACCAAAAAACTGCGTCAAAAGCCACCACATAGAAGAAATAAGCGCTTCTGGAGTTTTGGAGCCAAATTTTTCTCCCTCCCACAGCACCTCCTCTTCTTCCTCAGTTAAACTTCTGGCTTTATTTGGACGTTTGCCCATACCGGATTGGCGAAGTTGCCGAGCTTTCCCCTCTAAAACTTGCTTGGAAGAGTGGAACTCCCTGTCTCTTATGATGGAAAACTTGTATCCTTTCTCATTTAAATGTCTATCAAGTGCAGCTATCATCACTTTTAAGCTGTCTGGCTCGTAGTCGTCACCGTTTTTGTTTTTTACTTCAGCGTAGAATGATTCAAGTAGCTTGTTTAGTTTTCCTGGCTCGTTTTCCTCGATTTTGTTGACAATATTTTTCTGTTTGCACCACGTCTCCCATACATTCAGCCAGAAAGACGTACTCTTTACTGTATTTGGGTTTTTGGAAAAATTTTTTAGCTCTTCAATCGTTGTTTCGCTCGCAAAACCAAATCGTTGTTTGCTGAAAACTCCGGCCATTTTCCTCCGCGTCTTATCTTAAAATTTCCGCCAATATGTTGCTATAGAAACAGCTCTAATCTGATTGGTTCTTGTTGGTTTCTTTTGTGTGTTTAGCCAATCAGAAAGCCTTTGTAATTTGC
>NC_090870.1:12451895-12459395 GCF_036669935.1 Montipora foliosa | reverse complement strand
GCATATTAATTCAGCCGCGTACACACGCATTGCATTCTTAAACTATTGAGTCTTTGACGTCATTTTCTCCTCGACCCAGTTCTCTCAAAATTTTAAAGTTATTCATCGCGGACCAATAAATAAGAAAATTCCAGTTAAAATAAACAGGTGTCTTTTTAAAATCAGAACTTAAAACTTGGGTCAGTTAGTGTTTAGTTAACATAGTTTTGAAATCCAAAGATTTTTGGGGGGGACAGCTATTCTTAGAGTTATTTTCATAGAGTTATGTCGTAGAGTTAGAGTTAAGTTTCCAAAATCCTCAGCCAACATTCATCAGTAAAAGCTAACCTCAGGCCTAAGGTTAGCTTTTATGCATGGTTAGGATACTTTCTGTATTTCTGAATTCAGGATTTAGGCCTTCCAAAATCTTGAATTCAGGATTTTGGAAACTTAACTCTAACTCTAATGTCATAACTCTATGGAAATAACTCTATTGCTGGTCAACCTCTTTTTTTGGTCGTAGTACCACTTTAATTGGTCTTCATCTGAAGTACACGATTAATACGTTACATGGCTCTTCCCTAGCTCCCTCCATTTTTCTGTGCCCGTGAGGATCTATTCCCAATCCATTTTCGTCCTTGAGAACCTTCCTCAAGGTGATAGTGGCAGGGCGACCAACCATTCTCCTTACATTGGGTTTCCATAGCAGCACTCGGACCTTTGGGGGGTTGTGTCGGGTATCACCACCAATGCAAGCCTTCTTCGTCTCACTATTTTTGTAACAGAATAAAGATCTTTTGTAACACGACCTCTCTTTTGACTTAGAGCTGTTTGTGGTAAGGTGGCCTGATACACACCAAGCCAGCCGTATTTGTTGGAGAGATGAAGGAAAACAGTAACGCCGAGAACTCTGTTGCCTTTTGTTTGCAAATAGTGTGTAGTCTTCTTCAACGTACCACAGAATTTTAAACACAACAGGGTTGACTTGTTAGGCGGGGCTTACAAATCCTTTTTTTAATCCGAGAAGGTTGACATCATAGAGGCAACCCTTTCTCTTTAGTTATTTTAAGGCCTCGCGTGTTAGTTGTGTTTTGTATCGAACTAGCAGCCTCCTGTGTTGTAGTCCGCTGTTCACTGAACCAACTGAGTCACTTCATGCAACGGTTCAAAACAGTAGGCTCGGTTGCAACTGGTTTATTTGGGAACACAACGGATTGTGCAGTCATTTGCACTTGTATGTCAATTTATATACACCTTTGTCGTCGTTCATTTTCCAAACCCGTTACTTGTTACTCATCTCATCTGTGCGAAGATGGCGTACAAGGTCTCTAACAAAAGCAGTAATCATGAGAAATGGCCAAATGCCTGTTTTGCGGAGGATGTGAACGCTTAACGATTCATTTTCCAGCTGTCTCTAAACTTCTTTTGCAATAAAGTTCTGAAGAAGCGTCAGTTTGGAGTACTAGCATCGCCAGGTTTTCTGATTTTTAGCTCGAAATAAAGTGAAATACCCACAGTTTCGAAAATACGTTTAAACACTTCCTTGAAGGGCCTACTTTTCAAAGCGTAAATCAATGGGTTCACACATATGGCCAATAAGGTGAGAATTTTAAGACTCGGGAAAAGAATGTATTTGACATTGAATTGACTTGGATCAAGCGTTTTGCCGGCAGGAGGCTCAAAGGTAGTGATAAAATCCACCACAAGGAGAGGTGTGAAACACGCTAACGCTGAAAACACGATAATCGCGACTGTCTTGGCGGCGCGTATTTCACTGAGGCGTTTTAGGCCCATGGCGTCTTGCACTACGCGGATTCGTCTGTTTTGCTCGGTGGAGATTTTGAAAATCGACGCGTGCGTGACCAGCATAATTCCGCTGGGCACGAAGACTGCGAGTGACATCACAAACAGGAAATGAGGTACGACCATTGCTAGTGTTCTCTTATCGGGAATTCTGTTGATTTGGATGCAGCCACGAAGCAACTGAAGTAAAATCTTACCCTTTCTGCGATCAATCAGGACTTGAAGAATATTTGGAAATACTCCCTCCAGCGTACCTATAATCCAGAGGAAGATTATCAAGGCTTTCGTTCGGTTTTTGGTCACCAAAGCTTGGTATCTGAAATAGTGAAACATCATGGTTATCAGACTGTCATGGCTTGAGACATGCCTAAGCTAGTTAAGGGTTAAGTCATTTTGGCTAACAATAACATGAGTAAAATCTATGACAATGATACTGCTAATTAAAAATATCGAGGCTCCGTTACGAGGATTAATCATAGTAAAGTTGAATAGGCGTTCTCTACTAAAAAAATATTAAATATATGAGCTTTCGACAGCCAGTCTACTGTCTTCAGCGGATAAACATAACTGATAACATGAAATGAACCGTTAAAACATTAAAATATAGAGAGTGATACTCGTAAATTAAAAATGAGTGAAAAGAATGTTGGGAGGAATGCTAAAAGTGGCAAGATTAATGTTTGTTTAAAAAAAATGTTGTATTGTCAAGGGAGTGGCATGAATTTTTGTCCGCCTCAACAGTTTTGGCCGTATGCCATGACTCAAGTGTCTTTCTAATTTGTTGACAAAGGAAATAACCGTATTAGAAAGACACTTGAGTCATCCTATGGCATACGGCTATATAGCTGATTGGGACTTTAAAACCCCGTGTAAACAGACGTAACAGGAAAGGAAAGGAAGGAACTTTATTTAAGTGTCTAGTCGATTTAGCGCCGGAGCACTAATTGCGGACACTGTAAAGTGAAATTAACAATCAACGCAAATCAAGTCAAATTTTAGCATTGTTGGCCAACAACTCCCAACATTTAATTTTGTTCCTTAATCGCCGAAGCGTAGCACAACAATGTTGCATTCATTTGCACAGCTCTTCCCAATCTTGACCCCAGAGTTCTTCTCTTGACTGAGGGAGAGAAGAGCTCTATGGAACCTTGAAACAAAGTGTCTTCTTATTGGTTTTTCTTGAAGAACAATCAAAAGCGTCTGTAATTGGTGCAGTCATGTTAGCACGAGGAGTGAGCAGGGGCCGTAAGGTTCAAATAGCCATTTTTGGCATCATCAGATTAAGCTTCAAGTTAAAAACTAAACTGACTATTTACAACTGCTTTACATGATTGCTGTGTGGGAATCCGATATACTGGATACCCTAAGTTTCGCTTAAATTGGTCAACAAATCCACTATTCTTTAAGCTATTGGGCAAGTTATTTCATAATGTGGCCTCGCTATAGGAGAAACTTCGCTTTAAATAATTAGTTCTTGGTTTTGACAAAGCCAGTTTTACCTCAGAGTTTCTCAGGTTGTAATTAGGGTAATACTGAGTGAAAAGACGTTGGAGATAATCCGGGGCATGTTCATTCATTGTCTTATACATCATTAAAGCTTTCTGTTTCTTTCGTCGAATTGATAGCCTCTTCCTGGATCAGTTAAGGGTGGTTAGGAGGTAGTTCGAGTTCGTATCGAGAGACAATTTTGTAATTACTCTAGCGGCACGATTCTGCAATTTTTGGAGCTTACCACTCAGGAAGCCACTCAAACAGTCCCAAACCGGGCCGCAATAATCGAAATCAGAGCGTTATAAATTTGAATGGAATACAGGGTCGCACACGTTTGAGGGTACCTATAGCTGAGGATACTTTCTTGCATATTTCTTGAAGGTGTTTGCATCAAGTAAGTTAAGCATCTATGGTAACGCCCAAGGATTTGGTATTTTCAACCTTCTTGATGATTTGATCGTCAATGTTTATTTCAACGTCTTCACTTTGGACAGATAATCTCTGCTTTTACCCAATAATCATTAGTTCAGTTTTGGTTTTCAGCCAGCAGCTCAGGTTACTTAGTTCAGCGATCAAGGCTTGATGAGTTTCGTTAACGTTTTAGCCGATAGTGTAATGTTTGTGTCATCAGCAAACATCCTTGGCGCAGCGGCCCGCAGGCAGTTGGGGAGATCATTAATATAATTAGAAGTAGCAAAGGACCCAGTATACTGCCCTGCGGTACGCCGCACCTGAGCTCGAGATTGCGAGCAGTTCATAGCTTGCCGTTGACGTCACATCTTTGGGTTCGGCCACTTAGGTACGACAGGAACAACCTGATAGCTACCTGGTCACAACCCAGAATGACATTTTACGCAAGATGATTTCGTGATCAATGGTGTCGAATGCCTTAGTAAGGTTAATGAAAACGACGCTATTTAATAACCCATTGTCGATGTTAACTGACCAGTCATTTCTCGCCTCAAGCAAAGCATTAAGAGTACTTTGTAAGGAGCGGAACCCTGATTGGCAACTTAATAGTAATTTGTTCTCATTTAGATAATGGTAGAGTTGGTTGTAAACAATTTTTTCAAAATTTTTGGAAACTATCGGAATTAAGGAAATTGACGTATAATTGTTAGGATCCGATTTAATACTTTTTTTAAAAACTCGCTTGGGTATATCCCAGCGAGGATGGACTTAGAGAATATGGCGGTAAGCGAAGATGCGATAATACCAGCAGCCGTCTTTAACAGTTTACTCGGAATATTATAAAGACCAGTGGCTTTTTTATCACCAATTTTCTTTAAAAGGTTTAATACAATATCGATACTCGGAGTTTGCAGTGAAAACGATATATCGGTGGTTTCCAGATAAGATTCAGGATTGACATCCACACCAGGAATATCTTTCGCTAGCAATTGCGCAATATTTGTAAAGAGTTCGTTAATAGTTTCTGCTATATCAACGGGATTGCTATAACAATTTTATTGTCAGCTTTGATCTCCAAGATATTGGACGTCTTGCCACTGTTACGAGCGGTAAGTCTCTGCTTACGAGCCAGAAGGCCCATCCGGCCGGCGCTTATCTCCGGTTTCCGTAGCGGAGCATGGAGAGGATAGGAGTATTACTACTTCCCCCTGGATGGGATGCTAGTCCTTCGCAGGATTACCCCCAGCATTTCCAGCATGGGGTGGAGAGTAAAGTGAGAGTAAAGTGTTTTGCCCAAGAACACAAAACAATGTTTCCGGCCAGGACCCGAACCCGGACCACTCGATCCGGAGTCGAGCACTCTAACCATGAGGCTACCGCGCCTCCCACATTACAGGCTCATTACGGGCGGTTGGCTCGTTAATTAAGTTCCATGTTTTGTGCAAATTACCTTTATTAGCTTCCAGGTTGTCAGAAACATAGAGTTTCTTTGCGAGATTAATTGCGCGCTTATATTGATCCCATGCGGCTGAAATTCCAATCTTTTTAAGGAAATATCTCCTTCTGGTTTTACAGAGTAGATCACCAGTAATCCACGGGCATTGCTTTTTACGGACGTTTTTCGATTTTAGTGGTGCATGTTTATCAACGCAGCTGCGAATTATTTCTTTCCATTCACGCCACATGTCGTTTGGGTCAGAATTAATGCACATCGACATTACCCCATGGCATTTGGTTGAGATCACTTAAGAACTTGCTTCTGTCGAAGTACTTAAACTTCCGTGTCTCAATCGCGCGAGGACCCTTTCGGTCGTAGTGGGCCTTACGTGTCAAGAACACAAGAGAATGATCACTAATACCAAGGTGAATAACACCCGATTTTGTAACCTTCTCTGGGGAGTTTGTTATGCATAAATGGATTAGGGTATTAGAAACTGAAGTGACACATTTTGGTTCCCTGAATAACTGGCTAAGACCATATTTATAAAAAATATTTGTCAGAAAGGAAGAAATGTGCGCATTTGCTTCAGGCAACAAATTGCAGTTGACATCGCCAAGTATATATAATTCCTTATTTTCGGCGTCCATTTTGGCAATAATTTTTTCAAACTCACAAAAAAAACACAGGCGGAGAGCTTGGGGGACGATACCAAGTCCCGACTAAGAATGGTGTACTCCGTGGCTTACTGATTTCCACAAATAGACAGCGCAACTCATCGTTGTTTAAATCATCACGTATTCACACGCGCGGTTTTGAGACGCTACCGGCAACCGGAAGTTAGCTGTTTTCCCTTTTAACTTGTCTTCACATAGCCTCCTTTACATTGCCAAGTATCTTTTTTTCCATTGGAGATGATTGAATAAAAAATCTGGGAGACAACACTGTCCTGGCACGCGAAACGTTCTCTTCCGGTTGCCGTCTGCGTCTCAAAAACGCGCGTGCTTAAGCTCCCTTTGTTTGGGCTACTCATGCGCATTGCCTATAGTATCCTTGGAAATAACAACTCATTAACTTGTTGGAAACAAGATGGCAGCCCACTTTTGTGAGTTTACAAAGTTTTATGGGTCGTATCCTTTCCATAACACACTTCTCGCCCTTACATTGTTGGGAGTTGTTGTGTTCATTTTGCACACAACCGCCAACACCATCCAACATCTGCTGAACTAACAACACTCCCGACAATGTTGGGAAGCTCGTCCTCGTACACTGTGGGCGAAGTATCCGAAACATAAATTCGTCCGAGCGGTTTCAGAGTAAAAATGTAGAACGAAAAGGTTCGCATTGTACACTCACGCGTTGTCGTCAAAACCTCAAATTGGGTTATTTTACGTCGTTTAGCAGAGTACCCCTAAAATATGAGCTAAAATGCCTGCCGCACTTTTGCAGAACGATTGTTTATTATTTATTTTTCATTGTTTTGTGGCGTTGTCGATGCCGTAGCCGTAGCCTTCGTCTTTTTAAAATATATTAGAGAGATTTAGCATTTCAGGAATAATCGCGATATTTTGAGGTGACGTTTCCTGTACGGATAAAGAGCTACATGTACAATGCATGTATCACTCGCGACTGTAACTAGTCAACAAATGCAATCAAAATATAGCTGTTCCCACGGTTAACATTCTGAAAGTCATGGCGATTCAAAGTCGTGTTCGTTAGCACATAAAATAAACGAAGACAATTCCCTCAGATTTCGATAAATGCTACCGTCGAAGCGTTTAAACTCACCAAAATCCAACGCTGAAAGCACAAAATGGCGAGGCCTACGGCGACTGTATCGTGAAGACGAGCTCACATGGCCTGCTCACATGTTCGCCACATGTCTTATCACATGTAACGAGAATGTGACGTCGTTTAATTTAATTTAATTTAATTTAATACTTTTATTCCGCATAAATTCATACACAAATGATCAAATGCGCATTACAATGGTGATGATATAAAAATATCCTGAAACGAGAGCGAAAACGAGGTCATATGTCGTCATAAGGTCGCACCAGTTTCCCGGCCGACACATGCCCCTGCAAAAATCAAGCGGGGGGGCCATTTTGGTGTCCTTACAGCAATCTCGAAAATAGGCACACTAACTCGAAAGACACAGGACGCAAAAACGAAATTAGGCTTGCGTTCTCCTTTTTGTTGAACGCAATTATTCCAATAGGCGCACGTTCGGTATGAGATGGTAAATAGCCAACGAGGCGCGTAGCGCCGAGTTTGCGATAACCAGTCTCGTATCCAACAAGCGCGAATGGAATAATTGTTTTATTAAATTCCTTAAACCTCAAAAGTTTGGAAGTACCAAATACGAGCGATAAAAG
>NC_090870.1:12431895-12444395 GCF_036669935.1 Montipora foliosa | reverse complement strand
ATGGCCTATTTTGAATAAATCCAAGATATTGAAATTAATATTTGTTCTTTTGCACGCTATTTGGTCAGTGCACCTGGGTGTTCTTGGGTTTTCCTTGAATCATTTTGTTATCGGTCATGAATACTGAAAAATCATTTCAGTTAATAACGCGGTAATGCTCGGCTTGTTAAAGTGGTAATTTGCTTTGAAGGTTTCTTTAACATAGCCGGTTCAGTGAACAATCTTATTTAAGTTGCAAAACGTACAGCAAAATGGCTTAGCTACCTTTTCCGATGGCTTTGCCGCGATGCTCTTTCTTCCACGCCCTTTTCGTTAATTCTGTCCTCTATTTGTTTATTTTTGAGAAAAAACCGATGTTTTAGTCATTTGGAGAAAATCAAGACTATTCATTCATACGGTAGGTTTCAAATATTTGCGAATCTTTGCCATATGATATCCTTCTGAATTTTTTTCCTACAATCCTCAACGTCACTTTTTTTTTATAATATCTGCATTATATTTGTTTAGCTGTGTGTAAAGGATAGTTCAATACAATTTTTTAAATCCTTTTAATATTTCTTACCTTGTTTGGGATCTGTTGAAATGCCTAAATCGACGACAAAATTCGAGAAGACGAAATTTTTCCGTGAATATCCATTAGGTGAAATTTGCGATATGCAAAATGACAACTGCACAGGTGCACACAGCCCTCTTAGCAATTTCGTACCCTGAGTATTGGTTCCCTTTCAACCAGCGGTCGAGAACCTTCAAACGTGCGCGGAATGCACTATAATTATATGGGTTTATTGACTAAGCTTCGGTCAAGATTGCCGGATATTGGCTATAAGTTCTTTTTTTGCGTGTTTACCGCGGACCGAGACGATGTCGAAGGATTCATTATATGGGATAAAAGATAGCTTCATCTTGCCTGCTCGAGTAGCCAATCGCAGCGCGGGATTTGGTTCATCTTGCCCGCTCACGGAGCTAGTCATATATTAAGGGCAGATATTGCCCTTTGGTTCTTGATGCGCATGCGTATGTTGCCTGGAGAACTTCCATATCGAAGAATTATGATAGTCTGCGGAGAGCGCTTGAAGATAGCGAGGACGTCGAGAAACAGCTGATTTCAAGTAAGGCTGTGATCTTAGCAGTTAACTAAATTTAAGCAATTGCGTAAAGAAGCCCGAAAAAATTTAAGGCTCCAACTGTGTTTTAACCCCGTGACCTCGAGATACCGGTGCGACGCTCTTACCAACTGAGCTATCATGAAGCCACTGGTGTTGGGGGCTAGACATTTGTGAGTTCATGAATGAATCAACGAACGAAATGAATCATATAATGAACTGCGGATATGAAATCAAGTAAGGCTATGAATGATCCTCGCAGCAATCTGCAAGGATTATAGGCTTTATTACTTGATTTCATATCCGCAATTCAATATGTGATTCATTTCATATAGAGCTACTTTCGTATGAGCTTGAAAACGTGTTCGCAGTTTGTCTCACAGACCAATGTTTGGCAAGATTAAAACAGAGCTTCTCTAGGCTTATTCCCGCCAAGGAAACTCCTAATATGGGCAGTAAACAGTACGATTGCCCAATCACATTACTCAATTTCAACTGACGTCAAAGCGAAATGCCGATCGCTTTCCAGAAAGTTCCACGGAGAGATGACGTTGTTTGCATTTGCGTTCGCTAAGCCAATAAAAATTCTCGTTCGTTTGCCTTTTTTCCTTAAGCCATTTAATTTTTTTGCATTTTTGTTTTCGTTCTGCTTTTACGTTTATTTTTCAAAGTCATATGAAAGTCGGTCTATCATTTCGTTCGTTTAAACAGCTGAGTTTCGATTTGTTGCCTCGTACAGCAGCAGTCCAGGACAACAGCAACCTGGCAAACAAACGTTAATTATAACCTCTAATTTCATTGGGTCGATATAGAAAGCAACTCTATAGTGTTGTTTTATTTAGGGACGGTGCATAATAATTCAAAAGTATTTTACGCGGTTTATGGATATGCGGGAAAAGCTGATCTTAACAATTGTTATTGAAATCCAAAAAGAAAATTGGGGGTAACCGCTCATTTTTCAAAGATAATTAGTAAACAATCTATACAATAGACCAATTTCGATATATTAAAATTTAGTCCGAGATAATGCCTTTTGTTTCGGACTGAATTTTAATATATCGAAATTGGTCTATTACATGTAAATCTATTGAAGTAAGAGAAAATCTTTGAAATGAAACGGCGGCTTCACGATAGAAAAACCGAACATTTTAAGGCCCTAACTAAAAATGATAATACTTCAGCCATTGCTGACCACGTCAAGGCCACTGGACATAACATCAAGTGGGATCATTTTGATATTTTAGCGAAGGGCAAAACAGACTATCATTGTAAAATAAAAGAGATCTTCTTTATTCAAGAACTTGAGCCAGCTTTCAACGTCAACGTCGGAAGTGAAAAGCTGATGCTTTATTAATCTTTTCTGTTTTTATTATTATTATATATTTTACTGTTATAAGTATTTGCTTAATCTAGGTTCCTGTCCCCTCATCCGCTTTGTTATATATAAATAGCTGTTTTAAATTTCAACGGTTACTTTTGAAAATGTATGTAGAGCACATACGAAACGTTAAGTCATAATCAAAATGAACAAGTTCAATATGTTTATCACTGCTGTTTGTGTCTTATTTTCATCAAACTACGATGGCCCAAGAACAAAAGTATTTAGCCATCGTCTTTTTCTCGACTCGAGATTTCTTAAACCAAACGTTTAAGTCATTCATCGTAACTCGATGATGTTATCAAAAATGTTATCTAAAAAAAATTCCACCCGAGTATGCTTGTTCCCAAAGGGAAAAGTTCATCATTTCAAAGATTTTCTCTTACTTCAATAGATTTACATGTAATAGACCAATTTCGATATATTAAAATTCAGTCCGAAACAAAAGGCATCATCTCGGACTAAATTTCAACATATCGAAATTGGTCTATTGTATAGATTGTTTACTAATTATCTTTGAAAAATGCGCGGTTACCCCCAATTGTCTTTTTGGATTTCAATAACAATTGTTAAGATCAGCTTTTCCCTCATATTCATAAACCGCGTAAAATACTTTTGAATTATTATGCACCGTCCCTAAATAAAACAACACCATAGATTTGCTTTCGATATCGACCAAATGAAATTAGAGGTTATAATTAAGGTTTCTTTGCCACGTTGCTGTTGTCCTGGACTGCTGCTGTACGAGGCAACAAATCGAACTCAGCTGTTTAAACGAACGAAATGATAGAGCGACTTTCATATGACATTTACATGTATTTACATGTATTAGGTCGGTAAGAACCGTTCGGTTATCACACCAACCATAAAAAAAACAATTATCAATATTGATTTAAAAATTTAAACAAAGAAAACTATATTAAACTAAATATAACTATTATTTAATTAAGAAAAGCTGTTAACCTATATTTGAAGGTTTCGAAGGAGGATGATGAAACAATAGCCTCAACTTGGGAGGCAGTTCCAGTCCGTTATAGTTTTTGGAAAAGACGAAAATTTAAAAACGTCTTTATTTGCATATCAGGATGTTGAATCAAATATTTTCGGGTATCGATATCAATAAGACCATGAGTTAGTTTATACATAAGCGTTAATCTAGCCTGCCTTCTTCTCGTTTCCAGCGTGGCCCACCCTAAGTCTTTAATCATGTCCGTAACACTAGCATATCTATCATAATTCTGTGAGCAAAACCGTGCTGCTTTACGTTGATCCATTTCCAGAGCACTGATATCTTTCTTTAAAAACGGTTCCCAAGCCGCACTTGCATATTCCAGCTTCGGTCGTACTAGGGATGTATATGCAATTTCTTTTACTTTCTTTGGGCAATTCCAAAGGTTGCGTTGTATTGTACCCAGTGATTTGCTTGCTTTAGCTGCTGTTATAGAAACATGGGCTGACCACTTGAGCTTGTTACTGATGGTGACCCCAAGGTATGGGAAGGTATCAACCTGTTCCAGCTCTACACCACAGAAGACATTTTTTCTCTGGGGTGGGTTTTTCTTATATGAGATGGTAACAATTTTACATTTGGAAGGATTGAACTCCATTTGCCAGTGATACTGCCAGGATTCTAAACTGCGTAGGTCAGATTGAAGAAGGTCACAGTCGATCCGCATCGCTAGCGACAATGCCGTAAAGTAAAGCATCGTCCGCAAAGAGCCTAACTGATGATTGCACGGTATCTGGTAAGTCGTTTATGTATAATAAAAAAAGCAAAGGACCGAGGACTGTACCCTGGGGTACGCCAGAAGCCACCGGACATTGACTTGATGTCTGGCCTTCACAAACAACTGATTGAAAACGTTGTGTAAGAAACGACTCTAACCAGTTTAGGAGCGAGCTTTGGATTCCATAGTACTGCAGCTTCCTTAGGAGTCGCCTATGAGGGACCTTATCGAAAGCTTTGGCGAAGTCCAAAACGGCCGCATGGATAGATGAGCTCTGGATAGTCTTTGCCATGTCGTGTAAGGTAAGAATTAGCTGCATCTCTGTGGATCTCTTTGCCCTAAAACCATGCTGACAGTCTGTTACGATGTTATGGTGGTTTAGATGTTTCATAATAAAGCTGTGGACGATATGCTCGAGGATCTTCGATACAACACAAGTAAGAGAAATAGGTCTATAGTTAGCAAGGTCAGATTTCTTTCCCTTTTTAAAAACTGCACACACATTTGCCTCCTTCCACCTGCGGGGTACAGTGCCACTGTCTATCGAGTCTTGCAATGTCTGTAGCAAACGTTTTAAGAAACCAGGGTGGAATCTGGTCTGGACCACTGGCCTTAAGACTCCTTGCTCTGAAATAATTAAAGACCCCAACCCAGGAGTAGGATCAGAGCCCATTTCTGGAATATTTTCAAGGTCCTCCTTAGTAAACACACTTGAAAATTGGCTGTTTAAAATTTCTGATTTAAGACGACCATCACTTATGACTTTGCCATCGACTTCAAAATCTACTATCCCTCGATTTTCTTGTTTAAGCCGCTTTACGTAGGACCAAAAACGTTTTGGGTTGACCTTGATTGCCTCACTGAGGTGGCCACTTATATACTCCTCTCTTGCCAACTTAAGATTCTTGTGCATGTGTTTCCTGGCGGCAAAAAACTTATTCCAATGATGTTCAGATCCTGTTTTCTTTGCCTTGTTATATAGTCTTTGTTTTGCCCTGGATTGTCGTCGAAGCGAGCGATTGAACCAAGGTACGTAAATTGTATCTTGAACTTGTCATCTTATACGGGATACAAGAGTCCATAATGTTGCGAACACTGTTTTCAAAATCATTCCACTTCGCTTCCACCGAGTTGTTATCATACTGAGTGTTGAGCTTTTCAGCAAGTGTTTTTAATTTCAATTTAATACGCTTGTTGTCAAGCCGCTTTCTGATGTAAATTTTCCGCTTGACAAGCCGTTTTTTGTGGCAGGATAGCTTCAGGGTAAACAACACTATGTCATGATCGCTAATTCCTGGTTCTACACTTACATTACAAATGATGTCTGGGCTATTTGATAAGACAAGGTCTAAGGTGTTACTTGAGTTGCCTTGTTGCCTAGTTGGTTCCTTTACGAACTGCATTAAATTATATTCTTGAGTCAGCTCAATCAATTTCCTGGAAGAAGAAGAAGAAGGAACCTGTTGGAACCTCGAGATTATCCCATGAGATATTTGGAGCATTAAAATCGCCCGCGACAATCACATCATGTTTGTGGAGTTTATCACCTAGTTTGAGCAGAGAGGCGTCCAGTTCATCCAGACTTTTAACATCGTTGGAAGGATGCAAGAAAGAGTGATTTAGACCGCCTTCCAGCCGTTTGCCATTGGCTCCAGATGATTCCGCAATCTGTGTCCAAATCAACACGATGCGTAGCTATGATATCACCTTTTATTGCTTGGAAAACACCACCACCGGTTTGACCTTCGGCTCTGTCCTTTCTAAATACAGTATAACCTTCCGGGAAGATCTCCGAGCTTGTAATTTCTGGGTTTAACCAGGACTCATTGCCAATAATTACATCGGGTTTGTGTACATCAATTACAGCTGCGATGTCTGCAATCTTGTTCTTTAAGCTCCGGCAATTTATGACCAGACATGTCAATTTCCTTGGTTTTGAGTTCGGTTTAAAATGGCGCGACTGGCGCGACGCCTTTGTCGACGATTGTTTACAATTTGCTTGTAGTGGAGGAACTTCGGCGTCGCAACTAGCACAAGGAATGCAATGAATTATCGAAAAAAGAGTCTGAGAAATTAGGCAATCCGCAGAGAGGGCAAATCCAGGAGCAGGACGAGTTTGCTAGGAGCGATAAATCGCAGCAATCAGACCTCACGTGAAACCATTGCTCGCACTCGTCGCACTGAATCCCCATTTGGTTTGACAGGCTTCGAACATATAATAATAAAAAATAATAATAAAATTTATTTATACCGCGCAAATTCAACTATGCAGTTTTCAAATGCGCCTTACAATAAAAGAACAATATATAACACTATATAGTCAAAATTACACGAATGAATAATTATCTAGTCTATAAATTACAATACTATATCAGAAAAAGCTTTTTTAAAAAGATGAGTCTTCAAATTACGTTTAAAAACTCTAAAATCGGAAGTGCATCTAAGATCTAACGGAAGATTATTCCACAGTTTTGGTGCGGCGGCCACAAAGGCTCGATCGCCAAGAGTAGGGAGAGTCCTGAAATCTGGATTTGAAAGCAGATGTTTGTTATTTGATCTGAGGCTGTAGGAACAATTAGGTTTAAAATTTACGAGAGATGATAAATAATTAGGAGTTGTACCATGGATTGCTTTGTGAGTGATTGTAATAATCTTATAATCTATTCTAAACGTTACAGGTAGCCAGTGTAATTTGTATAGTATAGGTGTGATATGGCAATCCCTTGGTGCTAGATATAGGACTCTTGCAGCTGCGTTTTGAACACGCTGCAGTTTGCTGAGAGCGCAGTAGGGTAGTCCGTATAAAAGTGAATTACAATAGTCCAATCTGCTTGTGATGAAAGCGTGGATTAATTTATGGAAAGATTCTATACTTAGATATTTTCTGACGCGTCTAATGTTGTGAAGATGAAAAAAAGCACTCCTACATGCTTTGGTTATGTTGACGTTCAGGTTGAAATTGCAGTCAAACCAGGCCCCTAAGTTTCTAAGGGGTTCCGTGCTCGGAGAGATGATGGATTCGCCAATAGTTAGAGTAGCGCGTTTAGTTTTCTGTAGCTGCGCTTTCGTCCCAATGAGCATAAACTCTGTCTTGGAATCATTGATCATGAGTTTATCATTGATCATCCAGTTACGGATGTCACAGAGGCACGCTTCCATTGCTGCAATGGCAGCGTCTTGATTGGAATCATCATTTGGATTGAAAGCCAGATAGATACCAGTATCATCAGCATAACTGTGCGCTGTTGGGAGGTGCTGGCTAATCACATCAAATAACTCACTGGTGTAAAGGGAGAACAGCATTGGGCCGACACAGGAGCCCTGTGGCACACCAAACTTCTAATCAAAACTGTCCGACTTTGCACTGCCGATTACAATACGCTGGGATCTATTCGACAGATAGGATTTGAACCACGTTACTGCTTGATCTTTAATTCCAAGTTTGTATTCCAGGCGCCGCAGTAATATGTCATGGTCTACTGTGTCGAAAGCAGCGCTTAAATCTAGGAACACTAATAATGTGACTTGTTGTTTGTTCATGTTGACGAGTATGTCGTTGCGCATGCGCAGTAAGGTAGTTTCCGTACTGTGACTTTTTCGGTAGGCTGATTGAAATTCCGGAAACATCTGATTGGACGACACGTGATCGGAGATTTGAAGTGCAGCTGCCTTTTCAGTGGTTTTTGAAAAGAAAGCAAGATTGCTGACGGGCCGGTAATTTTTCTTTATCAGAGCCATGTTGGCATTCTTTAGCTTTGGGCTCACTAAACCCTCTTTCCAAATGTCCGGAAAGTGACCACTACTGAGCGAAAGATTAACCATGTTGGAAATGGTCAGTAGGAGTTCGTTAATACAGTCTTTAACAATCTTGATAGGAATGGGGTCATTGTCGCAGGTCTTGTTTGGGGCATTCAGCACCAGCTTTTTGATACCTTCAGACGATATTGGCTGGAAGTTATTGAAGGGTGTGCCAGCAAACGAAGACTCTTGAATACTACTTCCGATCGAATGGTGAGGGTGATTCAATGAGGAGTCAATTCTATCCAGCTTTGAGCGAATGACATCGATCTTTTGTATAAAGAATCTCCCGAAATCATTAGCAAGCAAAGTAGGGTCAGCGTGCTTGGGGTATTTTTCCTGTGACGACCCTCCTAGCAGTGCACTGGCCGTCTTGAAAAGCTTTCTTTGATCACAATCGTTTTCATTAATAAGGTTGAAATAATAGTCACGCCTTGCTTGCTCTATAATGTGATTCGTATGATTGCGTGCCTTAATGAAATTAACCCTGTCTGACTCGAGCCCCGTCCTTCGCCATATTCTCTCACACCGTCTACGTAAACGCTTTGCTTCTTTGATTTCGTTCTTGAACCAAGGAACCCGCGAACGAACCGTGATAGTCTTCTCTTGGAGAGGAGCGTGTTTATATAAAAGGCCAGTCATGGTTGAACCGTAACAGGAAACAAGATCAGTAATTTCATCGGGGGGATTCTGGCATAGCCTCGATTCCCTGAGATCATCCTTGAACGATTCAATGTCTATAGCCTTAGCCTTCCGGTAACAGATCTCTTCAACAGTTGTAGCCGGCATACGGAGAGTTAGTTCAGATAGAACAGAACAATGATCTGACAAGAAACTGTCAGAGATGGCCGTGGTCAGAACAAGGCCATCCAAGTCCCGTGTAATGATCAAGTCTAAAGTGTGTCCAGAACGGTGAGTTGGTGCAATCACGTGTTGTGTGAGCCCCATGCACTCCAAGAGATCTAAAACCTTAAAAGCGTCGGGATCATCTGGGACGTTCACATGAATATTCATGTCTCCTACAATGAGGAGACGTTCAGATGACAGCACAGTTGATTCTAGGTATTCAGTAAATTCGCCGAGAAAGATGGATACCGCAGTGGGTGTTTTTCTGAGTACTGTGTCCGATAGATAATGGCTACCTTGACTTTGTTGCTTCCTGAGATGACAATATATTCAGCAAACTCAAACGAAGTCTTTTCCCCAGCAGTGTGAAAGGTCACGGACAGTTCTGTGCGAGACAACAGAGCAATAGCACCCCCACCTCGCTGAGAGCGTATTTGATCATGAAACATGTATCCAATAGGAGTGCATTCAGCTCTAACCGCCTCATCATCCGAGGATAACCAAGTCTCAGTTAATGCACATACATCAATCTCATTACTGCACAAACATTCTTGGAGAACTGCAGTCTTAATGCGTACGGACTGGCAATTCCATAAGCAGAAATTCAGCGGTCGTTGCGGAGTAGGGTTGTTGTGACAACAAGTAATCCTGATAAGATTTTTAATGTTCCGACGAACACCAGTCGAGGCCGCTGTGTTATTTTCGTCTCGCGAGGACACTATTGCCGGTATTCTCCTGATCCCTGTGGGACCCGGGTTGAGTTTAAATACTAAATCACCGATCAATAGAGGATGAAATGTCGCACTTGATCCGGAATAACAAATGCACGGGCGTTTGTGTCTTTTGTGTCTTCTGATACTCAAGCATCTGCAGAAAGTAGGATGACGCAGTAGGAAATAATACTCGCGGGAGATCGCATAATAGCAAGTCATTCCATTATTGTAATTCCATAAATCCAGTAACAATGGCGGTATCATCAAAAGAACGCAGTTTTGTTCCCTAATCCTGTAGTGCAACCTAATTTACTCGAGGCCAAAAACGATGAAGCATCCAAATCTCGAGTTTCCACGGCCAATATGCTCTCATCCTGGCCAGAAAAAAGTTGGAAATGACACTGGGTTTCTAGAAACCGATTACCATGGTTTTGGTTGTCAAGTGGCCGAGCAGTAAGGAGAAAAAGAGAACAAGACGGAGAAACCAAACGCACGTCCATATACCACATATACCACAAGGAAATTTCCACTGACCAGGGTCTACTTCAATATCTCCTCCCAGTAATAGCAATAAGTGGCAAAACACTGAAGAACCACGTTGGTAATTATTATCAATAGACTTATTCCTCCTCGCTCGTATGAAGCATTGCAAAACGGCTCCAACACGATGAAAATCATCATTTGTCGCCGGAGTCTTGCCAATAAAATAGCTAGATATTCTTTGTGGTTTTAGTAGCTTTCCTTCGTTAAAATCCAACCATTTAGTCATCAAAAGTACACCCAAAGTTGCGAATAAAGCAGGAACGAAAAAACGCGTGGCAGCCATTATGCAAATTTCACCGTCAATAAACGTAAAAACAGAACGAAAACAAAAATGCAACAAAATGAAATGGCTTAAGGAACAAAAGCAAGCGAGCGAGAATTTTCATTGGCTTAGCGAACGCGAATGCAAACAACGTCATCTCTTCTTGGAACTTTCCGGAAAGCGATCGGCATTTTGCTTTGACGTCAGTTGAAATTGAGTAATGTGATTGGGCAATCGAACTGTTTACTGCCCATATTAGGAGTTTCCTTGGCGGGAATAAGCCTGGAGAAGCTCTGTTTTAATCTTGCCAAACATTGGTCTGTGAGACAAACTACGAACACTTTTTCAAGCTCATACGAAAGTAGCTCTATATGAAATGGATCACATATTGAATTGCGGATATGAAATCAAATAATAAAGGCTACAATCTGCAAGGATCATTCATAACCTTACTTGATTTCATATCCGCAGTTCATTATGTGGTTCATTTCGTTCGTTGATTCATTCATGAACTCACAAATGTCTAGCCCCCAACACCAGTGGCTTCATGGTAGTTCCGTTGGTAAGAGCGTCACACCGGTATCTCGAGGTCACGGGCTTAAAACACAGTTGGAGTCCTGAAATTCTTCAGGCTTCTTTACGCAATTGCTTAAATTTCATTAACTGCGAGAATCACAGCCTTACTTGAAATCAGCTGTTTCTCGACGTCCTCGCTATCTTCAAGCGCTCTCCGCAGACTATCATAATTCTTCGATATGGAAGTTCTCCAGGCAACATACGCATGCGCATCAAGAACCAAAGGGCAATATCTGCTCTTAATATATGACTAGCTCCGTGAGCGGGCAAGATGAACCAAATCCCGCGCTGCGATTGGCTACCCCGAGCAGGCAAGATGGAGCTATCTTTTATCCCCTATAATGAATCCTTCGACATCGTCTCGGTCCGCGGTAAACACGCAAAAAAAGAACTTATAGCCAATATCCAGCCATCTTGACCGAAGCTTGGTCAATAAACCCATGTAAAGTGCATTCCGCGCACGTTTAAAGTTTCTCGACCGCTGGTTGAAAGGGAACCAATACTCAGGGTACGAACGTGCTAAGAGGGCTGTGTGCACCTGTGCAGTTGTCATTTTGCATATCTCAAATTTCACCTAATGGATATTCAAGGAAAATTTTCGTCTTCTCGAATTTTGTCGTCGATTTAGGCATTTCAACAGATCCCAAACAAGGTAAGAAATATTAAAAGGATTTAAAAAATTGTATTGAACTATCCTTTACACACAGCTAAACAAATATAATGCAGATATTATAAAAAAAAAATGACGTTGAGGATTGTAGGAAAAAAATTCAGAAGGATATCATATGGCAAAGATTCGCAAATATTTGAAACCTGCCGTATGAATGAATAGTCTTGATTTTCTCAAAATGACTAAAACATCGGTTTTTTCTCAAAAATAAATGAACAAATAGAGGACAGAATTAACGAAAAGGGCGTGGAAGAAAGAGCATCGCGGCAAAGCCATCGGAAAAGGTAGCTAAGCCATTTTGTTGTACGTTTTGCAACTTAAATAAGATTGTTCACTGAACCGGCTATGTTAAAGAAACCTTCAAAGCAAATTACCACTTTAACAAGCCGAGCATTACCGCGTTATTAACTGAAAATGATTTTTCAGTATTCATGACCGATAACAAAATGATTCAAGGAAAACCCAAGAACTCCCAGGTGCACTAACCAAATAGCGTGCAAAAGAACAAATATTAATTTCAATATTTTGGATTTATTCAAAATAGGCCATTGCAAAACAAGCAAAAAGAAGGCTTGTATACAGAAGGTACATGAAATAACTGTTATCAGAAGTGCGGCCTGAAGAATAATTGTAAGAAGAAAATTCAAGCGAGTGGTAAGGTTTATAACCAAAGTTAACAGCTAAACGCGTTCAAGCCCAAAATTCACTAACTAGAAAGAACAAAGCTAATGTTTCCTCTGACAATTAGCACGGATTAAAATTTCCTCACAGCATACGTAGGTTATCTAGCTTGAGAGATAACCTTTAAGCTGTATATGCGAAATTATGAACTGAATCATACCGTGAGGACGGAAAACACATTGACTTTTATATTGATATTCATT
>NC_090870.1:12414395-12424395 GCF_036669935.1 Montipora foliosa | reverse complement strand
CTCAAAATAAAACAGCCTTCGGATAAAATTCAAAGCTCAAAATTTTGCCAGTTAGGTGTTAAGCGAACACGCTTTCAAAATCTGAAGAAAAAAAGAAAATGATTTTTTGAACATAGTACCACTTTAATTGATCGAATAAGATATTGGCCGTTTTTATACTAAGTCGCTTAGCGGGTCTTTGAAGACGCAATAAACGATTTAGATCATCCAGACGCATAATGCGTCTTTCCGTCGCCCCGTCTTAAAAGACGCATTAAAATTAATTGTCCAAAGTCGTCCGGATGCGTTATGCGTCTCTACTACAAAAAAGGCCACTGTAGCTGTACATGAGAGGAAAATGAGAGGCACGTGAGATAAGTTGGATAACCGCGCAACGCCAAAGCAGTGCAGATTAACGCTAAAGCAATAATGATCAACATGAAATTGTCACGCATTTGCTCATTTAATAGTGTTCAATTCAAAATATAATCAAATTGTTGACACATCAAAATTTGAAGAATTTCTTAAAGGTGCCGTGTTATATTAACTAGTAGGAGAGAAGCAATACCAACAAATGGATCAACCACTTCTGCACTGGACAAAACTACTGCTGTTTTGTTTTGAAATTTGGCTTGGGAAGAATTTCACTTAATATGGAGAAATTCTGTGATAAAGAGAAACGAAACAAGTCCTCATGAGTAATTATTTACAAAGCACGGAGAGTTTCTTTCAGAGGTTTGGTTGCACCTTTAAGTATTAAGGTGTATTCAAGAGTATATTTGAGACATTTTGCACCGTGTTCACGGCTAGCATCGAGCTAAAATTTCGTTTCGCCAAAACTGAAAGAAACGTGATCGAGTTTAGCACACTTATGCATCAGTCAATTCCGGCAGTGCCCATCCCTCCCCCCACCACCCGGGCTAACCCCCGGGCATTAGCATTTTTTTGAAAAAATGGGCAAATTCCCCGGGGCGGGGACACATAAGCTGTCTAAATTCGTCGGGTTGGGAACGAAGAGAGAGGGCAAATGCCCCGCCCCCGGGATCGTCGCCTTCTAATAGGCGTCTGTATTCGCAGGCTACTTTGTCTGTCAAGAATCAAGACATCTTAAATGATCTTTCATCGCATTTTACGCTCGCAAGATCCGTCTTGAAGATCGCATCATTTCAATTCGCAAACCTTTTGTATTTCAACTCCGCTTTCATGAATTTAAAAATTGCTAGGCTAGTTTTGAATGCGAAATGCGAAGTAGTCGTGTTTACACAGTCTTCACGTCAATGATTGTTTTGTGATATTAGTTCACCTTATCGCTTTTATATATTCATATTCTTAAAAGTATAAATGAAGAAATACCTAAAATTGAGAAAACATACCTTTAAAAACATCCACAAGTTTTTCGAGTCCGTGACGGACAAGCCAGTCTTTAACGAAGGCCTCGTCTTTTCCGATAAACTCTTCATGTTATTTCGAAAACACGTGTGTCAAATGCCCGGGGGTCGCCCCGGGGTAGGCTAATGCCCAGCCCCCGGGCCGCGATAAAACTGCGAATGCCCCACCTCCGGGACTGACAACTTGAGAAAATGCCCCGCGGTTGCCCGGTGGGGGGATGGGCACCGCTGGAAAGGTTTGATGCATTACTAACCAAGTTTGAGGTCCGTACTCTAAGTAACGGATCTAGTTTTGTCCCGCTGATTTATGGCCCAAGCGCAATAAACCAGAGAAAACGAGGTCAGTAAGACGTTTATTATATCTCTGAGGTAATATGGCATGCGGGAAAGGAAAGTAGTTGATATCAAGAGAAACGTTCAACTGTCACAAATGATTAGCATGCGTAAAATCTGAAAAACGAATAAATCTTATTGGCTTTTTGAAGTAGTTGCTTACAAGATTCAAGTAATTTCACAAGTCTACTTCAAATAAACAATATGAAAAACTTGCTAAAAAATGTTGCATCAAAATTTTAAATTTAGCGAGCCGTACTGTAGAGAATACGGCCTGTTAGAATAGCCAATCATGCGCGCGTTAGCCATTTCACGTAAAAGCAATCCTAAAGCTTTCTATTTCAAACATCAACTACATTCGAATGGTTATTTGAAGTGCAGGTTATTGACGAAAAGTAGGAGTGATCCTCGGCCTTAACAAATTGACCAGTTCCCAACTGCGCAGCTTCATAGCTCAGTCGGTCGCATCGGCATCGCAGAGGTCAAGGGTTCGAATCCGGTTGAAGCCGCCTGAATGTTTCAGGTGTCTGTAAAGAGACAATTGCTTAAAATTGTCCAGTTAAATGCGAGGATAACCTCTACCATTCATCAACTTTATTCGGTAACAAAGATTAGCGATCATGTAGAAGACGACGTTTCAAGGTCGTCTTCAAATAACGGTTGGTTGAATCGAAAATGAATTAAGTTAATTAAGGACGGTGAATACTAATTCAAAGGCATTTTTGCGCGGTTTACTGAATATGCGGGAAAGCAGATCTTACTAAGTGTTATTGAAATCCAACAAGAAAATTGAGGGTAACCACGCATCTTTCGAAGATAACAACAACATTTGCAAAAAGCTTTAAAATACAAAGCAATGTATGACGTTCTTTTCCAAATTGAAGCTTAATTATCTCTGAAAAATGCGTGGTTACCCCCAATTTTCTTTTTGGATACCAAGAGAACTTGCTAAGTTCTTCTTTCTCCCCATAGTTTTGAACCGCGCAAAAATATCCCTGTATTAATAAGCACAACTCATAGGAAATGCGAGTGTCTCGAGATGCGCAGAACGTATGCGCAGTAACAATAGTAGGCACCGTCCTTACGTGTTTGTGTTGTTCGTCAGCAAACGAATCGGCGTGCGCAAGTGCACCCTATAGGGTTTTATGATAACGCTTTTGTACAAACACAAAATTTCAATTTCGACTCAAAACGACCGTTCTAAATGCAACAGTAGAGACCTTAAGATCTAAGACGGCGACTGGAGCGAAAACGTCATTTAATAGTGCGCTCGCGTCTTTCTTAGAACTTGAGATTTGGTCATTTCACGTTGCAGATTGGCGGAGAATGGGAAAGAAATGTATAAACTTTAAAGCGCACGTGCCAAGCCACTGTTTTGCTCATTAAATGCTACTGTTTGGTGGCGTTCTCGATGACGTCGCCGTCGTAGAATCTTAAGTTGCCTAGTCGCAAAGGTTGCTTCATACAGTGACATAAGCACAAGCATAAAGATGTTCACAGTTGTAACAAAAGCATTAGAAAAGTGAATGCGCAAAGCCAGTGAGCTCCAGAATCAGAGTTGACAGAGTAGGACTAGGCACGATTTACTTGAATTCCCGCTGACATCAAAGATAGTTAATTCCGCGGGCTTACGCGCGTGCCTTTGCTTAAAGTGGCTCCTGACCCTTTCTTTTCGAAGATTTCTATAACTTGAAGAACTCATCATTTTAGAAAAAAAGAGTTCGAAGATATTGAATCCTGATATTTTACGAGGGCTAAAAGCGTCTCCCAAAAGTGCCCATAATCAGATGCGTGACGTAAGAAAAGGACATTGCGCTAACTATTTCTTGAAAGTTAAGGCTTTCCGTATCATCTGACAGATATTGTGCGCTATGTGCTTCGGAAAACTATTCGAAGGAGGACATATTTCGATATTAATTGTAAATGTTCCTTGAAATCGCTCTATATTTTCAATACTTCGTGCTTTAGAATTGTCCTTTTCTCACGTCACAGCTAAAAAGTATCAAACATTGGACGCTTTCCATTGGCTGGCTGCTCATGAGCCCCCAACACTCGAATAAATCCAGCGGGGCGGGTAGCCCGCGAAAATTTAAAATTTTAAGTAATTTTTAGCGTTCGTGAAAAAGCCAGCTTTCAATATTTTTAAAAACTTTCTTCAAAAATGAGTTATTAAAAGTTATGGAAATCTTACAAAAAAGCAAAAAAGTGAAGGGTTCGGGGTACCTTAACTAACGAATTCTTGGTTTTCACTCACGTGATCAACAGCCTTGTTTCTCGACGAAAACAAAAGAAAATGGTTGCATAATAACAGAGTTCAATTGGAAAAGAAGACAAACAGCGGTTACAAACATTTTCATTTTATACTTCAATTCCCGGAGGATTGGGTCGGGACACCAACACGGCGGCCGTGACGTCATGTAAAAACCAAGAATTGTTTCCACACAAATTAACGTGACAATAGCATAGACATAAGCACGAGTAATGAATATGGTTTGGTCAAACTCGGTTTCCGTTGCTTTTGCAAATGTCAGTGTGCAGACCAGATAAAAACTTAAATGAGCTTCAAACTTACCAGGAGAGCCAGATAAAACAACCCAAGATACGAAGCAATGCCAACGGCAAGGAACAAGTCGAAGACAGCTGGCTTTACTCTACGAAAAATAAATACACTTCTCGTTTAACCATACCGAAAAATCGTTAATTAACTTGCTCTGAAAGAGCGCAATGGCCGAAGCAGGCTATACTTAAGACCATCACCAAAATAACCCGAACAAGACCAACACCGATCAGTTAGTTAGCTTGGTTTAAAGAGCATTGGCTCTAGTTATTCCAAGCACCATTGAGGTAATCCTGTATCACTTTAGACTTGAATTGCAGTTTATTTACTGATCGAAGAAAAGTTTCCATCAGGCTTCAGTTTTGACGCAGACTTTTTCCTTCAGCGTAAAACCACATTGTTAGGGTTTTATGTAGCGATTCTTTTCCTTATAACACGGCAATAGGTCTTCCAGTAATCGTTGTTACCGCCTGCTTCCATTAGTCTTTGCTGTTTAAAGGTAGCCCAAATCGTAAAAATAGCTTACTTAGGTTAACGCTATCTTCCAGAAATGAGTAAATCAATAATGAAATTCGTAAACGTAAAGCCAACTGACCATTTAAAGACATCACCGAGAGTAGGTCAAGTAATTCGACTCTTACTTTGTACAGAGCTAAATGATACTCAGTAGCTAGTTAATTAGTAATAAGTTCGTGATTGTGTGTCTATTTGTAAACCACTTAAAAGGGAGTTAATTGTTATTGTCTTGTAAAAAGAGTCCAAACATTGCACTCAGAACTTTTTCTGAGTACCTACCGGAAAAATCTCTCTTTAATAACATTCGTGTTTTGTGTCGTTATTTTTAGCTTTGGGTAAATGCAGCAGTTAATCTTAACTTAAAGAGCAGCATTTGGGGGACACTTTGTGACGTAAATTGTCTGTATTCCGAGACACGAGTGATGTTGAAGTTGGGGAGAAGAGAAGGGGACACCTCGTGACGCTTATTGAAGTCTGTGTTCATCTGTGGCTTACAGACCAGTCCACCGACCGTTTGGCGGAGCCACAGTCTAAAATTCTATAACCTTACCTTTTATCTCTTAACGTCTTTCACAAAATTTCGTTAACGTCTAAAACGAAATAAAACAATAAACTGATGCAAACAAATCTGGCTACCCTCACAGTAAAGTATTTCTACCGCCTTACAAAAGAAGCTGTTCCTAGCACTTGCGTTTGTGCAACGTTTAGAAAATGGAAAAAAAGGATAGGATTCAGATAGTAGAATTTTTTTAGTTCTTGTTGGGGCTATCATCGCCGCTTCTCCGAGCCTTAAGATTAAAATCTTACCTGTTCCAAGCCAGTAAGAAGCGGGTGATCTTTATTAAACATCTGCGCTGCTCGAGCATGAGAGCTAAGATAATCCGTCAATGTTTTCACAAAATGTGAATCTACAGCCTTGAGAGAAGAGGAAACCCATCAGGGAAATACTCCTAATACTAACTGGAATGAGTGTTGTCCTCAGTCAGCTCAGTAGCGTTTGTATATAAACGTGACAAAAATCAAGTGACGCCTTATGCTACTGTAATTGTGATGGACAATGAATTAGGAATCTTCGCTGATCAACAGCACCAGGAACTTATTTTTGTGCGTCACACAAGGGCAAATAAAAATATCTGATCTGTGTAGGAACCGAAGCCACGCCCTCCGGATTAGATCACCGCTGCTCTACCGACTGAGCTACAAGGCCAGACGGGAGAAGGGCGTGGGAATTTCAGGAAAAATCGGCTCGGTCCAAGGCAAGTACCAACTGGTACTTGCTGTTGCTCAGCGAAGGGTACTATTCCATCATCCATCACATTTACAGTAGCAAAGGCCTCACTTGATTTCTGTCATGTATACTACTAATACTGCTTTGATCAAAACTAATTTGGGCATTAAACTATTGAACGCGAAGGGTGGTTCACACATGCGACGTGAGGGCAACTTAAAATGCGAACGTGAGTAAAAAAGAAAGCGCTAACGAATGTAATGAATTTTTTTTTATTCTCTTGGACTTGTATTTACGCTCGAGTTCGTGTGCGAACCGTGGCAAATGCAAGAACAAGTAAACTTTCGGCTGTCCTATACGGAGACAGCCCTGCAGCACATTACATCCTGCTTTGCAGAGGCTGCTGAGCTCTTCGGACTCGAGGTCAGCCCGAAGAAGACAGAAGTTCTCCACTAGCCAGCACCACAGGAAGTATACCAGAGCTGAGATTGAGACAGAGGAGACGACGGTCCATCAGTTCAGCTACATGGGATGAGTATCTGATGCCAAGATCGACAACAGACTGGCTTTCGGCAGACTGTACAAACGAGCCTGGAACAGCACACAATTGAAGAAAGGCACAAAATTTATTGTGTAAAGAGCCGTCGTTCTGACCACCCTCTTGTACGGCTCCGAGTCGTGGGTCACCTATTGTCGCCGCTCTAAGAAATTCTCTGTTGCATTTCAATTAGTCACCGTACTCGAAGGGAATAAAAATTTCAGTCATTTTTCTTGGCCACTACCCCTTGTCTCCTTTCCTCAGCTGAAAAGAATCTCATTTCACCAGGGTCCAAAAGAATATCATCGTTATTACATGCTTTTTGCCTCGATGGTTCAAGCTCACACTTTGAAAAACACTAGCAGGGCGGGTACTTTTACCTGCCCTGACATTAGCAAGGGCGAGCGCTTTGTCGCTGGGCATGTTCATGGATCTTTTCCTTAAATTGCGTTTTATTGGATGCAAATCATGCGGAATTTGGCGCACCTAGTGAAAATTATGGTTGTGTTCACCAACGATGTTTCAAACGAGAAAAAGTTTGGGGTTAACATCAAATCAACACTGATTTGTCCATGCAAGCACCACGATAACAAGAACACTTGATGCTTCTCAAATCAAATTGATTCCAGCAAATAGTACAAAGATTGGCTGGCTGTAGCAATCGACGTACGTGGCTTAAACTTTGATCTTACTCAGTTAAAACGCAAGGTAACGTTTCTGTAAACATATAATTAATATTCGGAGAGAAAAGGCAGCTATGAAAGGATATGCTCGATAACAGACCGTTGACATTTGTATTTCAAGGCAGGTGCAGCCAAGAGGCGGATTCGAGGATCGCCATTTAATTCGCTGTGCTCTAGGACAACATCAATAAACGTCAGCTGTTAAACAGGTATCACACATAGTTGAACCTTCGATAGCTTCCATGAAAGAATCAGCCATATCGTCTGAGAAAGTTTCCCCCAAAATCTGAAAAGGTTATGTTGATGACAGTTTTGCCGTCGTCAAGAAAGAATGCGTAGGGAATTCCACGATAAATTAAACCCTATATACCCCATGATTTCCTTTAATATGGAAAAAGAGAACAATCAACAAATCTCCTTCCTAGATACCATAGTCTCCAGGAAGAATGGTTTCATCGTCATTGACGTCTTTCGTAAACCAACCCACACGGACAGATATTTGGACTTTAATTTCCATCATGAGAAGAAACATAATATAATTACAGCATCTACCCTCCTAAACCGTGCTTGTAATCTTCCGAATACAATGGAAAGGAAATCGTCTGAAGTTTATCACGTCACTAACGCCCTTCTTGCCAACGGCTATCCACCTGCCGTCATCTCTAAAGTATTAAAAATGAAAATCTTTCCCCGGAACTCAGTATTCCTTCACCGGAAGAACTGGTGGGCATGTTTTTCACTCTGATTGAAATAAATCAACCGCTATGGCTTGCCTTCATCATGTTCGTGGTATCACAGAATCCCTCACAAGTCGTCTTAGAAAGAACGGAATTAAAGTTGTGACTAGACCTCACAAGACCCTGCAACAAGAATTCCCTTCCCCCAAGTTTAGGCCTCCCATTGAACTTCAAACCAATGTGGTGTATAAAATCCCTTGCGCCGATTGTCCTTGGAGCTACATTGGTGAGACTGGAAGGTGTTTTTCAATGAGAAAAAAGGAAGACATTCGAAATGTAAAAATATGTAAAACTGGCTCTAATATTGCAGCTCACGCTTGGCGTAATAATCACTCTATTGACTTCAACAATGCCAGAGTTAATTGACAAGAGAAACTTCCGAATTCGAAAACCTTTTGGAGTCTTGCCACACCGCTAACACTAATGAAGCAGACAATAACTCCAAGACATTAACTCCACCGATCGTTTGACATGTACCTCCGCAAATGTCATTTATTGCATAACCTGTACGTTATGCAATAAATTATACATTGGCGAGACAGGCAGACGACTAGGTGACCGATTCTGCGAACACCTTCGCGATGTTGAGAAGAATGACAAGGATGCATCTGAGCCAGTCGCTCGTCATTTTTATCTCCGTAGCCACTCCAAAAAACACATGGCTATCTGCGGCCTTTCCGCACATCAAGGTACGACGGAAAGCCGCAAGAATCTGGAACAAAACTTCATCTTACAAATCGGCACCCATGCAAGGAAGCATGACTGTCAATGAAATTCGCACACCCTGATTGACGGATAATTTGTAAAGAAAAATTGTTAGGTGGCCACGGTAAGGCGCATCGCACTGTAAAAGAATATTATCGTTATTACACGCTGTTTTCCTCAATATTTCAAGCGCACAATTTGAAAAACAACTAAAACACTACCCTTTACCCGCCCTGACAATAGCAAGGGGAAGCGCTTTAGTGCTTGGCATGTTCATGGACCTTTTCCTTTAAATTGCGTTTTATTGGATACAAATCACGCGGACTTTGACTTCAAATGACGCAGTGAAACTTATGGTTGTGTTCACCAACGATGCTTCAAACGAGAACAGGTTTGGCGTTGACATCAAATCAACGCTGATTTGTTCATTCTCAAATCAACGGTGAGTTTTAAATCGGGATTAGCTGATTGATCCCGGCAAATAGTACAGAGATTTGCTGGCTGTAGCAATCGACGTGCGTGGCTTCAACGTTGATCTTAATTAGTAAAAACGCCACGGCAGCGTTAGGATATATAATTAATATTCAGAGAGAAAAGGCAGCTGGTGTGCACGATAACAGACCGTCGATTTGTACTCCAAAATATTTTGTTGTACAGCGCATTTTCGCTCCAAGGCTTCTTTTGCGCGCGTGGGCATAGCAAGGCAGATGCAGCCAAGAGGCGGTTTCGCCCGAAGATAGCTATTTAATTCGTCATGCTGTAGATTCGCCGTAGATCGGTGAAAGCTAGGAATAAAAATTTCAACAGCAGATCAAGGCCTCATTCGAAAAGTTTATTCTTCCATCTGTAAATATGTTGCTAAAAGACAACAGCAATAAACGACAGCTGTTAAACGGGGATCACGCACAGCCAAACCTTTGAAATTCGCTCATTTGATCATTTTCTTACTCAGAGTACAAGGATGGTTTTATCTTCGAAGACGTATTAAAGTGGATAGTTCGTCCAAACACATTATGCGTCTTGTGCTGTCTTTATACGAGACAAATTGAACAGACACAGAATTCATCCCAGACGGATTATGCGTCTTACTCGTGTTGTATTGTTCGACCCGTCTTTACACCAGACGAATAACAGGAGAGAAGCATAATTTGTCTGAACGGTTATGCATGCTTCTCGAGTATAAAAATGGCAAAATGGGCAATGGCAGTGGTTCAGTTCCGGTTGGGGTGACACTGACAGAAAATGAATTATGGGGAAACAGCCATCGTCTTTTTCTTGTATTTCTTAAACCAAACGTTTAAGTTATTCATCGTAACTCGACGATGATATCAAAAAG
>NC_090870.1:12376895-12406895 GCF_036669935.1 Montipora foliosa | reverse complement strand
ACCTCGGTTAATGCATTTCTCGTGTTCTGATTGGTTCACTCTCGGTTATCAGCTCATATACCTTAGTTTGAATAGGCGTACCACAAGATGATTAGTAGGGCGGGAGGTCATGATCGCAGGTTAAGTTTTACCTTATATGGTAAATGATTGCGCCAAGCGTTGCTAAGGTAAAAGTTGTTTTTCGCCGGAAAGCGAAATAAAGCAAGGAGAAAAAGTTTTTGCGGAAAGTTTTGATCAATTCCGACATTCAGAAGTACGCGAAAAGGTAAGAAATGTTTTTGTGATGAGCCTGAATCTGTCTGACCACAACGTCTTACACAACATCGCATAAGTTCTCATCAAGTTTTTTCGATTTCGCTCGGATTTGCTCCCGTTTTTCGCCGGTATCTCGTACTTTCTAAACTTTTGGTAAACCAATTATTCCATTCGGTTTTCTCCGGGTACTCCGGTTTCCCCTCCCCTCAAAAACCGACATTTGACTTGATTTACTTTCATTGTTCATTTCAGTTTACAGTGTCCCCAACTAGCGCTCCAGCGCTAGAACGACTAGACACTTAAAAAATAAAGTTCCTTTCCTTTCGCGCTTATTGGATATACAATACAATACAATACAATATACAATACATACTTAATTGACCGCTCCCCATAGGGGCTTTTCAGGGCCAATGAAACACAATCAACGAAACAACAGAACACAACAACTACAACTGATAACCATGATGTTTCACTATTTCAGATACCAAGCTTTGGTGACCAAAAACCGAACGAAAGCCTTGATAATCTTCCTCTGGATTATAGGTACGCTGGAGGCAGTATTTCCAAATATTCTTCAAGTCCTGATTGATCGCAGAAGGGGTAAGATTTTACTTATGTTGCTTCGTGGCTGCATCCAAATCAACATAATTCCCGATAAGAGAACACTAGCAATGGTTGTACCTCATTTCCTGTTTTTGATGTCACTCGCCGTCTTCGTGCCCAGCGGAATTATGCTGGTCACGCATGCGTGGATTTTCAAAATCTCCACCGAGCAAAACAGACGAATCCGCGCAGTGCAAGACGCCATGGGTCAAAAACGCCTCAGTGAAATACGCGCCGCCAAGACAGTCGCGATTATCGTGTTTTCAGCTTTAGCGTGTTTCACTCCACTCCTTGTGGTGGAGTTTATCACTACGTTTGAGCCTCCTACCGGCAAAAGGCTTGATCCAAGTCAATTCAATGTGAAATATATTCTTTTCCCGAGTCTTAAAATTCTCACCTTGTTGGCCACATGTGTGAACCCACTGATTTACGCTTTGAAAAGCAGGCCCTTCAAGGAAGTGTTTAAACGCATTTTCCAAAATGTGGGCATTTCATTTTCTCAAGGCAACGATTTCGAGCCAAAAATCAGAAAACTTGGCGATGCTTGTACTCCAAACTGACACTTTTTCAGAACTTTATTGCAAAAGAAGTTTAGAGACAACTGGAAAATGCCAGGGACCATTTCTCATTATCACTGCTTTTGTTAGAGGCCTTGTTCGCCAACTTCGCACAGATGACATGAGATGAGTAACAAGCACCGGGTTTGGAAAATGAACGACAAGGGTGAATATAAATTGACATACAAGTGCAAATCCGTTGTGTTCCCAAATAAACCAGTTGCGACCGAGTCTACTGTTTTGAAGCGTCGCATGAAATGACTCAGTTGGTTCAGTGAACAGCGGACTACCACACAGGAGGCTGCTAGTTCGATACAAAACACAACTAACACGCGAAGTCTTAATTAACAAAAGAGAAAGGGCCGCCTCTGTGATGTCAGCCTTCTCGGATTAAAACAACGATTAGTAAGCCCCGTTTAACAAGTCAACCTGCGTTGTGTTTAAAATTCTGTGGTACGTTAAAGAAGACTACACACTATTTGCAAACAAAAGGCAACAGAGTTCTAGGCGTTATTTTTTTCCTTCATCTCTCCAACAAATACGGCTGGCTTGGCGTGTATCAGGCCACCTTAACACAAACAGCTCTAAGTCAAAAGAGAGGACGTTACAAAAGATCTTTACTCTGTTACAAAAATAGTGAGACGAAGAAGGCTTGCATTGGTGGTGATACCCGACACAACCCCCCAAAGGTCCGAGTGCTGCTATGGAAACCCAATGTAAGGAGAATGGTTGGTCGCCCTGCTACTATCACCTTGAAAAAGGTTCTCAAGGACGAAAATGGATTGTGACTAGATCCTCACGGGCACAGAAAAATGGAAAGAGCTAGGGAAGAGCCATGTAACGTATTAATCGTGTACTTCAGATGAAGACCAATTAAAGTGGTACTACGACCAAAAAAAGAGGTTGACCAGCAATAGAGTTATTTCCATAGAGTTATGACATTAGAGTTAGAGTTAAGTTTTTAAAATCCTGAATTCAAGATTTTGGAAGGCCTAAATCCTGAAGTCAGAAATACAGAAAGTATCCTAACCATGCATAAAAGCTAACCTTAGGCCTGAGGTTAGCTTTTATGAATGTTGGCTGAGGATTTTGGAAAATTAACTCTACGACATAACTCTATGAAAATAACTCTAAGAATAGCTGTCCTCCCAAAAAAACATTTTTTTTCCCTTTGGATTTCAAAACTATGTTAACTACACCCTAACTGACCCAAGTTTTAAGTTCTGATTTTAAAAAGACACCTGTTTATTTTAACTGGAATGTTCTTATTTATTGCGGGTCCGCGATGACTAACTTTAAAATCTCGAGAGAACGGAGTCGAGGAGAAAATGACGTCAAAGACTCAATAGTTTAAGAATGCAATGCGTGTGTACGCGGCTGAATTAATATGCAGCACGGGACTTTCGGGCTTTCAGAATTTTAAACCCGTGTTTTGCATATATAATAAATTGTGTTTACATGCTGAAATTTTAAGCTAGTGAGTAAATGACGTCATTTTCCCTAGATCCAACCCTCTGATGTCCAATCGGTCAGTTTGGAACGTGAGTAATGGCGGACCGTGAAATCCAAAACTTACACTCAAAATGAAACAGCCTTCGGATAAAACTCAAAGCTCAAAATTTTGCCAGTTAGGTGTTAAGCGAACACGCTTTCAAAATCAGAAGAAAACAAGGAAATGATTTTTTGAACATAGTACCAATTAATTGATCAAATAAGACACTGGCCGTTTTTATACTAAGTCGCTTAGTGGGTCTTTGAAGACGCAATAAACGATTTAGATCATCCAGACGCATAATGAGTCTTTCCGTCGCCCCGTCTTAAAAGACGCATTAAAATAAAAGTCGTCCGGATGCGTTACAAAAAAAGGCCACTGTAGCTGTACATGAGAGGAAAATGAGAGGCACGTGAGATAAGTTGGACAACCGCGCAACGCCAAAGCAGTGCAGATTAACGCTAAAGCAATACCGATCAACATGAAATTGTCATTTGGTCATTTTAATAGTGTTCAATTCAAAATATAATCAAATTGTTGACACATCAAAATTTGAAGAATTTCTTAAAGGTGACGTGTTATATTAACTAGTAGGAGAGAAGCAATACCAACAAATGGATCAACCACTTCTGCACTGGACAAAACTACTGCTGTTTTGTTTTGAAATTTGACACTGGCTTGGGAAGAATTTCACTTAATATGGAGAAATTCTGTGATAAAGAGAAACGAAAACAAGTGAGTAATTATTTGCAAAGCACGGCAAGTTTCTTTCAGAGGGTAGGTTGCACCTTTAAAGTGCCCATAACCCAAAAAGTTTTATTTTCCTGTTTGAAAGTCCATATTAAAAAATGAACTTTGGCGAAAGAATTTTTCAATTCCAGCGAGAGGCGAATTTTCTACGATTTTTTCAATCCTACTTTTATTTGGTACACCCCTTCCGCTGGTCAGGACTTCACGGGCTCGCTGTGACGTAGATTCAGGAATGCTTGTTGGCGTGGGTCTTATCTTTTCTTACTAATCAACGCCAAGGTATTGCTCAGCGATCGTTTTTGGTATTTTTCAGTAAACAAAAAAATCAATCATGCCTATATTTATCATCTAGGAAAGTGCCTCTGAATCTGGAAGTGAGTAAACTGGCGATTAAAAAAAAAGAATTTGAGGCGACTGAGTAGTTGCCGGTCTCGACGAGTCAGCCAGCGCTAGCAATGAAACCCAGAACTACACGGAACTCTACATGGAAGAACCATTAGCAGACGAGGAATGGCTACAAAATTGCAAAAAGGAACAAGAGGATAAGGAAGGTCTCGCGAGGGAATTAAATCAACGCCTATAGGTCTGTTCCTGTAATCGAATTTTGTCAGTCTTCAACGATCTTTTTATTTTGCTGTCCAAACAATACTAGAAGTCATCGTCTTTGAAGTGAATCTAGCAAAGTGACGAAGTTTGATCGGGATCCCAGTTCTTTCTTTTCGCCAAGACACAATCTACGGCCATTTTTTCCTTCTTTTTTGGGCTGTTGCGTTTTCCGACTCGAAAAAAATATTCCCATGTATACTTTTTCTTTTTTCAGGATCAGCTGTGTTGTTACATCGAGCGGTAACGAATCTTTCCGCTATTTTTTCACATCAACTTTCAAATCCTCATGTTCTCTAATCACGTGTTCCTGAATCTACGTCATAAGTTGAGAGAAGACATGAGCAAGTGGTGTGCCAAAATGGCGGGCAATTTGAATGCCATTAGAAAATCGTAGAAAATTCGCCTCTCGTTCGAATCGAAAAATTCTTTCTCAAAAGTTAATTTTTCGATATGGACTTTCAAATAGGAAAATAAAAATTTTCACGTTATGGGCACTTTAAGTATTAAGGTATATTCAAAAGTATATTTGAGACATTTAGCACCGCGTCACGGTTAGCATATAGCTGAAATTTCGTTTCGCCAAATTTGAAAGAAACTTGATCGATTTTAGCACACTTACTAACCAAGTCTAAGGTCCGTACTCTAAGTAACGGACCGAGTTTTGTCCCGCTGATTTATGGCCCAAGCGCAATAAACCAGAGAAAACGAGGGCAGTAAGACGTTTATTATATCTCTGAGGCAATAAGGCATGCGGGAAAGGAAAGTAGTTGATATCAAGCGAAACGTTCAACTGTCACAAATGATTAGCATGCGTAAAATCTGAAAAACGAATAAATCTTATTGGCTTTCTGAAGTAGTTGCTTACAAGATTCAAGAAGTTTCACAAGTCTACTACAAATAAACAATATGAAAAACTTGCTAAAAAATGTTGCATCAAAATTTTAAATTTAGCGGTCCGTACTGTAGAGAATACGGCCTGTTAAAATAGCCAATCATGCGCGCGTTAGCCGTTTTGCGTAAAAGCAATCCTAAAGCTTTCTATTTCAAGCATCAACTACATTCGAATGGTTATTTGAAGTGCAGGTTATTGACGAAAAGTAGGAGTGATCCTCGACCTTAACAAATTGACCAGTTCCCAACTGAGCAGCTTCATAGCTCAGTCGGTCGCATCGGCATCGCAGAGGTCAAGGGTTAGAATCCGGTTGAAGCAGCCTGAATGTTTCAGGTGTCTGTAAAGAGACAATTGCTTAAATTGTCCAGTTAAATGCGAGGATAACCTTTACCATTCATCAACTTTATTCGATAACAAGGATTAGCGATCATGTAGAGGACGACGTTTCGAGGTCGTTTTGACTACATTAACGAGTCATTCAAATAACGGTCGGTTAGATCGAAAATGAATTAAGTTAATTAAGGACGGTGCCTACTAATTCAAAGGCATTTTTGCGCGGTTTACTGAATATGCGGGAAAAGGAGATCTTACTGAATGTTATTGAAATCCAACAAGAAAATTGAGGGTAACCACGCATTTTTCGAAGATAATTAATCAACAACATTTGCAAAAAGCTTTAAAATACAAAGCAATGTATGACGTTCTTTTCCAAAGTGAAGCTTAATTATCTCTGAAAAATGCGTGGTTACCCCCAATTTTCGTTTTGGATACCAAGAGAACTTGCTAAGTTCTTCTTTCTCCCCATAGTTTTGAGCCGCGCAAAAATATCCCTGTATTAATAAGCACAACCCATAGGAAATCCGAGTGTCTCGAGATGCGGAGAACGTATGCGCAGTAACAATAGTAGGCACCGTCCTAAAGTGTTTCTGTTAATCGTCAGCAAACGAATCAGCGCGCGCACCCTATAGTGTTTTATGATAACGCTTTCGCACAAACACAAATTTTCAATTTCGACTCAACACGACCGTTCTAAATGCAACAGTAGAGACCTTAAGATCTAAGACGGCGACGGGTGCGAAATCGTCATTTAATAGTGCTAGTTTTTAAGATCTAAGACGGCGACGGGTGCGAAATCGTCATTTAATAGTGCTAGTTTATGTTTCTTAAAGTGTTTCGTGATTATTCCAGTTTGTTCAACTTCCACAAACTATTTTCTAAACTAAGAAAATCAAAGATTTGCCCTTGTGCGCTCGCGTCTTCCTTAGAACTTGAGATTTGATTATTTCACGTTGCAGATTGGCGGAGAATGGGAAAGAAATGTACAAACTTTGAAGCGCACGTGCAGAGCCATTGTTTTTCTCATTAAATGCTATTGTTTGGTGGCGTCCTCGATGACGTTGCCGTCGTAGAATCTTAAGGTGCCTAGTCACAAAGGTTGGTTCTCACAGTGACATGAGGACAAGCATAACGATGTTCACAGTTGTAACAAAAGCATAAGAAAAGCGAAATACGCAAGCCCAGTGATCTTCAAAATCAGAGTTGGCGGAGTAGGACTGGGCACGATTCACTTGAATTCCCGCTGACACTGATCAAAGATAGCTAATTCCGTGGGCTTACGCGCGTGCTTCTGCTTAACTAATGAATTCTTGTTTTTCACTCAAGTGATCAACAGCCATATTTTTCGACGAAAACAAAAGAAAATGTTTGCATAATAACAGAGTTCAATTCCCGAAGGATTGGGTCGCGACACCAACATGGCCGCCGCTTCTTTGTTTGGGGACACCAACATGGCGGCCGTGACGTCATGTAAAAACCAAGAATTGTTTCCATACAAATTAACGTAACAATAGCATAGACATAAGCACGAGTAAGGAATCATGGTCAGTGTGCAGACCTGAGAAACACTCAAACGAAGCTTCAAACTTACCACGAGAGCAAGATAAAACAACCCAAGATACGACCCAATACCAACGGCAAGGAACAAGTCGAAGACAGCTGGCTTCACTCTACGAAAAACAAAAAAAAATACATTTCTCGTTTAACCATACCGAAAAATCGCTAATTAACTTGCTCTGAACTAACTATACTTAAGACCATCACCAAAATAGAGCAGTTTTCAATTGAGTGTCGTAAAACCAAAACCAAAGTAATTACTTTGGTCAATCAAAAAGGTCGGAGACAATCCAGTAAACCAATCAAAACTCGAAGTAATTACACGTAGCCGACACAAAGCGCGGGAAAATGTGTACGCGCGAGCCACGATTGGTTTTGGTTTCACTTCTGATTGGTTGACAAAATGTTACAAGAACTTTGAACCAATCACTGAGTGAAGTAATCATAAACCAAAGTTATTATCTAATTACTTTCGACACTCAATTGAAAACCGCTCTAACCCAAACAAGACCAACACCGATCAGTTAGTTGGGTTGGTTTAAAGAGCATTGGCTCTAGTTATTCAAAGCACGATTGAGGTGATATTGGATTACTTTTGACTTGAATTGCAGTTTATTTACTGATCAAAGAAAAGTTTCCATCAGGCTTCAGTTTTGACGCAGACTTTTTTCCTTCAGCGTAAAACCACATTGTTAGGGTTTTATGTAGCGATTCTTTTCCTTATAACACGGCAGTAGGTCTTCCAGTAATCGTTGTTACCGCCTGCCTCCATTAGTCTTTGCTGTTTACAGGTAGTCCAAATCGTAAAAATAGCTTACTTAGGGTAACGCTATCTTCCAGAAATGAGTCAACTGACCATTTAAAGACATCACCGATACTAGGTTAAGTAATTCGACTCTCACTATGTACGAAGCTAAATGATCTTCAGTAGCTAGTTAATTAGTTATTAGTTCGTGATTGTGTGCCTATTTATAAACCACTTAAAAGGGAATTAATTGTTAAGCCGCTTGCAAATGCACTGGATTTGACCACTGTACAAGCTCTCAACATGTTGAGCTTAACAAGTTGAGCGCATTTGAACACCCTGTTGAGGTGTTGAGCGGTGTTGAGCGGTGTTGAGCGGTGATGAGTCTTGTTGAGTCAAATTTGAAACTGGTCAAACTTTTCGCTCAACACGGCTCAACATTTCCTTTGTTTCGCGGTCATCAATGTGTGGCTCAACAAAGTCGAGTGCATTTGCACAGCAACGGTCAACATGTTGAGCCCACGCACGCGCAGTGCCCAGCGTATCCATTGGGAGTTTAAACATAACGAACATTTTACAAGATGGCGTCGCAGGAGTTAGAAGTTCTACAGGAAACTTCAAATGACAAAAATTTTAAAAGAGGAAAGACAAGAAAATGGATGGAGGAAGAAAGGGAAAAGCTTATTGATTTGTTGGAGAAAAATAAATGCTTATGGGACGTAAGCTCTTGTTTCACCACGTCGTTTTTTTGACTTTGTGTCCTCATCAATGAGTTCGCTTACTAGAAGTGCAGCCAAGCATTTTCGTGTTCTGAGGAGATGAATATACCTAAGATTCTTAGCCATGATTCAACATGAGCCTTTGTGAAATCTTCGGAATGCTCAACATGTTGAGTCATTGTTGAGGCCATTTGAACACCCCGCTCAACAACACCTCAACAAACACTCAACATGTTGAGAGCTTGTACAGTGGACAAATCCAGAGCATTTGCACGCGGCTTTATTGTCTTGTAAAGAGAGTCCAAACATTGCAATCAGAATTTTTTCCGAGTACCACCAAGTCACTATCGGAAAAATTTCTCTTTAATAACATTCGTGTTTTGTGTCGTTTCCGTTGCCGTAACAGTAATCGTTGCTTAATTTCCCCACTTTTCCCGTGGGTTGTACCTCAGCCACATATTTAGACTCTCACCTGTAGGCAAACATTGTCGTGTCGGGTTTGTCGTAAAACACGTACTCCGGATCTCTAACAAAGAAGATAAAGGACAAAGAGAATACAATTTTAAATCACTAAATCCAGTAAGAATAATACCTTCTATATTTTAACGCACCTTACATCATAATTCAATAGGATGTCTGAACTCCGAAGCTTCCTTGAAAATGAAAAACCAAGCACCCAGCGCGAAGTCGTTATTTTTAAGAATACAGTATCAAGGCGTGAAGGCAATTTATTGCACCTTTCAATTATAACTTTAAATCCAATTTTTAAAGCACCTTTCTTTTTTTAAAGATCTAATAATAATTGACGTGATCGCTCAATTTTAACCAGAGATCATTATTGTGGTCACTGAATGAAACAAAGTCATTATGAAAGAAGGACCTTTTCATAACAATGGACGTTTTCACACTACTGTGACATGTAGAAGACGAACAAATCGTCCCATGGTTTGGTCGACTAATGTGAATTTAAGACAACCAATTCGGCAAGCGTTATCTACCGTAAATTCATAAAAGACGGACAATGCACCGACAAACTGGATACGTTTGAGCGCATTAAGACTGGCACTAGCCATGACTTGGTTACCTTACCTTTTTGCGGTAACCTTCTTTTCTCCCGCCATTTCGTAAACTTCCTAGAAACCATCGCTTTAATCGCTAGTTTCAAATCCCCGCCGAGGTTAATTTGTCGATTTATTCGTCTAACGTGAATTTAACTTGGACTTCGGTCGACTTGTTCGTCTGCATGGATAAATCGTCTTAAAAAATAATATTCCAACACGGACAAATTTCAGACGACTGAGTTGTTTAAAAATGCGTTCGTCCCGTTTTCACATCCCACGATTTGTTCGTCTTCTAGTGCGAAAACGACCATTGTAACAAACCAATTTTTGCATTAAGGACGGTGCCTAGTATTGCTATTGCACATACGTTCTGCGCATCTCGAGATACTCGGGTGGTGCTTACTAATACAGGCATATTTTTCTGCGGTTTAAATTATTGAGACTGCTTTGCATTGAGAAAGTTCCTTGAAAACGGCGATGCAAATTACTTTGTGACGTCAACCCGGTATAGAACCCATTCCCCTTCATTGCTAGGTTATGGACCAAAGTGTGACCACTTTTCCCGTTTTTCAAAGCCAATAAAAAAGTGAAAAAGTCTTGGGAAAGACACTTTACTCTCACGGTGCCTCTCTCTCCACCCAGGTCTATAAATGGGTACCGGCGAAATGCTGGGGATAACCCTGCGATGGACTAGCATCCCATCCAGGGGGGGATAGAAATACTTCTAGTCGCTTCTACTACAGAAACCGGAGATAAGCGCCGGCCTGATGGGCCTTCTAGGCTCGTAGCAGACTTTACCCTTACCTCAATCATAAGGTTCTGAAAACAACACGATGTATTTGGGACGATTTCAGAGAAGAAAATCAAGTGGAAAAGTGTGTTGAGATGATCGACACTTTAAAGTCTAAGCTTTTGCTACATGTATCTATTTCCAATAAGAGGGTAAGGGTAAAGGTGAGCGTTCTTTTTAGCTTTGGGTAAATGTAGAAGTTAATCTTTACTTAAAGAGCAGCATTTGGGGGACACTTTGTGACGTTTTTTGTCTGTATTCCGAGACACGAGTGATGTTGAAGTTGGAGAAAAGAGCAAAGGGACACTTCGTGACGCTTATTGAAGTCAGCGTTCATCTGTGGCTCAAAGCCCAGTTCACCGACCGTTTGGCGGAGCCACAGACTAAAATTCTATAACCTCACCTTTTATCAGCTTTGGATGAAAATCTCTTAACGTCTTTCACAAATTTCGTTAACGTCTGAAACGAAATAAAAAAAAAGAAACTGATTCAAACAAATCTTGCTACCCTGACAGTAAAGTATTTCTACCGCCTCACAAAAGAAGCCTTTCCTAGCACTTGAGTTTGGGCAAAGTTTAGAAAATAGAAAAGAAAGAATGATTCAGATAGTAGAATTTTTTTTAGTTCTTGTTGGGGCTATCTTCGCCGCTTCTCCGAGCCTTAAGATTAAAATCTTACCTGTTCTAAGCCAGTAAGAAGCGGATGATCTTTGCTAAACATCTGCGCTGCTCGAGCATGAGAGCTAAGATAATCTGTCCACGTTTTCACAAAATGTGAATCTACAGCCTTGAGAGAAAAGAAACCCATCAGGGAAATACTCCTAATACTAACTGTGAATTAGTGTTGTCCTCAGTCAGCTCAGTAGCGTTTGTATATAAACGTGACAAAAATCAAGTGACGCCTTATGCTACTGTAATTGTGATGGACAATGAATTAGGAATCTTCGCTGATCAACAGCATCAGGAACTTATTTTTGTGCGTCACCCAAGGGCAGAGAGAAAATATCTGATCTGGGTAGGAATCGAAGCCACGCCCTCCGTATTAGATCACCGCTGCTCCACCGACTGAGCTACAAGGCCAGACGGGAGAAGGGCGTGGGAATTTCAGGACAAATCGGCTCGGTCCAAGGCAAGTACCAACTGGTACTTGCTGTTGATCAGCGAAGGGTACTATTCCATCATCCATCACATTTACAGTAGCGAAGGCCTCACTTGATTTCTGTCATGTATACTACTAATACTGCTTTGAGCAAAACTAATTTGGGCATTAAACTATTGAACGCGAAGAGTGGTTTACACATGCGACGTGAGGGCAACTTAACATGCGAACGCAAGTAAAGAAGAAAGCGCTAACGAATGTAATGAATTTTTTTTTTATTTTCTTGGACTTATATTTACGCTCAAGTTCGTGTGCGAACCGTGGCAAATGCAAGAACAAGGAAACTTTCGGCCATTTTAAAAAAATGCCATAATGCCATCCAAAATTTTACAAAGCATTGTTTTTATTTTCTCTTGAGACTTACAATGGTCCCAAGAGAAACTGGAAACAATGCTTATGCAAAATTTTGGAGGGCAAACAAAGAGTATTATGATATTGTTGGAAGTAGCCTTAACCAGTTCCATGGTAACCCCGATGGCAGTTGAAATCAAGATGGGTTCTTTAAAAAATGACCACAACTACGCCTGCGTGTCTTACCGACGTACGTAGGTCACTTTCCTTTGCATTTGCATTGCACATGTATACCAGGCACTTGTTGTGTCAATCATGTTTTCTCACGTAACCCAGAGAAACGACCGCGGGAAGCTTGGAGAAGTGGGAATAGGCTGTTTCTTTCGATTGCGTGACAAAACACGACTAACTGAAAAAGGCGCGCAGTTCGACTGACAAAGAACGGACTGCGAACAGTCTAAACGCATTGAGGACTCTAAAAATAATCACGCCTAAGAAAAGGAACAGTTCAAGGCAGAGACTAGGTGATAGCTCCTGACCAGAGTCCTGTGTGAATTCGTATGCGTGTCTTCGAACACCTATGACGCACGACCCACGACACACCAACTCACCCAGACCACATTAGTATCTTTCCTGTTTTGCATGTGACAACTCACCGTACGGTAATGGGATTTCAAAATGGTAGCCTGCGTGGCTAGCGGTTCTGTTGTTGCTGAACGCGAGAGATTTCGAGCGGCGCGAGAAGGCTCTCCGCAACAACAGAACCGCCAGCTACGAAAGCCATCAAAACGGCGGGAAAATGAACGCTTTTTTTGAAGGCGTGGACGCGGATAACGTTTGCGTGGGACAGTCATTTCTGGGCTAACCTGTCGGAATTGAAATGACGATGTACTACCAAAAGAAAACCGTTCGTTTAGCTCAATTTTAAGGCGCGTTTCACTTGCAGGCTAGGTCAACCACTTAAATTCAGACTTGTTAAAGATAGCAAACACCCACTGTTGAATAAGCTAAGTTGTTTTTACTAAGAAACTTTTTACCATCGAGCCGCCGAAGACTTTCATGTCTCTTGGATAGCCCTGAAAAATAACAGCCAAAGTACAGCGATCACCAAGATATCAAACATTTGTTGAATAAGAAAGTTACATTTTTCTCCCACATTCTCCGTACACGTTGTACTGTGCCACAAAAGAAGATAACAAAACGTCAACAAACACAATGAAAGCGTTTTCTTGACCGTTTTGTGAATTGTGAAGGTTTCTTGACAAAAACAACTTAAAAGGCGACGTCACTTCTGTTCAGTAACTTAAGTGTTTGCCTCAAACCATCGACGAAGGAGTCGGGAATCCAAAAACAATACTTTTATACAATTGCACTTGACCTGGTCCTATGGGGTACTTTTTTTCACGTGCGGCCTTGCATGAAGACAAGAGAGGATGAACATATCAGAACATATCCCCATACTCCAAGTTTTTTGCGATCTATTTTAAGCTTCACGCAATGCTGTGAAAGTTATTTTGGTCTCCTGCCCATAGTCGCTCAGCCAGTGATAACCCGCAATGCAGTCAGGCCCCAGTTGTTCGAAGAGCGCATCGCGCTATCCACTGGATATAGAGCGGTTTTCAATTGAGTGTCGAAAGTAATTAGTTAATTACTTTGGTTTTGCATCTACTTCACTCAGTGATTGGTTCAAAGTTTTCGCGCCACTTTTTCAACCAATCAGAAGTGAAACCAAAACCAATTGTGGCTCGCGCGTGCATATTTTCCCGCCTTTTGTGTCAGCTACGTGTAATTACTTCGAGTTTTGATTGGCTTACTGGATTGTTTCCGTCCTTTTTGATTGGTTAAAGTAATGACTATGGTTTTGGTTTTACGACACTCATTTGAACAACTCAATTGGCTTTGCTAGTGTTCATCCGCTGGACAGTGATTTATCCCGCGGATAGCGTTATCCACCTTTTCAACAACCGAAGCCAGGTGTCTTCCTTAAAATAAACACGCATCCTGACCACCGGCTAAATTTAGATTGAACAAAAAATTCATTGAAAGAGGCCCATATACTGTAGATGTACATGGGAAGGAATGGCGCAGTTGTGAGAGCACTCGCCCCTCACCAATGTGTCCCGGGTTAGACTCCAGTCCCAGACTCAGCGTCGTATGTGGGTTGAGTTTCTTGGTCCTCAACTCTGCACCGAGAGGTTTTCTCCGGGTACTCCGGTTTTCCTCGCTCCTCAAAAACCAAAATTTGACTTGATTTGCGTTAATTGTTAATTTCAGTTTACAGAGTCCACAATTAGTGCTACAGCGCTAGAACGACTGGACTCTTAAATAAATTCCTTTCTCTCCCCTCGTCCTCTCTAGATGAACTTCATTTCGAGTTTCGCTCCAAACAACTTTTCTCATTTGTCAAAATAGTTTCATCCTAATTTGGTAATCGATTTCCAGCCATCAAAAAATGGGAGTTGCAAAATTTGTTTTTGATATCATAAAATAAAGGATGTTTTCAGATGGCACTGCTATGGTAACGCATTAATTCAAAATATATATTTCACATGGAACCAGAACATAAGGCTCTTTGATGATACAGAGTTGTATAATCAATCCTTCTAAATAGTACAGCATCTAGAAATTGTTAAAGTGGTTTGAGCCACCACGATGAAAATCAAACTAATAGTGAAGACTTGTTAAAAACAAGCAGTACACTCACCTTAGTCGTTAAATTAAAAATATGACGGACAAGGACTTCAGCCATGAACGCAATGTTTCTTTCAAGTTTTTTGTCACTATCGGAGCTCCTGAAGAGAAAAATACATGACAAGTTTGAAACAGCATACGCGATTGGCAACAAACAGTATTCTAATTGCGGTTCCTTGCAGCCCTAAATTAATTTGCTTAAAGTGGTACTATGACCAAAAAATCCCATTCTTCTTTTTCTTTGGATTTCAAAACTATGTTTTTAAACACTAAGCGACCACAGTTTTACGCCTTGATTTAAAAAAAAGACCCCTGTTTATTTTAACTGGAATTTTCCTAGTCAATGGTCGCCATTACTAACTTAAGATCTTGAGAGAGCTGGATCGAGGAGAAAATGACGTCAAAGGCTCACTAGTTTAAGAAAGCAATGCGTGTGCACGCCGCAGAATTAATATGCTGCACGGGAGTTTTGGGGTTTCAGACTTTTAAACTCGCGTTTTGCATATGTAACAAGCTGCATTCACACGCTGAAATTTTAAGCAAGTGAGCCTTTGACGTCACTTTTCCCTGGATCCAACCCTCTGAGCCCAATCGGTCAGTTTGGCGGACCGTGAAATCCAAACTTACACTTAAAGTCAACGGCCTTTGGATGAAAATCAAAGCTCACAATGTTGCCAGTCAGGCGTTAAGCAAACACGATTTCAAAATCTGACGAAAAAATGAAAGTGATTTTTTTTGTCATAGCACCACTTTACCAATTATTACTGACAATTTTCATTTGCCTGTGTGTGCAAACGACCAGTCAGTCTATTTTGCCATTTTCCCCCTTGGGACAATATTTAAGGACGGTGCCTACCATTGTTATTGTGCATACGTTCTCCGCATCTCGAAATACTCGGGTTTCCTATGGGTGGTCTTTAATCCTTAATCTTTAATTAGCATAATTTCCCTTAGAACACTAGTCTGGCAATAGACCTAATCGGCTAACTCAATGTTATACCCAATTCAAACCCTTTGGGAATAAAACGTTTTGTTCCAGGTATTTCCATATCATTTAAATATGAATGCTACATTATCATGCAAATACAATACACAAAGAATCTTAATCCCGGAGGATTTGAATTGGGTACAACATTGAGTTAGCCGATTAGGTCTATGGCTGATCAGCGGCTACCTGAACTAGTAATAGTTTTCACTACATCTGCCCCGCCTAAGATAGTATGAAAGGCAGTTGAGATACGTTTAAATTATATGCTGAATATTTCGCCTCTGTTTCCGATTTGCGTCAGACAAATCGTCGCCCCTGTTTCTGATTTGTGTCCGGACAAAATCAATTTCTAAGCCAGGCAACTCGATTTACATCAGATCTGCTTCAACGTTTGATTTTTCGATCGCTAACCCGAACTTTGAACTGAATATACTGTGGACTAGAAAAACACATTACACAAACAGCTGAATCAGAAGGGTAACAAAATAACCCTAATTAAGCACAATACTAGCTTTGAAAAGGTTAACAGATGATACATGTACCACTGAAAAAGAAGACCATTCCAAACCGGGATTGTTCTAGGGAAGAACGAATACTTCTATGCATCTACTGAAGCTGACTGGGGCATAAATTTACAATCGCACGCACTAATAAGGGATATTTTGTGGGGTTAAAACAATGCGAAAAAAGCAGAACTCAGCAAGTGCTCTTGATGTCCAAAAAGAAAATCGGGGGTACCTACCCACGCATGTTTTCGGAGATAATTAAGCTTCAACTTGGAAAAGAACGCCATACCTTGCTTTGTATTTTAAAGCTTTATAAAACGTTGTTTATCAATTGTCTTTGAAAAATGCGCGGTTACCCACAATTTTCTTTTTGGATTTCAATAACATTTGTTGAGATCTGCTTTTCCCGCATATTCATAAACCACAGAAAAATACCTTTGATTTTATAGTAGGCACCGTCCTTAATCACTTATGTGTGCGACAACTGCCTGTTCTTGTCATTACTCTTTCAAGAACACAGTTGTGCGATAAATTTTCGTTTGGGGATTTGCAAGAACCATGGCTACTTTGAGCAACAAAAATTAGAAGTGGGCTTGTAATTGGGTTTATGGAAATAAACAAGTTGCCGTGTTCTGACTGCAATAAACGGAACCTTTGTTCAACGAGATAATAATGAATGACACTGAGTTAGCCTCTAGTGCGGCAGAGCTAGAAAGCACATGTCACTGGGATCGCTTTGTACCACTGATTTTCAAAATTCCTTGACATTAAATTTCTTTTCCATGATCAAAAGTTCTGTGTACGAGCAATTTCCGCCACTCAGCATGTTTTCCTTAAAATGTGTCGTCGTTCAAAGCCGGCAATCTACTGTTTGGACAAGGAGAACTTTACTCTTTGTACACATGATCAAGGAGAACTTTTCAAATGTAAACCTGTCATGGAAAACTTGCTAGAGTGAAACATTCAGAACTCTCTCAAGAACTGCGGCGTTAATGTTTTTTCGGAGTTTTTCGGTCAAATCAGAAAACTTACTCAAGTTGTCTACTGTAGTTTTACGATAGTAGCTCAACACATTTTTGCACCACCCATCCTCCAGGGTTTTCGACAGTTTTGTAAAGTAGAGGACGTGACATTTTTGGAGCCCCAAGGCGCCTTGCGAGCCCGGAAGGCGCGAGCTACCGAGTGGGGTCTGGAGGAGTTTCGACCCATGGCACAGGTCTCTTTTCCTGTACTCGCCAGCCCAGCAAACGCAAAAGAAAAGCGACCCCTGCTAGCAGTGAATACTCTGGCTTTATGCTACTATGGTTTGCTACCGGAGTAGCATCAAACCGCGTTTGATAGAGCGGTTTTCAATTGAGGGTTGAAAGCGAATTGCTTTGGTTTTGCATTTACTTCACTCAGTGATTGCTTCAAAGTTCTCGCGCCATTTTTGCAACCAATCAGAAGTGAAACCAAAACCAATCGTGGCTCGCGCGTGCACATTTTCCCGCGCTTTGTGTCGGCTACGTGTAATTACTTCGAGTTTTGATTGGTCTACTGGATTGTCTCCGTCCTTTTTGATTGGCCAAAGTAATTACTTTGGTTTTGGTTTTACGACACTCAATTGAAACTCGCTCTAAACCGCACTTGTGTTACATTTACTGTATTAAACTGCACTGTTCTGACACTCACCTGACATCAAAGATGGAGGATCTTCCAAGCACTTGAGGGTCTACAAAGTGTGAAAGAGTGCCAGCAGGAAGACGCTGTGTGTGCAGAGAAAATCTCTCGTGTTCCCATGATAACGTTTCTTCTGCCAAATTAATCTTTTTGTGTATTAACGAGAAGTTCACTTCTTTGAAGATTTCTTCAGCAACCTTACGAGAAAATTAAGTTGCCGGTATTGTTAGTGTGCATTATACTGAAATTCATGAGACTAATTGAAAATGTCGGTAAGATAACACTATACATGTATCACAATGGCACCAAATCTCTCAAATATTCAATGGAAACTTACCGATTTGAACTCCTGTTGGAATAAAAGAGAAAGTAAGTTATCATGTACCAGTAATCAGTTTTTAGACTTTAATGCTGTTCAGTAGAAAGTAACATCTTGCACACAGTTTTGTAAAAGAGATTGCACCCAGTTTGCAACAGAGATACATCTTAGCAAGTACACCAAATGGACCCCTTTACAGTAGCTTGTACGTTTTGTTTTCCCATTTCAGACCACGTGATATTACTCTAAGGAACACTTTCTTTCAAGGGTCGTCTTATGCACGTGCATGTGTGTGCATAACTTAAGAAAAAACAAAAAGAAAATTTCCTTGGGAACATCACGTGGTCTGAAATGGAAAACAAAACGTACAAGCTAAAGAGGTCCATTCGGGGAAGTTAGCAGTGTTTTTTTTTTTCGTTCAAACGAGAAATACTGAAAATTGCTGTTAACACTTTTAAACCCACTTGAGATACGTGTAACTTTAGTATTGAACTTACGCAGCTCAAAAGCAACATCTTATTGACAAACCCCTTGCGACTTTTTCCTTCCCACTCTAGCCTGCCACAGGGACCCACGACACTACGTTAGCAATAATCTCTACTAAAATCGTGAAATCAGTGCGCAACTCAATCCCTTTACCTCAACTAAAGCAAAAGCAGGAGAGCCTTCCTTTGGAGGTTTAGATACATGAAGAAATAGATTATCTGTCTTGCCAATGCTATCCAGGCATAAAACAAAGTCAACCTCGCTCAACACACTTGCCTCTGGAAATACAAAGATTAGCAAGTCAACGATTTTGGCAAACAAAAAAATGCATCTGTTACTCAGCGTTTGATAGTCTTAAGGGTAGGCACCTTATCATTGTTATATTGGATTTAAGGGGATGGTGTTGACGCAAATTTCCCTTTCGTAAACGGTCGTTGCCATTTCTCAGAACGGCCGTTGCCATTTGAAACGGTTGATGCCAATTATAACGGTCGACTACACACTTCACTTCAAAGAAAATTAAAAGAAACAAACTAAGAAAAAATATTAACAAAAATTAAGACAAAAAAGGAAAAAAAAACATTTATAAAAGAAAAACTGGAGGAGAAAAAGAGTCCGAAAATTTCAAGACTCGAACTCAGGTTCTTAGCCCTCACCCTAAACAGAACCCTAACTCATATCACCAGCGAGACACAACACCCAGTAACCGCAACCTTTTGAGTTCTTAGACCTAATGAGTGTAATTCAGAGCTAAAAAATGGCATTGACCGTTTCAAATGGCAACGACCGTTTACGTAAGGGAAATAAGCGGTGCTGACGTGAGGCTGGGGCAGACATAAGGCACACTTGCCCAACCCCCCCTTAGTAAGAATTTCTTTCTCTGCCAATCTTTATCTTCTTCAAAACACTCAACATTGAAGCAAAAGAGTGGACGTTGACAAGTAGCAAACTTAAGACTCCAAAATCCAACGGTCTGTTTCTGTCATTTCGGAGCCATCCATCACAGTCATGACAAAAGTTTGATTGTCCACTTAAGGCAAAACCGACAAAATGTTCATGGATCTAAATGGATCCATTTTTTTGGTGTGTTAATGTTTGGTTACCTAACGGTTTACTGTGAAAGGTATGAAAACTCTTCAAGCAAGAATGCAACAACGGACATGTGAAAAACTTTTTGCAGTCCATCCACCACTGTCATCTGTCTACGGGATTGTCATGACAAACACAAAGGATCGTTTAGACAATATTGACATGTTATTTCCCGCAGCAAAAATGGTGACAAAAGCATGTATTTCATTACTTTGTTGTTTGCATGTGTGAAGTCCATAACAAAAGTTGCCTTTATTTCTTGGCAATTTATAGTCTGACAATTCTAATGTAAAATTCTTATAACCATAATTTTAAAAAAATTATGAAACAAAATTGGGGTGAATGTACACAATCTAGGGGGGAGGGAGGCGGTGAAGAGGGGGGTGCTGGGCAGTTGGAGACAAGACAAGTCTCAACAATTGCCTCTCCTTAAATTCAAGAAGAAGGAAGGAAAATAGAGAGAGCCAAGGAAAGAAGGTTAAATGTTCCCAAAAATCTACATTTCTGATGCATAAAAAAATTTAATGTTAACAAGCAGATAAGGAGTTAAAAGCTCCTGCATTGCCTGTTATTCATTGGCGTGACCTCTGCTCTAACCTGGGTTGTCAAGATTTTCCTCCATCCATCGTTTTGTGCCTTGATAATTAAATTTTCCAGCTCCAGAAAGAAAGAATACCAAATTATATCTGCTGAAAGTTAAGATAACACAATGCAATGCAAGAAATTCTATACTTTAGGGAATTTGATTGTCAAATAAGTGTTGTTGTATGAGGGACTGTTTAGTATGACTGAGGTTTGGTCAACCTGAGCTTTGAACTTAATTTTGATAATTAGTTAGCAGTACATGTACAGTATATAATACAATTTCTTTTTAACTCCATGTTGCAAAACTTAACATTATATGTAAAATTCACAGTACAAAGAAATTTCATAGTTGTTGCTATTGAAAGTCACTGGACCCTGAAGATGATTTATTCTCAGGTTGCAAAACAACAGTCCTTTTCAAAACTACAGTTACTAAAAACAGACGATGTATTTCCATTACCGTATGTCAACCCAAAAGTGGTTGACATACCTTATGTTACCTTACTTTTGATATAAATGCAATATATACAGAAGGTTGAACATTTAAAAATAATCTGTTACCGGTATATCATTAATAATTTATCACTTGAAAAGGTTGGCAGATTAAACATTAAATGTGAACCCTTTATAGATGCTGCCGTGCTTTATACATGTACATATGGGCCACACATCTACATGTATATCTCCAAGACTGTTTTAGTCTCAGTGCTCAGCCATGGCTTGTGTTATTGCACATGATAAATAAGAAAAAATGGTTGTCAAGTCTTTTAAGAAGGATACCTTGCTTGCATTCTAGAATCAGTGTACAATCTGAAGAAAAAGAAAACAAAAACATTTGAAAGCCAATTTGTAACAGTGTAACAAGTCAATAATTATTTTAACCCATTCATCCCTAAACCCGGCCATACTTAGTATTTTAATATTTGTCAATGGGAAACCCCACGAGTCAATGGGTTAAGAGTCTGAGTATGGTCAACTGCTGCCCCATCACTTTAGTAGGCAGACTGAGCATCAGATCCCTGTGCAGTAGGCTAGTGTGGTTTCAGTTCCCACTGATCCACCAATAATGGCCTTCCTTTAAAGGGGCAGTGTCATGCTATTTTAGTAAAACTTCAAAACACTTGGAAGACACCTTTGCATCAATGAAGACCAAAAAATAATGCTGTAGTTTTGTTGCCAATAACCATTGAAGTGCACTGTGCCTATTCTTTGCTTCTTCGATGAAATGTTATATGAAATAGATCATACACGAACTGCGGATATTAAATCAAGTGAAGCTATGATCCTCGCAGTTATGAACGCAATTTTTGCAATTGCATAGAGAAGCCTGAAAAATTCAAGACTTCAACGGGGGGTTCGAACCCATGACCTTGCGATACCGATGCGACGCTCTAACCAACTGAGCTACATGTATGAAGCCACTGACGTTGGGAGGTGGTCTTTTGTGGGCTCAGCCCACAACATTAAATCCACAAATGACCAGCTCCTAACGTCAGTGGCTTCATAGCTCAGTTGATTAGAGCATCGCACCGGTATCACAAGGTCACAGGTTCAAACCCCGTTGAAGTCCTTAATTTTTCAGACTTCTCTATGCAATTGCAAGAATTTCGTTCATAACTTCCTGAATCACAGCTTCACTAGCATCAATTTGGTACATTAGTTTCAAAATTCTTCTTGGATATGACTGTAAGTTTGGGCCCCCTCCACAACTCTTGTTCATAAAATTGTCAGATTTTAAAGACCCCAAATGCTATTTGCAAAGAATCGCCTACATGAATGGCATAAAGCTCCTGATGTTATACTCTGGCCAATTCTTTCCAGCTAATTGTAACAGCCAACCTCAGAGGTGATATCTTAGGTGTATGAGGTCAGATAGAAAAAAACTGCAAAGGATTGGTCGTGGGGAGTTTGCTGAGTGCCAGACATACACTGTAGACATGTGTAAAGGAGTTATCTAACAATGAAAGCACATCCAAATAAAGAAACAGAAAAGGCTTATGAAGAACTATGCATCTAAACTACATGTAAATTGTATGAACAGTGAATGTCGCAAAGTTGTCTTTCATTCAAGGCAACACACACATGCCAGAATGACTTTTGACCAGGCTGTTTATCTCCTTTCTCTTTCAAGCTCAAGTGAGACACTGAAAGCCAAACTGAGTTAAACACAGAGAAAGGAATTATTTTTTCCAAGTATTTTATTTTTTTATCTCCATGAAGTTAAACTACACGCAAGCAAGACTGACCAAATCAGGAACATGGCAAAGAATGGAACCCAATAAAAATAACTTACACCAGCAACAAACAAAAAGCACCTACAGTAACTATAGGTACAATTGTATGCATTATCATTTTTAATGTTGCTGTTGGAATTAATCCAGTATCAATGTTATTCATTTTAGCCAGACAAAAGTCCTACGGTATACTAGTCTAAGAATGATTCTAGCACTGTTAAAAGGGCTTACAATAGGCAAGAGATTAAAAAAGATTAATTCTGTCCAAAAGCTCAAAAAATAGATGTTGTCAATGACTATGGTATGAACTGAAAAAATTTTATGTTATCAAATGAGCCAATAAAGGCAAATCAACCACCATCACAAGGATTTGCGAGCTGGCCTTTCAAGTGTTGGCCATTCATCAGAGCAAATTAAGTACAGGTAATGTTGAAGGTTGTTTGTGGGTCATGTAGGAGATAGGGGGTGGGGGAGCTTTATCATTGAGGGAACTGTGGTGATATGAATACAGGAATAAATAATTTCTTATTTGAATGAAAAGTGTTCATTGATTCCATGGGAATTGAGAGTGCCTACCATGAAGTTTAAAAATCAATTTTTGTTTGAGATACCGTATTTGTGGTTTTCTATGTTACCTTGGAGTACTCCGGTTTTCCCCTCTCCTCAAAAACCAACATCTGACTTGATTTACATTAACTGTTGATTTCAGTTTACAGTGTCCCCAGCTCTAGAAAGACTTAGTTCCTTTCCTTTTCCCTTCCTTGGTGTAGTGATAGGCCACAAATAATGTCATGTTATGGGAAGAGTGATGACGAACATTAAGAGCAAAGATGGAGTGCAAATTTGTTTCAATGCCTGTTCACTACGCGAAAAAAATACATACATATAGTACAATGTACATGGAACAGGGAGAAAACTAGCAGACCATTTCCAGATGATTTGGATCAATAATATTGTTCACAAAAACGCACCATTACTAATTAAGACAACAATACTGTCACTGACAACAATTCAATCAAAGTGTTTTGTTCTCACTAACTACCGGTACATTTACCTCCTCTTACATAAAATCACAAGGCCGTAGCCAGTATGAGGCGATCCGAGCACTTGCCTCAGTCATTTTTTTCATGACTTTTTTAAATAATGCGGGATTCCAGTGCTGTCTTTAGCCTGTGAGAAGGCTCCCTCTCTCTGGGATGGGTAGATCTCTCTTCTCAACCCACCCCCCTCCCCACCCCAGTCCCTTAGAGCACCTGTCTTTCAATGCAGGCATCAAAAACACCTTAAATGCCTACGAAGAGAATTTAACCATGGATATTGCCTCCGTCATAGTTTTTTTCTGGCTATGGCCCTGAATCATAAGGCAAGAATTATTCTTTTTGGATGACAACAGAGTAAATAACCAATGGTTATGCATAATTTATGTACACTTTTTGTTACCTTGAAAACAACCTCGCTAGTTCTAGAAGTGCTACAACTCCACTTCCATTGTCATCTGATCCAAAGGCAAGGCTCTAAAAACAAATTCAGCGATACCTGTATTTCTTCATTTGAAACTCAACCCAGAACAATAATAATAATTATTATTGTGCCCAATTTAATCCTAAAAAGCAAAAACTATGAACACCTCCCTGTGCATGTGAAATAATTCAAGAATGCTAATACCATGCACATGTATATGTACATTGTAATGCTATTTCCAGTTTTGAAATGTACATTGTATTTTTCTGATGCCTGACTGATATTTTTTTCTTTATTCCCTAAATTTCTTCAAGTGTCAACAGCATACCAAGCTCCATTAACATAATAATGCACGGGTACTGAGTCATAGTTGCCAAATCCGCCTCATTGTTGTTTTCAATGATAGAATATGTCAACTTATTACATTATTACTCTAAGTTACTAAACCTGAAGGTTAGGTAACTCCACAATGAAGCCAGACTGCAAGTCAATTGAAAACTTAAAAGTGTCAAAATTAACATGATCATTGTCTTGATAATTTCTCAAAACACCTTGACCATCTTAAAGTGGTACTATGATCAAAAAATTATTTCCTTTTTTTCTTCAGATTTTGAAAGCGTGTTTGCTTAACACCTAACTGGCAAATTTTTGAGCTTTGAGTTTTATCCAAAGGCTGTTTATTTTGAGTGTAAGTTTTGGATTTCACGGTCCGCCATTACTCACGTTCAAAACTGGCCGATTGGACCTCAGAAGGTTGGATCTAGAGAAAATGACGTCATTTACTCACTAGCTTAAAATTTCAGCGTGTAAACGCAATTTATTACATATGCAAAACACGGGTTTAAAAGTCTGAAAGCCTGAAACTCCCGTGCTGCATATTAATTCGGCCGCGTACACACGCATTGCATTCTTAAACTAGTGAGTCTTTGACGTCATTTTCTCCTCGACCCAGCTCTCTCAAGATTTTAAAGTTAGTAATGGCGGACCAATAAATAAGAAAATTCCAGTTAAAATAAACAGGTGTCTTTTTAAAATCACAACTTAAAACTTGGGTCAGTTAGTGTTTAGTTAACATAGTTTTGAAATCCAAAGGAAAAAAAGAATTGTTTTTTTGGTCGTATTACCACTTTAAAGTTCAACTGTAGCCTTGATTCTCAAAATTTTCGAAAGTGGACTTTTGAGGGACTGTCAACTTACATTATTTTGACCACTACTGTAATCATCGACTTACCGGTGCCACACCAAAGGCATCATAATGCGTGACAACAGCAATGGTGGGAAGTTGTTCATCAATTCCCATCCCAGCTAACTTGCCCTGTGATAATGACAAGAAAAAAACACAGTGACTTGTTGTGTAAAAATATAATTCGAAGAAACAAGTTTATTAAGTTTAAAATATTACGGAATTAAACAATAATAATATTATGTTGAAATTTTGAGATTTTTGCAGGACTATTATCAGTTTCATGAACAATATTCTCATAATTGAAAGCAAAAACATTGGTATCATAACAATAATTGTATATGTATAAAATCAAATGAACATGTACAGTAATAACTGCTTATTATTGTTCATATTCAGTTACTGTACGTGAGTGAATTGTCAAATCTCCGCACAGATTGAAACTGTTCAATAAATTAACAGTAACTCATCCACTAAGTACATGTAACATTAACATGGCCTTTGAACTACCGAGGCCAGATCTTTTGTTTCAAAACCATTGAATCAATCCAGCAACAGGATACCTTACAAAATATGTTAATGAGTTGAACCTTACAACAGCACAATAATTAACAATTATTGGATGAGGCTGAGCATGTTAGCGATAATTATCAAGGCCAAAGTTTGTGCTATCTGACGAAGCCGAAGGCTGAGGCGGATAACACAAACTGAGGCCTTGATAATTACAATGTATCGCTAACATGCGAAAACCGAATTCAATAATAATGTTTTATTATGCATATTCCTGAGCTGAGCTCCGCCATGACAAAACTGATCAAACTGCTGGTTAGTGTGTTAGGTGACGTCACTTCTGAATGCATACATGTAAAACTATTGTCTGTAGGTATGACGTCAATTCTACATATATAAAATCTATTGTTTGTAGGTATGAGGTAAGAGAAACAGAGCAAGCAAGAATTAGCTGCGTCATTATAGCCAATCAAAATCGAGCTGGTGACACCAATGTATAATAATTATTATAATTATTATTATCATGTTTTGCATGACATTCATGATTGTACATGTACATGTAGCTATCCAATTGAATGCTTAAACTCTACTCTGCATTTTTGGAAGTGAAGGATTAGATCAAATTGAGTCTGATGAATTTATGGAGGAGAAGACACAGTGTGCATCTCAAATCCTACACATGCTGCTTATTCATTCAATTAAACCTGTAAACTTGTTACAGCCATGTCTTTCATCTCTTTGGCTTCTCCCACATTAACAACCATTTGATATCCACTTGTTGATGCCACTCCAAGCAATGCTAAAAAGAAGACAGTCAGAATTACTTAAATTACATAATAAGGTACTTGTATACCAGCTTTGGTTTGAGTATCTATCGCATTACTGTACAACATATTGCAATTTGCACACACAGTATGAAGCAAAATGCTGCTGGTCACTTACTTGAACAACAACATTGTTTGCATGGAAATAAAGGGCTTTTTCCATATTGCATCAAATTGCAAACTAATTTGCAATAACGATTAATGTTAATGACTCACAATGACAGCAATAAGCCATCACCAGCAACACAATTTAATCTCTTTATTAATTTTACTGCATACCACATATTTTCTTGCAAATGACTGACTGTCAGAAGGATCGATCCAGATTGTGCAATGATTAGGCAAAAAACATATGACCAGTACCTTCAAATGCAGAGCCAGCATGATCACTGGTGAATGCTGTCTCGATGTCCTTATAAATCTCAGTCAGCTTCTTATCTTCATAAGCAAAGTACACAGCAACTGGAATTTCAACTGTCAGCAGATCTCTTTCCAGCTGCTGCCACTCCTGACAAGAAAAACCCACTCCCCTCAGTTTTTTGTCCCAATAAAATATCAAATTTACATGTATACAAAATTTCATGCTCTTGTTTCTAGGGAGTACAGTGTACATGTGTACGCTGTGCTTCCCAAGACTCTTCATTTTTCCAGTAAAATGTTTGATGAAACTTTAAGTATTTTGTTGCTTTAGGGATACAACAGCAATGCATTATCAAAGTGTTTTGCAGTGATGTGATGGAATGGTCCCTAGCCACTGGTTCGATTACCAGACTTAGGCATAACACACATACATACTTCATTGACTACTCCTCATAGGGGCTTTTTGTGGGAGGCGCGGTGGCCTCATGGTTAAAGTGCTTGACTCCAGATTCAGTGGTCCGGGTTCGGGTCCTGGCTGGGGACATTGTGTTGTGTTCTTGGGCAAGACACTTTACTCTCACGGTGCCTCTCTCCACACAGGTGTATAAATGGGTACCGGCGAAATGCTGGGGATAACCCTGTGATGGACTAGCATCCCATCCAGGGGGGAGTAGAAAGACTCCTAGTCGCTTCATGCTAAGGGAACCGGAGATAAGCGCCGGCCTGATGGGCCTTCTGGCTCGTAAGCAGAGACTTTATAAGGGCTTTTCAGGACCAATGAAACACAATCACGACAGAACAGAATATACAAAGACAACCATTAAGAATCCTAACTATCCAGAGACAAACCAGTTGGCTATTTACAAGCATAGCTGAGAAGTTGAACCGGGGACTACAAGGAGAAAAATCAACAAGTGGTCAGCATTTGTGTCTTGAACCCAGGATCCCGGCTCTCAAGGCAAGTGCCCTAACCACTGGGCCATACTGCCTCCAATGGCGTCATACATGTATGTGGGTTAAGTTTGTTTGTTCTTACTATGCTTCATGAGCACTCTACAAGTAAACCACCACGCTTAACCTAAAGACCTCTAGGAATGAGACTTAAAGCAGCAGATCTTACTCTCTCTAAAGACAGACGATTTTATGAGTCAATGGGTTAATAACCCCTTCAACCCCTGAAAACTACTGTATGTCCCTTTAACACATTGACTCCATAGGGTAATTGTGAAGAACGGCTCCCCTCCACTGACATTCAGCCAACAGAAGGCCGCCAGCTTTATCTATGTCTGCTGAAAAGCTAAATGCTCGTACACTGTAGGCCATCTGTTGGCCGACAGTCTACCGTCATTTGGGCGACTGTTGGTGGAGGGGAGCTGTTCTTCACAATTACCTACACAGGTGCTACCTGGGTTTGCAATGACGCTTATTTTAAGAGAGTCAGCAAAGTTTCTTCCTTTGCTAAAATTCATTTCGTTAACACATTGGCTGTATTATCATTTAACACTTCAGCTACATGTACTGTATGGCTTACCTCCATTTGCTCAAGAGAAGCAAGAGATGTATTTTTTGGGAGCAGTATTAGCACAGCCCCAGCTCCTAATGTTTGTACAGCTTCTTTGAATCTGTCGATAGTAAGATCTGATAATCTGGTCACTACACAGCGCCGAGTCAGCATGTCAGACGTCAAAGGGCGTGCTTCCATGTTAACCAAAGAACTACGAGAGCCTAAAAAATAACAATAAAAAATAGCCTGTTAATACATTGATTTCTGAACAGCCCCCCATTAACGCATTAAGTCGCCTGGCATTATACAGAGAAAAATATTAATTAAGTCTCACTCCTAGGGGTCAATAGGTTAAAGGGGACATATGTAGTTTTGGTGTGGATATTGAGGTTATTAACCCATTGACTCCTGAACCGGACGCCATTAATGTGTAAAGTCACCTGGCATTAGACAGAGTAAAACTGATTAAGTCTCACTCCTAGGGGTCAATAATTATTGGTTAAATGAAATTTACCGGTAGGTAACATTAGAATTGAGAAATTGTTGTTCAGTGGTCCCCTTGAAACCAAAATGATGGACAAAATTCTTGGAACACATTTGCACTTGTAATTCCTTTTACACAAGCAAAGAAAACAGTCGAGCAGGATTTCAAACTTTACTTGTCTAAAAATTCGTGAACCCAGAGATTTCTAAGACTCTGTATTGGTAGTGGGAGAGGGGACCTGAACTTGAGTTTTAAAATATCGCACAGCTTTTTGAAGCAATTGTGAAATCAATATTATTACTAGTCTTGCATGACTTTCCGAAGGAACTTTGTCCACAATAATAATTAATAGATCAGGGACGATCCTTCATTATTGCAGGGTCCATTACCTCGGGGTAACATAGCATTTGCCTGCTTGCTGACCATTGCACAGCAAATTTCAGGGGCAGATTTAGGGGGAGGGTCCACCGAGATGACCTGCAGCTACAACTGGTATTCCGCAAAAAAAAGACCTCACCATTCAGCTACCCTATTCCTTAGAGGTGCACCCCATCCTAAGAAAAATCCTGGATCCGCCCCTGATTTTTGGCTTGCTCTTTTCAAAGCTTTCCCTCCCTTCTCTGCCCTGCCATTCCTAGTCTTTATCGTGTTTTTCGAGTGTTCCAATGATTTTTTTCAGTGATTATGGTGCTGTTGGGTGGAGGCTGCTTGCAGGGTTGCCACAAATACTTTTTTCCTGTCACAGATCCCTTCATGACTCCACAAACTATTCACCTCCCAGCAATTCACGCGGAATTTGCGCCCGAAAATGTTGTGATCTTTGCAAAAATAAATGAATTAAAATCTCACTGTTTTAGTATATATACTAAAACAACTATTCACCTCAGTGTCGGTGGCTAGTGATGGTATTTACCTCACCCCCACCACTAGCCATCTCCACTTGGGTGAATAGTTGCTTATTATTATTATTATTATTATTATTATTATTATTATTATTATTATTATTATTATTATTATTACTGTAAAATGACTGAAATGGCTTTAATTTCTGTTTCTTGGTTTTAGTTCGACATCCATGAAAGCAAAATTGTTTTATTACGTCTTGCAATTTTTTTTAATTTATTGAGTGTCATGACCTTGAGGTCTACAATGTAGCTACTCACTGCCTAATCACTGAGTGGCAAAACGGCCTATCCCATTCCCATAATTATAAATGCTTCCTCAAAATTAATGCTTTCGACTATAAATTTGCATGTAATGGACCTGAAATTTTAAGGTGTCCGATTAAAAATACCATACGTGATA